>NC_083575.1:56737153-57079653 GCF_027579695.1 Neoarius graeffei | reverse complement strand
GCTTGCCTGCGACCCTGTAGAAGGATAAAGCGGCTAGAGATAATGTGATGTGTGTGATATTCCAAATGTAGTCCCATTATAATAACCTCCACTCTTCTGGGAAGCTTTTCCACTAGATTTTGGAATGTGGCTAAGAGATTTTGTGCTCATTCAACCATAAGAGCATTAGTGAGGTCAGACACTGATGTTAGGTGAGGAGGTCTGGGATGCAGCCATTGTTCCAAATCATCTCAAAGGGGTTCAGTGGGGTTGAGATCATCTGAGTTCTTCCACACCGACCTTGGCAAACCATGTCTTTATGGATCTCAGCAAATGAGTATTGTCATGCAGGAATGTTTGGTTCCAGATAAGGAAAATCTTAATCCAAGGACATACAAAGAAATTCTAGACAACTGTTTGTTTCCAACTTTGTGGCAACAGTTTGGGGAAGAACCATATTGATGTTTTGGTGAGGCATCCACATACTTTTGGAAATACGCTGTAAATTAGCAATTGTCATGGGAAATCATGGGTTTGAAGTGGTTTAAAGTAAAGCATCATATTAGAAGAGATTATAAATAAAATACCAAAGGGATATTGTGCATTCATTACCCAGCATAAAAAATAAACTATATTGGGCAGCCTTACTTATTACCTTTGTCTGTGTAATACAAGGACACTATAGTGTAGCTTTGTTATTGATAATTATTATTGTAATATGGGATTTTGCAATACTGATGTTACACTGACCTGCAGAATGCAAACAAGCTTAAGCCCCTTCTGACTAATAGAGTCTCAAATGAATCAAAGAATTCGTATTGTGTACTTAAGGGACAAAATAATGCAAGCTGATCTTTAACCAGGCTACACTGAATTTTTAGCAGTGTGTTTAAATATGTTGCAAGCATTACTATAGATGTAGCCTATTATAATTCTTTTTTCCCCCATACTAAGACAGACATTACGTTTACTTCACTTAAAGTTGATCAGTTACAATCTGTCCCTGTTCAGTCAGATTATGCAGAACATCTGTCGTTCATGAATGTAGGACTCCAACGCAGTGTATAAAATGCAGACAAGCTACATCGCAGTCATTATACAGCTTAATTTACTCTCATTCTCTTCCCTCTGTTTGACAGAGGAAAAGTGTAGTGTGGTATGCATTTTGTAGATCAGAAAGGTAGAATAGGTAAAGTCAGAAGTTCTCTCGTTCATACAAGCAACATAAAATGACTTAGTTCTACTACCCCGATACAAAGGAGAATGGCTTAATTTATCCATCCATCCATTATTCGTAACCGCTTATCCTGTGCATAGATTATCCAAGCTGACTATGGATGAGAGGCAGGGTACACCCTGGACAAGTCACCAGATCATCACAGGGCTGACACATAGAGACAAACAACCATTCACACTCTCATTCACACCTACGGTCAATTTAGAGCCACCAATTAGCCTAACCTGCATGTCTTTGGACTGTGGGGGAAACCGGAGCACCCGGAGGAAACCCACGCAGACACGGGGAGAACATGCAAACTCCACACAGAAAGGCCCTCGTTGGCCACTGGGCTCAAACCCAGAACCTTCTTGCTGTGAGGCGACAGTGCTAACCACTACACCACCGTGCTGCCCTGGCTTAATTTAATTAAAGGTAATTATTATCTCAAACACTTCCATCCATTTACACAAGTTATTTATAACTAGCCTAAGACAGGTCTGTGTATTCCTTTCTGGAGCTCTATGGGATGCTGCATTGGCAGGTGCAGATGTGGGCTGAAAGTTCTGCCCAGGATTACAGGCAGTGAACTGATGATTCTTGGATTTCTTTTCTTGCATCAGCTATTGTTGTCAGTATATGTTTATGGAAGCTGAGAATAATATAGTAAAAATCAATCTGCCGTACTCTGTCCTTGACTGGACTATTTCACTTAAAATGGAACAAATAAAGAAGCAGGAATTACGGCAGATGAAATCAGGTTTTTCAGCACCATACTTAGCTGCCTACCTTACTTTGATACATAAACATAAATTGCATCACCGAAGCTTAATTGACAACAGATGATCCTTTCTATTTGGCTTGTATAACAGAGGCCTGGTGTCTGTCACTTGAGTGTTACATTTAAATAATATTGACTGGCGTTAAGTGGTACATCAGATATATTCCATTCAGTTAGCATGATATTGAATGAGTTGAAGACGAGTTCAGTATCATGTTAGCTGAATGGAATATATCTGATATACCAGGAAAAAAAGCCAGCCAATATTCTTATTCTTATTCTTCTTATTATAATTATTATTATATACACATTCCTTTCTGGTGTTCAACGCGTCTTTCTCTTTCAAAATTCTCTCAAAATCTTCTGTAATTAACGAAGCAAACCTGGTGGCCATGTTTGTTTACAAATTGTCACAGTCGCTTGCTAGCACAGAAGTTTTACGTCTCCGACGTGTCTCTTTTCCAGTTTTTTGATGTCCGTTGGTATGGTTTTTTTTCTTCTAAATATGCATGAAGAATATCTAATGAAGTTTTGGTAGCCTTTCAGGTATTCAACGCATCTTTCCTGGCTAACAAAGAAATGCTTCTGCGCATGTGCAGAAAACTTTCTCATTGGATATTCGCATCAGCTCCAATGTGTGACATCATGTTGTCTTGACAACCATGCAATATCGTAAACTGTATTCAACGCTCATTCTCCATTGGGTAGAGTGACGTAATACACGTAGGATAAACGGTATGCTAACAATATTGCATGTTACTGATTTTATTTGGTATAAAAATCGTAACACAACACACAAGCACCATTGGGAATACAATAGTAAATAATGAGTTAAAAATAGTACTACAAAATTATACCAAGGATAACTCAAAAAAGTCCAATAGGGGACTTATTTCCATTAAGGTCCTTAGTGAAAAAAAAAAAGACAAAAGTGTACAATGGGTAAATAAACTGATTATAATATTAACAACAATACATATATACAAAGTGGTGAATAGCACCGATGGCAATAAAAATGAACTAGTAATTTAAAAAAAAATTTTTTTCAACAAAATGGCAAAACTGGTCAAATAAAACTTGTTTACAAGCTGATTTAAAAGCATTATGACTAGTTAAATTACAGGCAACCCTATCAACCCAAATGAATGAAACCTTCTAGAAGGGAATAGAATACATTTTTTATTCCATCAAAAAAGCATCCTGTATGTATAATATGTGTTTGATTGGTACTTTAGGTTAGCAGTGTTAGATTTGTGTACACCAGGCTGTTTCAATGCTAACTCTTTGAAGTCTGATCATTTTGGTAAAGCTGAGGCTTGAGTTGAAGGTTATAGTGGCTTTTAAGCAACTCTTTGCAGAGAAGTTTAAGGTCACGTCCTACCTACTGCCTGTTACTCTTCTGCAGGTCTGCACAAAAATGCAAGCCAAGCCTTTATTCATCAACTGTCCTCCTGTTCTCCAGATCAGCGTCAGGAAGCCTGTTATAACCTGGCTACAACATATTGTATTTGTATAAACACTAAAGAGGTCCTAGTGACCTTGAATGACCCATGACATTTTCATCTCATCTCATCTCATTATCTCTAGCCGCTTTATCCTTCTACAGGGTCGCAGGCAAGCTGGAGCCTATCCCAGCTGACTACGGGCGAAAGGCGGGGTACACCCTGGACAAGTCGCCAGGTCATCACAGGGCTGACACATAGACACAGACAACCATTCACACTCACATTCACACCTACGGTCAATTTAGAGTCACCAGTTAACCTAACCTGCATGTCTTTGGACTGTGGGGGAAACCGGAGCACCCGGGGGAAACCCACGCGGACACGGGGAGAACATGCAAACTCCACACAGAAAGGCCCTCGCCGGTCCCGGGGCTCGAACCCAGGACCTTCTTGCTGTGAGGCGACAGCGCTAACCACTACACCACCGTGCCCCCCCCATGACATTTTATTTTAAAAATAATGAACCACATTTGAACAATGTGCTTTCTCATAATATTTGAAGCACACTGCAATAACAGTAAAAGCAGATGTTTCTGATGCTATTCTGTAATGTTTCCAACCTGCTTTTAACCTGTACTTCTTCAATCTTCCAGTTGGTCTGGCATCAGTAAATGACATATGGTTAGTGTTGTTGTGTGCTGTGGTAATGCTATTGAAATGAGATTCATCATTGACTCTTGAATACACTCATTACATTCACGCTTCAGTGCACTGTTCCCTTGCAAGAGGACCAAGTCTCAGTCTCTCTAATGAATAGTGCTGTCATCAGTGCTGGGTCCCAGTGCTGGCCAACAGTTTCAGTGCATGCCTGTTGTTCTCAGAGGAAAAACAAACAGATGCCTTTCATTTTATTCTTTTATATGTCTAGTTTTTCTGAAATGAATTGTGGAGGGGGCAGCACGGTGGTGTAGTGGTTAGCGCTGTCGCCTCACAGCAAGAAGGTCCGGGTTCGAGCCCCGTGGCCGGCGAGGGCCTTTCTGTGCGGAGTTTGCATGTTCTCCCCGTGTCCATGTGGGTTTCCTCCGGGTGCTCCGGTTTCCCCCACAGTCCAAAGACATGCAGGTTAGGTTAACCTTGTGACTCTAAATTGACCATAGGTGTGAATGTGAGTGTGAATGGTTGTCTGTGTCTTATTAAAAAAAAATCGCGTCCACATGGGCAACGGATCAGTAAAATATCAGGTACATATGGCAACGCAACGCTTGCTGAAAACGATGCAATACACATGCCACACCTCTACGTGCGCTGTAAGACGGTCCCATCAGAGACACCAGAACAATAGAAGAAGTAGGACGCATGTGCATAAACCCCTTCTTCTACCCGGCGTGAAGCACTCTCAGGAACAAACACACAACAACAAGAAGAAGATGGCTGCGACTACGCGAGGAAATCATGCCTTCTGTGTGTACAAATTAGTTTTATTAGTGTGCATAGTTTTATATAACTTAATTTTCTTATTGTGTGTGAACATTTTGAAAAGCATTTTTATATAATTTATATAACTTTTTATATTGTGTGTAAACATTTTGAAAAGCAGTCTTATCCAATAAAAAAAGAAATTCAAGAAATGGTTCAGTTACTTGTTTATTTAAAAGAAAAGCTGTATACAAAAGTGAATGCAATACAGTGGTTCATACAAAACAGCGAGAGTGCTGCTTGTTCTAGTCGTGTGGTTGTGACGTCATCGTAAACAAATCCGTTCTACTCATCCAGACGACTTTGCAACGGCGCCGTTGCCAGATTTTTCCACTCTGGAACCCGTTCTCGTTTTGGGGCACCCAAAACGCTGGTGCCGTGTGGACGCCAGGCCGAAACGATAAACAATTTTATCAGATTCACCTGAATCCGTTGCCGTGTGGACAGCCTCTATGTGTCAGCCTTGTGATGACCTGGCGACTTGTCCAGGGTGTACCCCACCTTTCGCCCATAGTCAGCTAGGATAGGCTCCAGCTTACCTGCGACCCTGTAGAACAGGATAAAGCAGCTACAGATAATGAGATGAGAATTGTCGAGGAAAATCAAGGAGCAAGCCTGGAGGACAGGGTCAGTAACAGCAGGGTTATCAAGGGTTAGTCAAGCTAGGTCAAGAAGAAGAAGCATCAATAATTATGATTATCCTTCTCATTCTTCTTCTACTTCACGTACCTTGACTAAGGTGGGGTTTACATTAGACCGTATCAGCGGATCATCAGATTAACGTTTTTAAAATGATTAGTGTGCACACAGCAACGCCAATACACGATTCGCGTGCACATAGCAACGCCAATACACGGATGATTGTGTGATCAAAGGTGATACAAGGCGGAAGTCCGCGCCGTTTTTCAGCAGTCGCGTCACATGACCAACGCCAGCGAATCAGGAAGGTGGATGTCACAGTGACGTTGTCCAATGACGACGCCAGCTAGAGCTCAGCACAGCGTATCCGCGTATTCTCAATGTTTACACAGCACCGGACCAGACACGATTTGGATTGAATACGTGGACCCTGGCGGATTCCCGTTTCCCGGCGTTTCCAGGCGTTTTAATGTAAATGGACAGTGCATCCGCGAAGAAAACGAGACAGATACGGTCTAATGTAAACTTGGCCTAACACTGGTCTGTGGCTCAGATCTGATTAGGGTCAGGAGGGCAGTGTGAAGTCTGCTGGCATACACATTACTCAGCTGCTCATTAAGAAAATATCACTGTACATGCGTGACATGCCATACTCCTCTTTCTCTGCTAATGCTCTTGTCATCCCTAAACAACAGGCTTAATATGATAGTTATCTTTTTTCTGTGTGTGTGTATGTGTTTCAACCACCTGTTGTCCCACCACTGACCATTACAGAAATATGTCAAAAGACATATTACCAGACAGGAACCGTCAGGGCCTTCTTGGCCTTCAGAGAAGGCCCAAACATATCAACATTTCAAATGTTGTATTTAATTTCTTTCATTCTTTAATTTCTTTCATAAGTTCATTAAAATTATTCTCTTTTAATTTTAATTTGGCCTCATTTTCTATCAAATTTACTTCAGAAATGAAAGTGTTACCATTGTGAAAACATTAAAATAGAGTTATCCAGTGAGATTTTTTTTCATTTATCATCTCTAGGCAGAGAAGAGTTTAGAGATGGCTCACTGATTGGTCAGGACTTCATTGCCAGGACAGAAGGCCATGGCAGTGTATGTTTGTCAGAAATGACAGATGAATTAACCAATCAGATTTTGACTTAAAGTGGGAGGGATCAAAAATTTCTCGAAGACCAACGCTAGTAGTCAAGCCAGTGCTATCACGAGTAAGTAGCACAGGTTAACGACCAAGAAACTACGATTTCTGTTTCCAGACTCTTCTTCCACGTGCATGTAGCACTGTCATAATTTCATATGAATAATGTTTTGGAGTTTTTTGTGAACTTCCCCAAATTCCTGTATTATAAAATATGTTAATTTGTTGGGTTCCATTAATGGTTCCACTATTGTTTCTGATGGGGCATTAATTAGTGTAACACACCTGTGGACGTTATCATGCTTGGGCTGTCTGGAAAGGGGTAAACTGGCTTCGTGAATCTTGCAAGGGCAATATTCATTAATACAGTATATATTTTTAATTTTTTTTCAAGATATGATATTTATTTTTTGATGTAAGAATGTTTTGACACACAACCACTGTTTATCAGATCAAATATGTAAATTAGCGTTGGAAAATTCCATGTGTAAAGTCAAGTATTTATCTGAGTAGCCATTTGGCTGAGTGCTAACTGATGTATGATGTCGTAGGGAAGCCAGTAGTCTTTCCCCCGTCTCCGTGTGTTGATAACCCTGTCATTCATTGTTTTCCAGGTATGTTTGACTAAGGCTACATCCACACGACAATGGCAACGAGATTTTTTTTTTAAATATCGCGTCCACATGGGCAACGGATCAGTAAAATATCAGGTTCATATGGCAACGCAACGCTTGCTGAAAACGATGCAATACACATGCCACACCTCTACGTGCGCTGTAAGATGGTCCCATCGGAGACACCAGAACAATAGAAGTAGACGCATGTGCATAACTGCGCATGCGCACAGTGACTATCCCTGTCACTGTCACACGCACACACTTTCTCACTCCCTATCCTATGGATATAGTCCCTTTAAATCACGTGCTCGTTTTTTGAATGGAGACGCGGAAAGAGGAATGAACGGGGGTAGATGGAAGCCGGTACGCCAACATTCTGATATCCTCCAGAATTCTTTAATGGTCCGGAATAAATTGAATGCTACACGTTGATGGATTACTTTGTTCTTCTACGCCCTTTTTGAGGAATGTATTGTCGGACTTAAACCAACATCTGAAGAGGTGAGATCGCTCCTTTTTTTTTTTTCCCTATTTTTGCTGGCGGGATTGACTCTGCCCTAAGGGCTATTCTCTCACACTCTCTCTCACTTTGCACCATTACACAATAAATATTCACAGTGAAAATATTTTGTAAGCATGTTTCATGAACCAAGTTATAGGATTTGTTGACAACTCACATCGAGTTCGTTACACTTCTACCCGGCGTGAAGCACATGTGGTTGTGACGTCATTGTAAACAAATCCGTTCTACTCATCCAGACGACTTCGCAACGACTCCGTTGCCAGATTTTTTCACTCTGGAACCCGTTCTCAAATGATTTCGTTTTGGGGCACCCAAAACGCCAGTGCCATGTGGACGCCAGGCCGAAACGATAAACAATTTTATCAGATTCACCTGAATCCGTTGCCGTGTGGACAGGGCCTTAGACTTAGACAACCTTTATTGTCATTCAGTATGCAACAAGTGTACACCGAACAAAATTTCGTTGCAATTTGGCTCAGCACAGAAATAAATATGAAGTGTATTAAATTAAATCATGCAGCAGCATGACTATGTTAAGAAAACGCTTAAGGTCTGTCATATTTTATTAATTACTGTATGTTTTATTTCATTTATTGTACATTGTAAACTACACTATGTGATTAGTCTTAAGTGCATGACTATTATAGTCTGTTCTATCTCTCACAGTATAATGTAGCCAGCCTACTAAACGGTGTGTAGTCAACAGTATATCATTTTTTTATTTTTTTTAATCGTGCTTGGGATGTCTGGAAAGGGGGATGCCAGAATTCTTTCCCCTATCTCCATGTGTTCATTGCCCTATCATTCATTGTCTTCCAGAATACGGTAAATGCTGACAGATCAACTCTTCGCCTCCTCTACATCATCTATTAGCCACACAGATACTTTGTTATTATTGGAGTAACTGACTGGTTATAGTTGGTTACACACACTCGCCTCAGTATCTTTCACTCGGTTGTAATTATTCATTTCCTGATGTAATTTACTTAGTTACTTTTAAAATCACCATCGACAACCACACACCAAGGGAGCAACCTGGCAGCCTGCCGCTAATCCCTTACAAAATTCTTTGCCCTGTTGCTTTTTTGTGTGTGTCTGGCTAAGTTTTGGCTAAACTGAAGTCCCAGCCCTAATAGTAACGGTTCACCACTGCATATTACTATCATCATGTTGTTACACACAGTAAACTTTCTTAATATGTGCAATTATATGTAAGCAGTAAATCGGATTTATTGTTATATATTGCTTCTATGCTCTAAGTACAGCTTGCTGAGAAAATTCAGCCTGTGTTTGACATTAAGTACAAATGCATGTGTCTCTGTGCTGTGACAGTGTCTCAGAGATTTTCATAGAGATCTGTAATAGTTCTGTAGTTGACATCGTGACTGGCAGTACAGGAACAAATGCAATTATAGCGCTTCAGAGAGCTCACTACTGACTTCACATTTTAAATCATATAGAATTCAGCCCTGGCCGTATAAGAGCCCTGCAGCAGCTGCTCATACAAACCCAGATCAATCTGTGAGCCGGAGTTTATCAATGCAGCCATCAAGGTGTCATGCTGTGTTTGTGAATAGCTTGTTAACTGTAGCTATACTGCAGGGCAATCAGGAGGTAAGAATCGTGTCTGTCTCTCAGTCTGATCATTGTTATTTCTGCTTAAACGTGATTGAGGAGCCTCACTTAATTTTAGGATCTTAATACCAGAGCCCATTTTGTCATTGATGTACTATCTTTTTTAATGTGTCAGGAAAGTATTTAGAAAAACAGTATTCTGGCAAAAGACTCCACAACAGCCTTCAGTCTCCTGATAATGACTGCTGATCTAGAAACATCTGCTTGAAAGAACATAGTCCTACATACAATGGGCTTGCAACTTTACATAAGGCTTCATTTCATTTTTGAGAAAGAAAAAGTAGGAAGAGTAGACAATTCTAGCTTGATTAGATTAATAATCAACAAAGAAGTGTCATGGGTAATGAATTGCTCTTGGCAGGATGTCAAATGATTGGAGGATACTTGGTCAAATCACGGTCTATTCAGTTACCTCGATGTAAACGTTGACCGATAAACAAAACCTGAGAATGGCAGCTTGCATATGCCATGGACTGCCTTGAAAACAAACCAATCCATATCAAATCTAAGCTGCCCATGGAAGGTCAACCATCATTCTCATCTCATCTCATTATCTCTAGCCGCTTTATCCTTCTACAGGGTCGCAGGCAAGCTGGAGCCTATCCCAGCTGACTACAGGCGAAAGGTGGGGTACACCCTGGACAAGTCACCAGGTCATCACAGGGCTGACACATAGACACAGACAACCATTCACACTCACATTCACACCTACGGTCAATTTAGGATCACCAGTTAACCTAACCTGCATGTCTTTGGACTGTGGGGGAAACCGGAGCACCCGGAGGAAACCCACGCGGACACGAGGAGAACATGCAAACTCCACACAGAAAGGCCCTCGCCGGCCCCGGGGCTCGAACCCAGGACCTTCTTGCTGTGAGGCGACAGCGCTAACCACTACACCACCGTGCCGCCCACCATCATTCTTTTAATACATAATGTAAAGAGAGAGAGTGTGTACTGGAGAAAACATCCAAAGAAGTTATTCCTGGTAAGGTCGAAGGCCAACAGAAAACAGCAGCAATGTGAGGATTCATTACAGTAGCAAAAGCTACAACTACCGCTCTGTCATTGATTGGTCATCTGACTGAAGTTTGAATGCAGTTTTAGAAGAATAGCCCATATGGTTTTCACCAACTCACCAGTGTATTATGAAGGCAGCGGCATCATAGTTTCTTTTAAAATGTCAAATCAAAACTAACAGAGAAATATTTCCATAAATCCAGATGGTACAGAAGTTAGTGTCTGGCCTGCAGATTGTGCATTCAGCTCTCCTGAAAGTTGGAAAGGTTAACGTACATACTTTAATTATATTATAAAGACAATCAATCATTTAAAAAAGTAAGCTATTTTTATAGAGAATGCACAACCGAATGAACAAACAAACTTAACACTGAAATACACCTGGGGAAAAAAAAACAGACATGGGCGTCCACTCTGAAGGATCAAAAAGCTAACATATAAAATATATGTCTTAATTACATTACAGGCATGTAGCAGACACACTTATCTAGAGCAGTGATTCCCAACCGCTGTGCTGCGGCACATTAGTGTGCCATGAGAGATCATCAGGTGTACCGTGGGACATTATGCAATTTCACTTAATTGTTCCGAAAATTATTTATTTACTGTAAATAATTTGTCTTCGTTCATCTATGCCAGCGACGTATAGTGACCGGCAGAACAATTAAATACTCTTCCAATAGATGGCAGCAGGTAGCTAATCAACCTGTGTATCTACCTGTTGCCATTCAAACAATAGAATTAGTAATGCTTCGGGTGTGACAGCGGTAATAGCGATAGATAAATATTTGAAAAGAAAAAGTACACAATCCAAACTGGGCCCTGGAGAAAATTCAGACCCAGATGAAGGCCCTAGTATGAGTAGAGGTCAGAAGAAAGCAAAAAGGGTGATTTTCCACAACCTATCTATGCGAGCTGGGCTTTTCAAGCATGACTGCTATAAAACTAAAAAAGGAGAGTGACTCAGAGCTGTTGAAGATCTTTGTGTGTGTCTTTCTTCAATTCCTACGAGTATATCAGCTTTGTGTTCAACTAAACAGGCCCAGGTTTCCCACTAAGGAAATTGTGAATAAATTGAGACTAGATTTTTTTGTGATATTTTTGTTTGGTGGTGTCCCATGGGATTTTTCAAATGTATAATATGTGCCGTGGCTCAAGAAAGGTTGGGAAACACTGATCTAGAGCAATGTACAACATACCCAGAGCAGCCTAGGGAGCAGTCAGGGGTTAGGTGATTTGCTCAAGGGCACTTCAGCCATTCCTACTGGTCCAGAGAATCAAACCAGTGACCTTTTGGCCCCAAAACTGCTTCTCTAACCATTAGGCCATGGCTTCCTATGGCCATGCCTTAAAGGATATGGGACATGGATTTTTACCTGGGCATAATTATGTATAAAGGACATAAGAAATGCCATCTAAATCACTGCAGGGCGTCAAAAATGTGAAAATCATCACATTATTCAAGTATTTTTATACATCAGCGTAAAACAAGGATTTGTTAATGAGCTAGGTGGTCACGTGACCCGTGACGTCACAAAAACTTTCCAAGGAGCCAGCGCTTGGGAATCTAATGTAAACAGGTTACCGAAATGGACACCATCGACAGTGACATTCCCGATGTTTCACAGAGATGTGAAGTTAGACCCTATCAATTCGAACCGATAGCTGGAAATTCACATGAACATGGATCTTGTCTTTACTCTGAAGGGTCAGATGATTCTGAGAGTGAGCGTTCATTCAGCCCTCATGAAACTGAAAGCGGTCGGCTCGATAACACTTCCTGGTAAGTTAAAAACAATTCTGCTCAAAGGCTAATGATCTGTTGAAAGAAGTATTATTTTTGTATCATACATTGAAAGTTCATCATAGATCTAGCTAAAGTCCGTTGCAAGCTAGTTTTTTTTTTGCTGATATTTTTCGAGATTGATTGAGATACAATGCTTCCAGAGTCCGAGATGAAAACATTCAAAATGGCGAAACGAGTCAGAATTATGATAATCAATAATTGATACACCCAAAATTATAATACTAATCCTTACCTCGGCTTTCAGTCGCTTAGCGCAGAGGTCTTCAACAGGGGGGTCGCGAAATCGCACCGGATCACTCATATCAACAAAAATATTCCTGCCCTGTCCCCTGGCCTCCGTGCAGGGATGCAAACAGCACGCCTTTCGGCGGATGCCGCCTTTTTCACGGCTGAATCGCGCAGATCCGATTTTTAAAAAAATAGCGATGTTGGTTCATGGAGCATGAGGCATGAAGTGTAAGGATGAGAGCGAGGCGGTTTGGGTCGGGAAGCTGCGCGCATTTGTGCAGCCTGGCGCAGGTGTGCGCGGCTTCCCGATTTGAACTGTTTGTTTTTTTTTCTCATCCTTATACTTCCTGTTTCATGAATTAATATCACTCAGTACCTGAGTATTAATGTTGAAAGAATCCTCAGTGAAATGGTCCGAATACAGTTTGTGGGAAACAGTAGGTGCAAAGTTTTTTTCAACAGGTGTTCTGTAAAGTTGTCCTACCAAGCCTACTGCGCATGCGCAAAGCCTACTGCGCATGCGCAGGTGAGCCCACACTTTCCTCAGCTTCGGGTCCTTGGGGAATGCAAAAAAACTTACTCCAGGGCATTTCCCATTGGAATTATTGCAACCATAAGCAGCACAATACACCATGATGTCCAATGTATGATGTCCAATGTACTTTAAAGACTATAAAAACAATTTTCTTGTCATCCACTTCTCCGTTCATCTACCCGCTTGTGCTGTGCCCGAAAGTTTTTGTGACGTATGATCACGTGACAGCGGCTCTTCCGGTTGCAAAAAATGCATATCGGAAGTCGAGCAGAAATGCCATATAATCATCACGAATATAACGATTTTGCTGAATTTAATAGATGATTTTGTATTTGTTGATGCAATTAATTCATATTTTTAATGGAAAGAAATTGATATAGCGTGCTTTTATGTTTCATGTCCCATATCCTTTAATAAAGAGTATGTAAAAAATAAAAAATGAACAGTGGGAGCACATTTAATGTTGAATGGTAGGTTGTTTCACACCCTCAGGGCAGCAACCACAACCAATCTAAATATCTGAGACCTAGGGACCAAGGGAATATGGTCTGAGCATATAATTTATGTAGGGGATTGCAATCCATGAAGGACTTTGAATAAAAGAACCTGGATAGTGTATACTGTAGTGGAAAGTATTAGAACATTCTGTACTAACCACAAGTGTCCTATAGAAGACTTATCGTGTGTGTGTGTGTGTGTGTAGTGAGACCTGACATCACTTCATCAGTAAAATAGCTGATGGAGTGCCTTGGTGATATTAAACACTGGATGACTCAAAATTTCCTCCAAATAAATGAAAATAAAACAGAGGTCATTCTTTTCGGCCCAGCCTCATCAACTGCTGAAATCGGCACTCAGTTAGGCTCCTTATCAGCAACAATTCACAATGAAGTCAGGAACTCGGGTATCATTTTCGAGTCGTCAGTAAGTTTTGATAAACAATTTTCCATGGGAGTAAAGTCCAGTTTCTCCCAACTGAGACAAATTTCAAAGGTAAAATCTTTTCTCTGGCAGAAGGACTTGGACATAGTCATTTATGCTTGTATCATATCTCGGCTTGACTACTGTAACAACTCTTTATATGTGGGTTTGGCCCAGTCTGCTCTGTCATGCCTTCAGCTGATTCAAAACACAACAGCTAGAATTTTAACCAGCACTAGAAAAAAAAAAATCATATCTCACATGTACTAGTGTCTCTCCACTAGTTACTGGTGAGATTCCGTATTGACTTTAAAATTTTATTGTTCGTTTTTAAAGCCTTGCATGATCTTGCTCCAAAATATAACTGCAACCTCCATCATCCCTAGTCGACACCGAGATCACTGAGGTCATCCAGACAACTACTGCTCGTAGTCCCAAGATCTCGGCTGAAGTCTTGGGGCGATAGGGCTTTTTCAGTTGTTGCCCCTAGGTTTTGGAATGCTCTTCCTCTCTACATCAGGTCTTCTTCCTCTATCGAGATTTTTAAAACGCATCTTAAAACCCACTTTTTATGCTCCGCTTTTTATTGTGTGTAATTGTTGAGGGGTGGTGGTATTACAATTTTTAATAATCTGTTTTTGCACTATTGTTGGTATTGTGCTCATTTTATGCCTTTTGTACAGCACTTTGGCTCAACACTTGTTGTTTTAAATGTGCTTTTGAAATGAATTTGACTTGAATATATGTAAAACATTTTTAATTTACACTTGATATGAATGCATGTTTAACCTTCAAATTCAAGAAAGATTTAGCAATTTGCTAAAGTTGGAAAAAATTTTCTCTTAATAACAGAGTTGATTAGATGATCAAATGTGAGGTCGGATTACTCCAATTATGCCAAATTCCTGACATCTTTAACGCATTGTGACAGTGATTCTAGGTTGTTTAATAGACCGTTTTTAGACTTAGTTTGGACGTTGATCTCTTCAAGACACTCATTCTTAGGCCCTGTCCACACGGCAACGGATTCAGGTGAATCTGATAAAATTGTTTATCGTTTCGGCCTGACGTCCACACGGCACCGGCGTTTTGGGTGCCCCACAACGATATTTTTTGAGAACAGGTTCCAGAGTGGAAAAATCTGGCAACGGCACCGTTGCGAAGTCGTCTGGATGAGTAGAACAGATTTGTTTATGATGATGTCACAACCACATGACTAGAACAAGCAGCACTCTCACTGTTTTGTATGAACCACTGTATTGCATTCACTTTTGTATACAGCTTTTCTTTTAAATAAACAAGTAACTGAACCATTTCTTGAATTTCTTTTTTTTTATTGGATAAGACTGCTTTTCAAAATGTTCACACACAATATAAAAAGTTTTATATAAATTATATAAAAATGCTTTTCAAAATGTTCACACACAATAAGAAAATTAAGTTATATAAAACTATGCACACTAATAAAACTAATTTGTACACACAGAAGGCACGATTTCCTCGCGTAGTCGCAGCCATCTTCTTCTTGTTGTTGTGTGTTTGTTCCTGAGAGTGCTTCACACCGGGTAGAAGAAGGGGTTTTTGCGCATGCGTCTACTTCTTCTATTGTTCTGGTGTCTCCGATGGGACCGTCTTACAGCGCACGTAGAGGTGTGGCATGTGTATTGCATCGTTTTCAGCAAGCGTTGCGTTGCCATATGTACCTGATATTTTACTGATCCGTTGCCCATGTGGACGCGATATTTTTTTTAATAAAATCTCGTTGCCGTTGTGTGGATGTAGCCTTAGGCCAAGTTTACATTAGACCGTATCTGTCTCGTTTTCTTCGCAGATGCACTGTCCATTTACATTAAAACGCCTGGAAATGCCGGGAAACGGGAATCCGCCAGGGTCCACGTATTCAATCCAGATCGTGTCTGGTCCGGTGCTGTGTAAACATTGAGATACGTGGATACGCTGTGCTGAGCTCTAGCTGGCGTCGTCATTGGACAACGTCACTGTGACATCCACCTTCCTGATTCGCTGGCATTGGTCATGTGACGCGACTGCTGAAAAACGGCGTGGACTTCCGCCTTGTATCACCTTTCATTAAAAATTATAAAAGTATGAAAATACTGCAAATACTGATGCAAATCAAATCAAGTTTATTTGTACAGCGCTTTTAACAATAAACATTGTCGCAAAGCAGCTTTACAGAATTTGAACGACTTAAAACATGAGCTAATTTTATCCCTAATCTATCCCCAATGAGCAAGCCTGTGGCGACGGTGGCAAGGAAAAACTCCCTCAGACGACATGAGGAAGAAACCTCGAGAGGAACCAGACTCAAAAGGGAACCCATCCTCATTTGGGCAACAACAGACAGCCTGACTATAATATTAACAGTTTTAACAGGTATAACCCTCAACTGTCCTCATGGGGCCGTCCTTCACAGGAGTGGGGCGATAAAACTCCGACCAGACACAGGGCACCAGGATGGATCAAGCAGGTCCGAGGGGCAGAAGAGGCCAGCATCTCAATCCCAGGATCAACATGTAACTCAGAGGGACAGATTGGGGGGGGGAGAGAAAGAAAACATGTTGTTAGGTATGCCCTAAAAATGACAAGTATTAAATCTGTGTGGTAGGCTCGCAGAGACGAGAGTCTTTACATCAGGCATGACACACAATGGCATGTTAATATGGTAAAAAAAAATATATCATGACCTGCTCTGGCTGGATGCTTGATTGGGTGATGGGAGCACACTCCTCAGCAATGATGAGATGCAGATGGGACCCTTAGGCCTGGCCAAGACAATTCAGTTACATTTCACCGGGTCTGGGACATGCGACAGAATGTCTGACGGCCGATTCCCTGCAGGCTACGATAGCCAGTCGAGGTCCCCACCGTCTCCACCAAAAGATTTCCTGTTGACTCCATGTAACTCAGAGGGACAGATTTGGAGTGGGGGGGGGGAGAGAAAGAAAACACAGGTGGTTAGGTATGCCCAATGTCACCTGAATAAGTAGGAACAGTATACATATTGCACCGAGTACAAGCAGGGACTCCGGCAACTAACTATGACAGCATAACTAAAAGGAGAGAGCCAGAAGGTAACACAGGCATGAGGGAGCCCCGGGACATAAAGCAGCCAGCCACTGCACCGTCAACAAACTCGAGTGAGCAAGTGAGTGGGGGACTGACAGCATCCATACATCCCAGTTTACCAAAACACTCTATGTCTGAGGACCCTCCAGATCTACTCCTTTACCTCAAACACCATTAACAAAAGGCTTGACTAAACAGATATGTTTTTAGCCTAGACTTAAATGCTGAGACTGTGTCTGATTCCCGAACATTACTTGGAAGGCTGTTCCATAACAGTGGGGCTTTGTAAGAAAAGGCTCTGCCCCCTGATGTAGCCTTCACTATACGAGGTACCAGCAGATAGCCTGCACCTTTTGATCTAAGTAGGCGTGGCGGGTCATAGAGGAGCAGAAGTTCACTCAGGTACTGTGGTGCGAGACCATTCAGTGCTTTAAAGGTCAATAGTAGTATTTTATAATCAATACGAAATTTGATTGGGAGCCAATGCAGTGTGGATAAGACAGGCGTGATGTGGTCATATTTTCTAGTTCTAGTAAGGACTCTTGCTGCGGCATTTTGAACTAACTGGAGCTTGTTTATGCACTTATTGGAACATCCAGACAGTAAGGCATTACAATAATCCAACCTGGAGGTAATGAAAGCATGGACTAGTTTTTCTGCATCATGCAATGACATTAAATTTCTTATCTTTGCAATATTTCTGAGATGAAAGAAAGCTATCCGGGTGATGTTATCAATGTGAGTTTCGAATGAAAGACTGGGGTCAATAATCACTCCGAGGTCTTTTACTGCTGCACGTGAAGAAACAGAAAGGCCATCCAGAGTTACTGTGTAATCAGAAAACTTACTTCTAGCTGTATGTGGTCCTAGCACAAGTACTTCAGTCTTGTCAGAGTTAAGCAGAAGGAAATTTATAAGCATCCAGTGTCTAATGTCCTTAACACATTCCTCAATTTTATTAAGCTGGTGTCTCTCATCAGGTTTTGCAGAGACATACAACTGTGTGTCATCAGCATAACATTGGAAACTAATACAATGTTTACGAATAATATCGCCCAGAGGTAACATATATAGAGAAAAAAGCAGTGGACCCAAGACAGAACCTTGTGGAACACCAAACTTTACCTCGGTAGGTCTAGAAATATCACCATTTATATCAACATACTGATAACGATCCGTTAGATAAGACCTGAGCCAGGAGAGGGCCATTCCCTTAACTCCCACAACATTTTCTAGTCTATCCAGAAGAATGGAATGATCAATGGTATCAAATGCTGCACTAAGGTCAAGCAACACAAGTAGCGAGACACAGCCCTGATCAGACGCCAACAGTAGGTCGTTTACTACTTTAACCAGTGCTGTCTCTGTGCTATGATGAGGTCTAAATCCTGACTGATACATTTCATGGATGTTATTCCTATGTAAATATGAGCATAACTGCTGTGCCACAGCTTTTTCAAGGATCTTGGAGATAAAGGGGAGGTTTGATATTGGCCGATAATTGGACAGCTGACAGGGATCAAGGTCAGGTTTTTTAATCAGGGGTTTGATAACTGCTAGTTTAAAGGATTTGGGTACATAGCCAATCATAAGAGAAGAATTTATTATTTTTAGAAGCGGTTCAATTACTCCAGGCATTATCTGTTTGAATAGATGTGTCGGTAAGGGAAATACTGCCCATTGTGTAATTATGATTGTCTTTAGGCTTGCCATCCTTCCACTTGCAAGTGGTAAGTGACGCGCATGCCCGATATGCACTAGGATCACACACACAGTGGCTCAGTCCCGAATCACTGCTCGTGCGCTTCACTCGCGCACTCTGTGAGCTGCGCAGGGCCGGAGTGCGCACCCTCCAGAGGGCACTCGCTGTTCAGGGCGGAGTGATTTGGAGCGCAGGATGCCTGCGGAGCCGAGCGTAACCGTGTATTGGCGTTGCTGTGTGCACGCAAATCGTGCATTGGCGTTGCTGTGTGCACGCTAATCGTTTTAAAAACGTTAATCTGATGATCCGCTGATACGGTCTAATGTAAACCCCACCTTACAAACTCCATACAGAAAGTTCCAAGTTGACTGCAAGGTTTGAATCCAGAACCTGCTTGCTGTGAGGCAGTAGTGCTAACCACTGCACCATCGTGTCACCCGGCCACATAAGTATCACAGTGAAATAATTTTCCCCAGTTTAAGCATATAAAATGAAATTTGCACCGGCACTAGTATTAATCCTTGGGGGACTCCTTATAGTCAGCGATTGCAGCAGATGGGAATGCATTTCTAATATTAACTGAAATTCCTGTGATTAAGATAGAACCTAAGCCAGTTCCCCTTTACTTGTCTGAATGACCCCTGTGACATGGGTACGCATCTGAATCTTTTATTCATATGTGTAATGATCCATGTGTTTGTTTTTTCTCAGGTATACATGAGTTCCCTGAAGACCTCTTCACCAACCAGGAGCGAATGGAGGGAGCTGTGGCCCTGCACATCATGAGTGTAAGTGTGTGTGTGTGTCTTTGACTTAGACAAATGCAGGAATGGTCTGTTTTTACTCTCATGCAGGTAGGACCGGGTGATAAAAATATAAAGCTTGAGATTTCCAGTAACATAGAGTAGAACTTCATTAAATGTCTTACTTTTAACTAATTAAATACTTACCTGTAACTTTTTTGTTTTGTTCTGGTAAGTCTTTTAAAAATGAGTTCATGAATCAAGCAGATATGGAAAAAAGCTATTGGCTTTGGTTGGTATACTCCAGTAAAAATATGGGTAAATTGGACATTTGAGTGATGTTTTCAGTGGTTGCTGAATCGGTTGTCTCAGCTATAACGATCTAAATTACAGTATGTACAAATCAGGTATCTCAAGTTGTGACTTGCATATTAAATATTTAATGAATTCATCTTTAGTAACCACTTTATCTTCAGAAAGGTTGCTGTGGTTTAAATCACTTATTTGCTTATGTTTTGGGCGGGTACAGAAGAAATAATAGAAGGGGATGGTCAGACTTGCAGTTGAATTGTAGGTATTGTATTTAAAACAAGGGTTATGTATATAACCGCGGTTCTAAGAGTTTCGGATGACCGCCAGAGGCGGTGCTTTCAGCACATGGATATCCATCACACGAACGTGCAGGTCGAGTAATAGTAACAACAAAGTCACGTGTGACCTGGGTGACGTCACCCCGTGACCCCGGCATAAAGGACCGGTAAACCCAGGAAGTGACCTCTTGGCAAATCTTCTCGTGTACACTCCGAGTGACTGCCAAGCTCTGGCGGTCATCCGAAACTCATAGAACCGCGGTTATATACATAACCCTCGTTCTATTTCGTTTCTCCTGACCGCCAGAGGCGGTGCTTTCAGCACATGGATGACTAATACCAACCAGGTCATGAGGAGTGCCTACCCGTACTCAGTGCTGCTGCGACGGGCCTGGAATGACAGCCGTCGCCACAGGATTATGTGGGACGACATTAAGACGGTAAAACCTGGTGAAGGTGCAGCTGGAAGCCCAGGAGGCTGCGCTGCATATGTCTGAAAGGGGCACGCCCTTCAGTGATGCCCATGAGGCCACCACGCCCCGTGCAGAGTGCGCCCTGACAGCCGGAGGAATCGGGGAGCCACTGTGCCTGTAGGCATGTAATATGGCCTCGACTATCCACTTGGATAGCCTCTGCTTAGAGAGCGCCAGACCCCTCCTCGGCCCTGTGTGGCACAGAAACAGGGCGTCACTCCTACAGAAGCCCTCTGTACGGGACACGTACACCCTGAGGGCGCGAACTGGGCACAAAAGTTCCGACCTCTCATCATGGCCCGCCTCGAACGCCGCAAGGCTAAGGGGCTGGTTGACGAAGGTAGCAGAGAGGGTCTTCGGGAGGAAAGAGGGGTTAGGCCACAGAGTGACCCCACTGTCGCCGGTGTGCCACTGCAGGCACTCCCCACTGACTGACAGCACGTGTAATTCCCCGACGCGCCTCGTCGATGTAATGGCCAGAAGAAAAGCAGTCTTCAGGGAGAGCCATGAAATGTCTGCCGTGAGCAGGGGCTCAAACGGTGCGTCGCAGAGAGCCTGCAGCACCAAGTGAAGGTCCCATGTGGGTACCCGGCTCCGTCGGGGGGTCTCAACCGGAGAGCACCCTTCAAGAAACGTGCCACCAAGGGGTGGGACCCCACGGTCCTTCCCCCAACTCTGGCATGCTGAGCAGAGATGGCAGCTGCATAGACCTTGATGGTGGCAGGAGTAAGACCCTTATCAAACAGAGACTGGAGGAACAGTAGAATGGTCGGCAGGGGGCAGCATGTAGGCTCCTCCCCCCGAGTTAAGCACCAGTTGGAGAAAAGCCTCCATCTGTTGGCGTAGAGGGCATTGGTGGAGGGTGCCCGAGAGCTTGCAATGGTGTTGACCACTGCCGGCTCACAAAGACCTAGCAGGGGGTCCGGCCCTTCAGCGGCCACACCCAGAGCTGCAGATGGGCTGGATCCGGGTGCCAGATCTGCCCTCCCAGCTGTGATAGCAGGTCCGTCCTCACTGGCAGGCACCAGGGGTCGCCGTTCAGAAGTTGCAGCAACTTGGGAAACCACACTCGGCCCGGCCACCGAGGGGCGACAAGCAGCAGCCCATGGTGGTCCATCGCAACCCTGTGTAGGGTTGGCACAATCAGCGGCAGAGGGGGGAAGGCATACAGCAGTTGCCTCGGCCAAGCATGCGCCAGCGCATCCTGGCCCAGGGGACTGGGGCCGTGGAGGCTGAACCACAGAGGGCAGTGTGTCGACTCCTGGCAGGCAAAGAGGTCCACCTCTGCCCTGCCAAAATGTTCCCAGATGGCGAGAACCACCGCTGGGTTGAGTCTCCATTCCCCGGGATCGGGGTCCTGGCGGGACAGCAGATCCGCTGCCCTCTTGGCAGTGCCTGGCAAGTACATGGCACGTAGGCTCAAGAGATGTCGATGGGCCCACCGCAGAAGTTGGCCGGCCACTTCCAAGCACTGGAGGGACTTGGTGCCTCCCTGGTGGTTGATGTAGTACACTACCGTAGCGTTGTCCGTCCGCACCAGAACATGTCTGCCGGCCAGGCCTGGGAGGAAGTGCTGTAGGCCGAGGAACACAGCCCGTAGCTCCAGCACGTTGATGTGCTGCTGTCGCTGTCCTGGACTCCAGTAGCCTCTGACGGTCCGGCATTGCCAGACTGCACCCCAGCCTCCCAGGGAAGCATCCGTGGTGATGACCTCCCTCCGGGAGGGGATAGCCGCCAGCGGAACACCCCGCAGAAGGTAAGCCCTCCTCCTCCATGGACGGAGGAGCCTGAAAAAAGTATCCGTCACCTTCACGAGCCTGTGCCTGTGCAGCACCGGGTGGAGGTGGAGACCGTTGAGCCACCTCTGAAGCGGGCGCAAGTCCAGGAGTCCCAGCGGGACCAGAGAGGAGGCTGCCGTAAGCATGCCCAGCAGGCGCTGAAAGGTCTTCAGGGCGAGTGACCTGCCCCGTCCGAAGCGGCCAAGCAGCAGGCGGATGTTGTGGATCCTGGTCTGGGAGGGGTTGCCATCAACGACCTCGAATCCAGGTGCATGCCCAAGAAAGTCGTCTCCTGGCTGGGCACCAGCGAGCTCTTCTTGTAATTCACCCTGAGCTCCAGCTCTGCGACATGTGAGAGCACAGTCGCGATGTCAGTGCGGGCCTGAGCTGCTGACCGTGAACAGACGAGCCAGTCGTCCAGGTAAGGCAGGACATGCAAACCCCTTGCCTGAAGTGGTGCCAATGCCGCTGCCACACACCTGGTGAACACACGGGGTGCCAGCGATATCCCAAAGGGCAGAACATTGAACTCGAAAGCCTGGCCCTCGAAGGCAAACCGCAGGAACTGCCTGTGGTGTGGCGCAATGGGAACATGGAAGTAGGCGTCTTTCAGGTCGATGGTGGCAAACCAGTCGCCCGCCTGGATGTGGTGTAAGACATCCACTGTACGCAGCATGCGGAATCTCATGGTCTTCAAGTGGGAGTTGAGGGACCTCAGGTCGAGGATCGGGCGGATACCGCCATCCTTCTTCGGAACCAGAAAATACCTGGAGTAGAACCCACCTTGCTGTCTCTGCCTGTCGACGGGAGAGATTGCTCCTTTCTCCAGGAGGGTGGCGATTTCCTGCCGGAGGACGAGGGACTTCCCCGGATGGCTCACGGTGGTGTGTTTGACCCCATGAAAACGCGGCGGTCGGCGGCAGAACTGGATGCGGTAACCCTCGGTGAGGGTCACCAGCACCCAGGGGTCTGGGGTCAACGCTTTCCAGCTTTGGAGCTGTTCGCTGGAAAAGCGGCCGACCGCTGGTGCGCTGATGTCCGCGCCGTCCAGAGCGCCCCCGTCGGTCACCATGGGGGTGATGAGGAGCGGACTGGGTGTAGGGGGCGGCACCGCGGGTCCGGGAGGTGGTGGGGCGACGAAAGTCATCAACCCGTCTGGTCTCCTGGCGGGTGCGTGGCCGAGACAGAGTCGGTGTGGGCCCCCTGGAGGACTGGGCAGTATTGCCATGGCAGTGGACCTGGCGGAGGCCAGCGAACTGCTGTCGCGCCTGGACGACCTGGGCACTCCGGTCCAGGGCTTGCTGAGCGGCCTCGCCAAACAGCTCCCCGGGGACAACAGGGAGAGAGCGCAGCACACGCCGGTCGGGCTCGGCCAGAGGGGACTGTGCCAGCCATATCTGCCGGCGGGCGAGGGTGAGATACGACATCAGCCGGCCCAGTTCCTGCGACGAGTAGGCAAAGGCCTGGAGAGCCGCGTCGCACAGCTCCCGTGATGCCGTGCTCGTCCCCTCCAGCATCTGGGCGAGGGCCAGCAGCAGATGGGACATGGAATTGTCAATACGACCCATTCGTGCCGCCGTGTCGTATCCCCGCACGATGAGGTCGTCGGTCGCACGGCATTGGGTGCGGGGGCATCGGGCGTCAGGCCGCAGAGCCTCGTTGGGCGAAAGGACGAGGGCAGCCACGGAGGGCTCAATGTTGGGCATCTGCTGGAGGCCGTAGGTAGGGGCGTCCTGCATTGCTGCCAGGGCCCTGCAGTCACTAGGGAGGTGGGAAAGGCGTCTAGGGTCCGCCCAACACCTCTGTAACTCCTCGATGTATGGGGCCGAGGGCGGAACAGACAACGAGGAAGGCTGTGTGGAACCTCTGAAGAAAGCACTCTGATGCTGGGCCACCGGGGGCGTGTCCAACCCCAGACGGGCCAATGCAGCCCTCAGCGTTGGCTGGATGGATGAGCGTCCGCCTTCCGACGCTGCCGCGGTGCCATGGCTGGTGGCCTGGGAACCGGCTGGAGAGGTGGAGTCGTGACCGTCAGACCCACCGCAGTCAAAGCTCTCCGACGCCCGGATCGACAGTTCATCCAGGCCGCGTGCATCAACGGCCGGTGACAGAAGCGGTGGTGATGGTGAACGGTCGGGCTGCCAGGCAGAAGGGGTGGCTGCGGGAACACTGCTGCCCTGTGGTGGAGGCTGGAGATTCACCAGCAGGGCCTTCATCTCCTCCAGCTCGGTGGACATCACCTCCACCTTCCGAGCCAAATCACCCGAGCGCTTCTTTTTCGCCTTAGAAGCGGAGACGCGTGGGGGAGCCCCACGGCGCTTGCTGGGCCCCGCTGCTGCAGCCGGCACCATGTCCTGTCCCCCCGAGGCCCGGGGGATGTCAGACGGAGGATCCAACCGAGCCAGCCTGGCGGTCCGCGCAGCCACACTCAGGCACATGCAGTCTGCGCAGGCCATGTCCGTCAGCCCCTGCCGCAGGTGATCAATACCCAGGCACGAGGGGCACTCGCGGTGGCCGTCCTCCGGCTCGAGGGGGGCCCGGCAGTTGGCGCAGCGAGAGAATAGGTCCATGACACCTGGCTGGCAGAAGGGAACTTAAAAAATAGGGTGAGAACACCCCAAGTAAGTATCCCAAAATAAACAATCAGGCAGCAATGAAAAACGACCGGGCGAACACACCCGTGGTCGGGAATATTAACAAGGATAGGCGCCGTGCGCCACAGAACTGATAAACAGCGGCGAGAAACACCGCTTTAATTTAAATGAATGAAAACCGCTTACCTGAGCGACAACAAGCCGGCCTCCAGCGGCGAGAACACCGCCTCGGAGGGCTAGTCAGCTAACTCCACCGAGCGAGAGCGCTCAGCTTAACGGAGTAACAAACAATACGAATACAACACACAAGACAGCCGGCCTGTGAGCAGGCCGGAGACAAGGCTACACAAAATAAGGCGGTCGATAATATTAACAAGGATAGGCGCCGTGCGCCACAGAACTGATAAACAGCGGCGAGAAACACCGCTTTAATTTAAATGAATGAAAACCACTTACCTGAACAAAAGCAAGCCGGCCTCCAGCGGCGAGAACACCGCCTCGGAGGGCTAGTCAGCTAACTCCACCGAGCGAGAGCACTCAGCTTAACGGAGTAACAACAATACGAATACAACACACAAGACAGCCGGCCCGTGAGCAGGCCGGAGGCAAGGCTACACAAAACAAAGCGGTTGATAATATTAACAAGGATAGGCGCCGTGCGCCACAGAACTGATAACAGCGGCGAGAAACACCGCTTTAATTTAAATGAATGAAAACCGCTTACCTGAACGAAAACAAGCCGGCCTCCAGCGGCGAGAACACCGCCTCGGAGAGCTAATCAGCTAACTCCACCGAGCGAGAGCGCTCAGCTTAACGGAGTAACAAATCAACGAATATAGCGACAAGAGAAAAGAATTGGTGGACTCAACGCAGTTTCTTGGAGGATGCGTAAGCACAGCCCCAACCCTACGGGTAACGAAACTAACACGCGTTTTGTCCAAATTCCAACTCGCAACCTGCAAACGCGAGAAGATGCAAGAGAGGTCACTTCCTGGGTTTACCGGTCCTTTATGCCGGGGTCACGGGGTGACGTCACCCAGGTCACACGTGACTTTGTTGTTACTATTACTCGACCTGCACGTTCGTGTGATGGATATCCATGTGCTGAAAGCACCGCCTCTGGTGGTCAGGAGAAACGAAATAGAACTGTATGGATGTGCCAGAAGCCAACATACAGTAAAACCATGCATGCAGGACATTCTCAGTCAAAAGGGATTAATGATCCAAAAGTGGAGTCTGGTCCATTAACATAAGAACTTATTGTTTGTTTGTGTACAGCAAACAAGCAATTTATTAAAACCAAGAAGTTCACTTCAAAGAAGTGGGTCTAGAAACCACTCAGTGGGATTAGATCCTTACATGTTAACAAAGAAGGATTTTTTCCTACAAGTTGGAAAATTACTCATCCATTGAGTTCCCCGACATCTCAAACTACATGGTGCTGCAGACATCGATCGACACGGACAAACCAATGAAAACCTGGAAGAGCATGGAGGAGTACATTTTATATGTGGCTGGGTTAAAGATCTGGGGATCAGGACACTACAAGATAGATGGCGGTAGACGGATCTAAGTGCAGGAAGAGTGTTTATTAGCAGGCGTGATATTTACAAAAACAAAAGCAGAATCATAAAACAGAGTATTTAAACAGTGTTATAAACATGGCTAGAAACAAATGTGACCGTGATAATGATGATACTTTGCAAAGCCTCTGAAAAGTGCGTCCATATCTGTGCATGCCGATTGTGCTCAAATCAGCGTCAGGTGTTTCCCGTAACGACCGGGTCCCAAGAGTGCACACGGTGCACTCTGTGAGCGTGCGCAGCCTCTCGAGTTGTGCCAGACTCAAGCGCGCAGAGGCATGACAGTTAAGTGTTCATCTGCTGGGTGACTACAAGTTTTAGCTCACGTGTATATCACCATGCATCGCCGCCATAACGTCTCATTTTCATCAATAACCCATCGCAAAGCATCGCGAGCTGTAGTGTGACCGTAGCTTAATGAGGCGGATGTGACGTTGGATGCAACCCAGCAATTGTACCCTACTACGAGTAAAAATTAGCTTCAACTTGGAAAAAAAAAATTGCGGCCCACTAGATAGCGCTTCACGGCCCACTAATGTGGTTAAGAAACACTGCTATATGGTATATGTTATTTACACAGTATGTTATTTACCTAAATTAAGCCTCATACTGCACTCCTTCCATGCCATTGTATTTCATTTGTTTTCTTGAAGGATAGACATTTGTCCCAGTTTCATTTACTTTCATCTCCAAGAGAAGTGCAGGGCTTTTTTTTCTTGGCAAAAACTCAGACACCATGACATTTACTTTTAAAAGAGATTGAAAATAACACAGATACCTTTGATTTTCTGACCTGAAAACCACAATGAAAGAATTGAACATGCTGTAAAGCTTATGGAAACAACTAGGTCAGTGTTGTTTCCACCAAAAAGCAAAGTTTATAGGAAAGCGACTTTAAAGCAGTAGCAACATTCAGTGGAAATGGAGCTTTAGTGGAACAATTCAGGGAGAAAAAAATGTGGAATTACTGCTAGTGTTCTGATATTTCCAGACATTACTCTTGAACCTGAAAGAGTGAGAGTAAGTGGTTTATTTGAAGGCTCCACTACGAAGAAATTGTATTAATTTATTGGGTTGGAAAGATTTAGCTCAGGGAGATCATACTGTAGCCTTGCTTGTATGGTTCCGCTTAAATACTTGTTTGCAGAGAAAAAACTATCTTCATCACCTTCCTATTGCTCTCTGAATTGTTTTATTCGAGATGTCGCCATTGATTGTGGCTTTCTTCATTTTTATGGTTTTAGATCAGTTATGTCCTTACATGTTTAACAAGAAATATTATTTACAGCACAGCATGTGGGGCCTCTCAAAAGATTGACTTTTGCAGTGTGTGTGTGTGTGTGTGTGTGTGTGTGTGTGTGTGTGTGTATTTTGCCAGACCCTGGCCTCGTGACACATAACTCACTTCAATTTACAGAAAATGAAATCATTTCACGTCTGCCTCACTGTCTGCTGCTTGTGTTGTTTGTTTTTTGGTTTTGTAATTTTACTCACTTTAACAGTTAAACAATACATATCTGCAGAGCAGGCAAATTGTTGTCCAGAACAGAAAGTGCTTAGTGTGATTTATTGTAGGCTGTTCTGTACAGCTTTTACATGGTTTACATCTCCAACATCATTGTTCTCGCTGTTTCCATCTGGCAGTTTTTTTTGTTGACATTCACTCAGTCACACTGTTGGCAGTTCAGAAATGTTAACAAATGGCTCTAAAACCCAGCCAGGCTGCTGGTGTAGGATAGCAACTGGCCTTTAGAGACAAGAACGGTGTGGCTTAGTCAGTGAGACTGTGTGGCTGCTGTTAATTATGCAGAGGAGCAGATTACATCATGTTTGAATTGATATATATGTTATTTACCAGCTGGGAGGTCCGTATCGTGAAATACCGTGACCGAGGTCTTGAAAGTACTGAGCGAGGCCCTCTGGGCCAAGGTCAGTATTCAAGACCGAGGTCATGGTATTTCACCATACGGACCGACCTTAAGCTGGTAAATAATATATTTATTTTTTTCTTTACCAAATTCTAACAGAAAACGAGAGCGCCCGAAAGGGAAAACCGAGCCGAGGCGAGCCGCGCTGCCATTTTGAATCCTCATTCACGGCTGCAATGCAAATTGCTTCCTCCTCGGTATACAAGTGCACTTCCATGTCAAGAAAAAAACTACATTTTGCCGCCTATGTAGTCCCCTATTTATACAAAATTGAGTCATTCAGGATTCAGCCATGTTTTTGCTCAGCGTTAGCAACAGTTTTTAGCTTTCTCCTGAAATGTTTTCTTTTATTTCTTCTTCCTCAGGTTAGTAAAACTCGCTTTCGCTGTGAAGACTGTCGTTATCACTATCCATGCTGTAAAATTAGTGCTATTCTCCTGAGAAAAGCTGGCAAAAATTTACAAGATTTTTGATAATCTTATAAATAAATCTTATAAAAAAAAAAGATAAATGTTGACAAAAAATTCTACTATGTTTGTTGTTGTTGTGAACGAGTGAGTCACCAGAGGTCCGTAACTGGGTTCCATAACTGGGGTCTGTATTGTAGGATATGGACCCGCTCGCCAGCCAATCAGAGCGCAAGATTTGATGGAAACCGGACCGCGAAAAAAATAAATACAATTATTGCGTTTGTAATTTTAGCATGTGTGTTTGTAATGTAGTAATGTAATGTAATGTGTACGTTCTTCTGATGCCTGTGTGGTTTTCTTCTCATGTCCATAACCATGCCAGTAGGTTGACTGGTTATGCTCAATTGCTTCGAGGTGTAAATGAGTCGAATGCATGTGTGCAAGGTTCCCTGCAATGGAGTAGTTTCCCATACTGAAAGTTTCTGTGACAGGCTCCAGATTCACCATCACCCTGATCAGGTTAAGGTGGTTACTAAAGAATTTGGAAGAGTTTATTTTAAGAGCTCTCTGCTACTGTCAAGGGGGATTTCACTGAAAATGATGATGACAAATCTGATTCACTCCAAATTAACCCCAACCCCTAAGTTCTTATATGATTCACTAAAATGTGTACAGTGAAAAGTATTATGTTCATACTTTAGTAAAACCCTAGAAAATATGAAACCATGGGCTTATTTCCATTTTTAGTGACATTTTAATTCCCTTTCAATGCAGTTGAAAAGGAACTGAACCCAGTGAGCTTAGACTGGTGTGTGTTTAGACTTGGTGTGACAAATTGACTGGAGCCAGGCATTTGGATTTGTCGATTTTCCAGTTCATATCTCATTTGCATGAAATTCAACTTTTGTGTCATATCCACCTGTCATAGAAAATGAGTGGTTGCTGTGTTGTTTGCCAGTGAGAACATGGGGGTAAAAGAAAGGGGCAAAGCTGAGAAGCTCAGAGGAAAATATAAACAAAATCCTGACATGAAGATACAAACAAGATTCTTTATCATTGTGAATTACAGATTTTATGAATTATCTGGGCTATATGACAAAATATTGATACTCACTAAAAAAAATTATGAATTGTAAAATGTTCAAATTTTTACAGATTTACATTTCTTTCTGATTTTCTTCATTATTTTTAACTTAAAACATTATTTTTAAATATACAGGAAAGACTATAAAATAAAATTGTGTATAAATGTGCTACAGGAATGCACATCATCTTCTGCTACCCACACCTCTACATAAGCTGAAGTCCTGCCAGTCTAAAGTCTTGTGTGTGACCTGATGTATGAGTGTGCTTAATTGAAAGATGGGGACATTAAACGTACTGCATGTTCCACCTGATGTCCTCTGTGGGCTCAGGTGACACTGCTGTTGTGTTGTGCTGTTTAATTAACTGCTTCTGCAAGCAGAGAGAGGTTCGTGAGGAGTTCCTCTCAGACTCCCTTCAGCTACTTTTCCATACTTTATCTTCAGGGTATTCACTCCCCGAGCTCTGTTTTATCAGGATAAGAGTGAGGGGAATTACATAACAATACTGTGTGTGTGTGTGTGTGTGTGTGTGTGTGTGTGTGTGTGTGTGTGAGATTACACACACGAACTGATGAAGTCTTGGGTTTGGTCAGTACTGCTTAGATTTGTTCAGAATACATACAATACAGTATTTTAACACGTGTTATGTAAAACCACAGGTCCAAAGGGCTGTATAAAATTGGAAAATGTCTTGCCAAATGCCATGTGTCATTACCTGTGTAAATGTTTGGGTGAGGGAGTGTAGAAGAAGAACATTTGTGAAACGCAATGCCTAACATTTAGGTCACCTGCCCAGCATGGTTAGAGTTAGTGGTGATAACAGGAAGGTGTGTGTGTGTGTGTGTGTGTGTGTGTGTGTGTGTGTGTGTGTGTGTGAAGGAGCACTGTACTGGTTCTCAAACCCAATTCAAAAGACCCCATGCACTATATATTTTTTAAACGTTTCCTTGCACACCTTGTAATGTTCATTACCTCCCAATCACAAACATATAGAAGAACCACTGGCATAGGAATGTGTATTTACATTACTATGTAGATAAAGAAATGCTGTACAACCTCACATAGAGCTTCACACTCTGCTGATGCCATTGTATTTTAGGACAAGCGTATGTTGAACTAATCCCACATACACACATGTGCCTGCTGTGGGTACAGCACTGAAATAACCACACGCTCTCAGAAATGGCCAGAGCGTTCTCAGCAAGAGTATGAAACCTTGTATACCGTACCGGTATATGAAAATGAAGCTCTTGGCTGTATGCTCTCAACATATGAAACCATTATTAAAGCTTATGCACTGCAGTGATATGAGTACTTTACATTTAAATAATAAACTGAGGTTTGGAAGAAAAAAAAAAAACGGGTCCCTTCTACACCAGAAAGATACTAAAGCCAGTCTAATTCCTTATGCAAGATCTCCACGAATTGTGGAGTGTCTGATCAGGAGCAACAGTCTGTTGGAGTGCATCTGTGTATCAAGCTGCTTTTCCATGTTGGACAACAGACCTCTCAGCAGGTTGTAAATAAAGCCCATGGAGCAGATTCTGCATGTTTTCAGTCCACCATTTGTTTTGATCTAAATTCTAATTGATATTGATGTGGAATTTTCAGTCGAATCAGTTCTCAGCATTGCATTTATAAATATACATTTTATGGAAAAAATGAAGAATATAAGTAGCCTAACACACATGATGCACAGTGCCTCAGTGTTTATTTACAGTATTTGATGAGCACATATGGTGAGAGTATAAGCAGAATTTCACAACAAAATTGAATGAATTAACTGTGTTCTCTGTTTTTCTAAAGGCCATGTACATGTTCTATGCCCTGGCCCTGGTGTGTGATGACTACTTTGTACCATCCCTGGAGAAGATTTGTGAGGTGAACTATTTCTACAATTAAGAAAAACAAAAACCTAATGACTAGTGAGAGTTTTGTTTTCATTCAAGCATAAGGCATTGTCATTATTTGTGGTCAGAACGGGTATATGGTAGGCCTGCATGATAATACCTATACGTATATTGTCGATAGCCACTTCATCAATAGCAATAAGACAATTGTTCTATAGAATGTTTGGTAGTTTCACTATTATATCCCTTGATAATGCTACGATAGTGCTACGAGTGACATGCAAACAGACTTTCGTTTAACAAGTGTGTTGTTGGGTTGCATCATTGACGTGTGATACAACAGAAACAGCGTGGAGTGAGAAAATGAGCACAGGTCTGCAATATACTAGTGGTAGCCGGCAGAAAGGAGCGGCATTACCTGCCAGCACAAAAATGTTTTACTATGCGATTTTGTATCGCGTTGGAATTTGCTGCACTCGCACGGATTGAAATCTGCTCTGCTTGCGCTGCTTAGTTAAGCATGTACGCTATCTATTAGTGACAACCACAGGCCTGTAATGTAATGTAAAAATGACTCTTCTTTTTATTTTGTTTGCTATTTCATTTTTTTTTATTTACAAAGAAGGAAAATAAACACAAAAAAACAACAATGGTCTATTAACTTGTGTTACAGACATGAAAATAGAATGATCAAATGTACACCGAGTGTTATTGTCTATTTTATAATCAGTTAAGTACGTTAGCAAAAAGTGCTGCTACAAAGCTGAATGCACTGACTGTCATGGTAACGTATGTCTACAGCATGAAAGCTTTCCGTTCATGTGGTCAGCTGTTTGGCCAACCATTCCAGCACAACACAGTTCCTTTTAGCGATATAGTACATTATGTACATTACTATTTATCTGTCGCTCACAGAGTATTCTAGTTCTTCATACGTATTTGCTAAAATGAGTCGCCAGTAGGGCTGTAACGATACACCCAACTCACGATTCGATTCGTATCGCGATTTTTGACCCACGATTCGATACGCCCACGATTTTTTTTCAATGTTTTTTTTGAAGTAGTAAATTTGACTTATTAACATTTACTTACTTACATTAACTATTTAATAACAAATAATTCAGACCACTGCAGAGAATGAGTAATATGTATGCAAAAATGAACAAATGTATATCCAAACATTGTTTTATTTCTCAAAATAATACTGTTGAGCCGGAAGCTCTGTTTTTTCGGTTCTGAAAAAGTCATTTTTCCAAATCGTGTAAATCCGTTAAGATTTTTTTTTTGGGGGGGTGGCTCTCTCACTGTCTCACTCTCATGAGGCCAATGATTTTCTGTGATCGTGGAAAACAGATGGAAATTACGGAATTTTTATGGTGAAACATTGCTCGCGTGTCAAAATGTAACTGCCGCAGAAGGCTTCCGCCCAAGCAGACATGCCTTCAGTGTTGCCAGATATTGCTAACGTTTTCCACCCCAAAATATGTTCAAAACCAGCCAAAAAGCACCTAAACCTGCCCAATCTGGCAACACTGCATGCCTTTCCGGTCAAGTGATTGTGATTGGCTTGTGGCACACCTAGCCAGCCAATGAGCTGCTTGTTTACAGATTCGCTCCCTGCGTCGCAACCAGAATGGCGACCGCTTAAAAGAAATGAATGCTCTGCCAGTGGCGAGTGTGGACGTTGCGTGACTCGCAGAAGATTGTCGCAGGTCGGTGAAAAAACGACTTACTAATAGATATAAAAAAATAAAAGTAATTTAAGTAAGTTTAAAATGTAATTTAAATAAAAAGTAAAGTATTCATAAATTGAAGTTTGGAAGCGCCTCTGTTTTTGGGCTGAGGAGAAGTTTGAAAGGATGTACCGCGATTCTGCCTTCTTGTATCGCGATACGGATCGTGGCTCTGCGTATCGCGATTTCGATTTCGATACGCATATCGTTACAGCCCTAGTCGCCAGATATATGTTAGCGGCTGTTAAAATTCCTGGCAGTCTACCCAGGTAAAGTCTGTTTGTGGGAAACACTGTAGACAATGAGAAAATTGTGGAGAAAACTAAGGTGTTTAAATTCAAAATAGAGTGGTTAAATTCAAGCTTTTTTCTCCTGGTAATTATTAAAAATAGGCCATTAAAATTACCAATAATTATTGATATTAACTGAAATTAAACATTTTATCTTGTTAAATTTTCAGCTACATCACCCAGCCTGAGTATACAGTCATTGATGGAGTACAATGTACAGATATGAAATATGAGGAATTTTCCAAACCACATTTGTCCAAAATAGTGCTAATCTTTTAATTTTTCTGTCTTCAAGCAAAGCCTTAAATGTTCCATTTCCTACAACCGCTTTAATATCAACAGGCTACTTTGCCTACTAACTTAAAGGTAGACTGCCTTTCAGATTTTTCAAGTTTAGGTCATAAAAAGAATTTTCCCTGACACCCAATTATTTTTGTTTAGTGGACTGAAAGCTACTGAATTCGAATCACAGGCTTCCAATTTTATTAGGTTTATTAACAGAACAATTAATGAAATTAGGGCCACGTGGCCCTAAATTCTGCACTATTTTTTCCTGCTTCACCATGACCCAATTCAAGATACTACGTCAAGCATCATGTGGTGGGCTTTCCTCGTTTGCACAAGGCATTGTGGGATACAAATTTGAAACAGGAGAGAAAAATGGAGGACGTGAGTGTGCAAATGAAACGTGAAAGACTGACTACAGTAACGGAAAGTGAGAAGAAAAGACTTTATGTTGCAAAGGAAAGGAAACGCAGGACCGAACTAATAAATATCAGTGGTCAGCGAGCACCTCGGTGTGATCAGCTGTTTGTTTCGTGACAGAATGATGTAACTGTCAGTGCACGGTCAAGGTAAATTTGTAGATGGCAGTAATGCAACACTGTGGATGCCAGCTGCCGTAAAACCCAAAAGAAGAAGAAGGTGGTAAACCTGTGCATGCGCACACAGACATCCTCTGTCTGCTTGACTGCACAAAGCGAGCGATAGCTTTAATATAGCTGAATTATTTTATCTGCAGCAAACAAGAATGAACTCGGTTGCAGCCAGTAAAAATGAAACAGAAGGATTATATATAATTAGTCCCATCATATAATTAACATAATCAATAGTAATTAAACACCAGACCCTCCCAAAAAGATAGTAATGGGTCTAATGAAAATACCAAGACTATTTGACTCACACCCACATTGTGTCTTATTACAGTATGTACAGTTGTGCTCATAAGTTTACATACCCTGGCAGAATCTATGATTCTTTGACCATTTTTCAGAGAATATGAATGATAATATAAAAACATATTTTCCACTCATGCTTAGTGGTTGGGTGAAACCATTTATTGTCAAACGACTGTGTTTTCTCTTTTTAAATCATAATGACAACAGAAACTACCCAAATGACCCTGATCAAAAGTTCACATACCCTGGTGATTTTGGCCTGATAACATGCACAGAAGTTGACACAAATGGGTTTGAATGGCTACTAAAGGTAACGTCCTCACCTGTGATCTGTTTGCTTGTAATCAGTGTGTGCGCATAAAAGCTGAGTGAGTTTCTGGGATCCGGACAGACTCCTGCATCTTTCATCAACCACTGACGTTTCTGGATTCTGAGTCATGGGGAAAGCAAAAAATTGTCAACGGATCTACGGGAAAAGGTATTTAAACTGTATAAAACAGGAAAGGGATACAAAAAGATATCCACGGAATTGATAATGCCAGTCAGCAGTGTTCAAATTGTGATTAACAAATGGAAACTCAGGGGCTCTGTTAAAACCAAACCACGGTCAGGTAGACCAACAAAAATTTATGCCAAACAGCACAGAGACAAGCCTCAAAACTTCTGGAACAAGGTAATTTGGAGTGATGAGACCAAAATTGAACTTTTTGGCCACAACCATAAACGTTACATTTGGAGAGGTGTCAACAAGGCCTATGATGAAAGGAACACCATTCCTACTGTAAAGCACGGAGGTGGATCGCTGATGTTTTGGGGATGTGTGAGCTACAAAGGCACAGGAAACTTGGTCACAGTTGAAGGAAAGATGAATGCAGCACGTTATCAGCCAATACTGGAGGCAAATTTGCACTCATCAGCCCAGAAGCTGCGCATGGGACGTACTTGGACGTTCCAACATGACAACGATCCAAAACACAAGGCCAAGTCAACCTGTCATTGGCTATAGCAGAACAAAGTGAAGGTTCTGGAGTGGCCATCTCAGTCTCCTGACCTCAATATCATTGAGCCACTCTGGGGAGATCTCAAACGCGCAGTTCATGCAAGACAGCCCAAGAATTTACAGGAACTGGAGGCTTTTTGCCAAGAAGAATGGGCAGCTTTACCATCTGAGAAAATAAAGAGCCCCATCCACAACTACCACAAAAGACTTCAGGCTGTCATTGATGTTAGAGGGGGCAATACACAGTATTAAGAACTGGGGTATGTAAACTTTTGATCAGGGTCATTTGGATGTTTTTTGTTGTCATTATGATTTAAAAATAGAAAACACAGTTGTTTATCAATAAATGGCTTCACCCAACCACTAACCATGAGTGGGGAAAAAAGTTTTTGTGTTATCACTCATATTCTCTGAAAAAAGGCCAAGAAAGCAAAAATTCTGCCAGGGTATGTAAACTTATAAGCACAACTGTAATTTGCTATGCCACTAATTTTATTGTGTTGTTTTTGTGTGTGTTTGTTTCAGCGCCTCCATCTCAGCGAGGATGTGGCTGGAGCAACGTTCATGGCAGCTGGCAGCTCAGCACCTGAACTCTTCACCTCTGTCATAGGTAAAATCTGCTGCTGTCTTTCTATCACACTGTTGAAGCTTCTGCTCTTAATGATAACATGACTAACTGGATTCAGTGTGTGACTTTAACTGTGCTATAAACTCTCCTCCATATGGCTAGGAGTGTTTATCACCAAGGGAGATGTAGGAGTAGGAACAATCGTAGGTTCTGCAGTCTTCAACATCCTGTGCATCATAGGAGTGTGTGGGATCTTCGCTGGGCAGGTAAATGGGCCATTGTGTATATATTTATATTTAGGTTTAATTATTTGGCAGATGCTTAAATCAGGTATCCATTGTAATCCGAGAATATAGCGATTAAAGTGATACATGTGCAGCAAAACTGTGTGCACAACAATTGACCTGAATGATGCAGGATGGAAAATGGATGTAGAGCAGAGTATAACAGGATTGGACCAAGTGAGAGTACACTGTGGAGTGATGCTGTTCAAACACTCATCATGAAGTAGTAAATAATGAATCATACACTATTGCAAAATGAACAGAATTAATTTGCCAAGTGGAGCACTTAACCATGAACAAAACAGGTCATCAGTCACCTCAAAAGGTAACAGCACAGCAAACATAAACCCCGTGTCCGTAATCACTATATTGCTGGGTTTCGGTCACGTGACTTTTCTTAGCGGTTTTACCGTAAGTGAAATAGCTGGTGGTCTAAACGGCCGCCATATTGCAAACAACTAGCAATAACTTATCAGAGTATGCTCGTAATCTAGAAGCCACTGCTCGCTTTAGATACAGTGCTCAGCGTAAATGAGTACACCCCCTTTGAAAAGTAACATTTTAAACAATATCACAGTGAACACAAACAATTTCCAAAATGTTGACAGGACAAAGTTTAATATAACATCTGTTTAACTTATAACGTCAAAGTAAGGTTAATAATATTACTTAGATTGCACATTTTTTCAGTTTTACTCAAATTAGGGTGGTGCAAAAATGAGTGTCCACAACAAAAACTACTACATCTAGTACTTTGTATGGCCTCCATGATTTTTAATGACAGCACCAAGTCTTCTAGGCATGGAATGAACAAGTTGGTGACATTTTGCAACATCAATCTTTTTCCATTCTTCAACAATGACCTCTTTTAGTGACTGGATGCTGGATGGAGAGTGATGCTCAACTTGTCTCTTCAGAATTCCCCAGAGGTGTTCGATTGGGTTCAGATCAGGAGACATACTTGGCCACTGAATCACTTTCACCCTGTTCTTCTTCAGAAATCCAACAGTGGCCTTAGATGTGTGTTTAGTCATGTTGGAAAAGTGCACGACGACCAAGGGCACGGAGTGATGGTAGCATCTTCTCTTTCAGTAGAGAGCAATACATCTGTGAATTCATGATGCCATCAGTGAAATGCAGCTCCCCGACACCAGCAGCACTCATGCAGCCCCACATAAGGACACTGCCACCACCATGTTTCACTGTAGGTACCATGCATTTTTCTTTGTATTCCTCACCTTTTCGATGCCATACAGTTTTGATGCCATCAGTTCCAAAAACATTTATCTTGGTCTCATCACTCCAGAGTATAGAGTCCCAGTAGTCTTCATCTTTGTCAACATGGGCCCTGGCAAACTCTAGGCGGGCTTTTTTGTACCTGGGCTTTAGGAGAGGCTTCTTTCATGGACGGCATCCATGCATGCCATTCCTCTGCAGTGTACACTGTATTGTGTCACGGGAAATAGTCACCCCAGTTTGGCTTTCTACTTCTTTAGATAACTGCAGCGAACTTGCATGCCGATTTTCTTCAACCCTTCTTATCAGAAGACGCTCCTGTCGAGTTGTTAACTTCCGTGGACGACCTGGACGTCTGTGTGAGATGGTTGCAGTTCCATCTTTCTTAAATTTTTGTACCACTTTTGCTACAGTATTCTGACTGATAAGTAAAGCTTTGCTGATCTTCTTGTAGCCTTCACCTTTGTGGTGTAAAGAAATTATTTTCTTTGGGGAATTCTGAAGAGATAAGTTGAGCATCACTCTCCATCCAGCATCCAGTCACTAAAAGAGGTCATTGTTGAAGAATGGAAAAAGACTGATGTTGCAAAATGTCGCCAACTTGTTCATTCCATGCCTAGAAGACTTGGTGCTGTCATTAAAAATCATGGCGGCCATACAAAGTATTAGATGTAGTAGTTTTTGTCGTGGGGTGTACTCATTTTTGCACCACCCTAATTTGAGTAAAACTGAAAAAATGTGTGTAGAAATAGTTAAGGTGGGTGGAGCACAGAAGCATGGCAAGGGTCCAGGTTGGGGAAGAGCACCCTTTCTCTGCTCTCCCTCTCCACTTATAGGACGCGGTCACTGGGGAAGACACACAAACACAGATTAATTCCCGTCAGGTGCAGTGATTCTGCCACTTACCTTCCCTGACTCCGCCCTCCATTCACAGACCGACACTTGACCACGCCCCTGCTGCCACATACCCCCACCGCCTGACTCAGGCTGGGGAGCCATCCGGCCTGCAGCTGACTCCCCCCCCCCCAACGGGAGAGGAAATCCGCCATGATCTTCTGTGCCCCTGGCCTGTGGACCACCTCGAACTTAAACGGCTGGAGTGCCAGATACCAACAGGTGATCTGCGCGTTGGCATCCTTCATGCGGTGGAGCCACTGCAGGGGCGCGTGGTCCAAACAGAGGGTGAAAGGGCGCCCCAGCAGGTAGTAGTGAAGGGCGAGGACCGCCCGCTTGATGGCGAGGCATTCCTTTTCGATTGTGCTGTACCTGCCCTCACACACCGACAGCTTCCAGCTGATGTACAGCCCTGGGCGTTCCTCCCCATCCACCTCCTGGGACAGAACAGCCCCCAGCCCTCTGTCCGATGCGTCTGTCTGCAAAATAAAGGGGAGAGAAAAGTCAGGGGAGTGTAACAGTGGCCCCCCACACAGTGCAGCCTTTACCTCCAAGAAAGCCTGCTGGCATTGCTCCATCCATTGGACCAGATCTGGTGCTCCCTTTATAGTGAGATCAGTCAGCGGGCTGGTGACGTCCAAATAATTAGGTATAAACCTATGATAGTAGCCAGCCAGCCCCAGGAACTGTCTCACCCCCTTTTTGGTCTTGGGCCTCGGGCAGGCCGCAATCGCTACCGTCTTATTAATTTGGGGATGCATCTGCCCATTGCCCAAGTGGAAACCCAGATACCGTACTTACACCCGTCCAATCACACACTTCTTCGGGTTGGCTGTGAGACCTGCTCGCCTCAGCGACTCAAGGACGGCCCTTAGGTGTTCTAAGTGCCATGGCCAATCATCTCATCTCATTATCTCTAGCCGCTTTATCCTGTTCTACAGGGTCGCAGGCAAGCTGGAGCCCATCCCAGCTGACTACAGGCGAAAGGTGGGGTACACCCTGGACAAGTCACCAGGTTATTACAGGGCTGACACATAGACACAGACAACCATTCACACTCACATTCACACCTACGGTCAATTTAGAGTCACCAGTTAACCTAACCTGCATATTTTTTGGACTGTGGGGGAAACAGGAGCACCCAGAGGAAACCCACGCGAACACGGGGAGAACATGCAAACTCCGCACAGAAAGGCCCTCGCCGGCCACAGGGCTCGAACCCGGACCTTCTTGCTGTGAGGCGACAGCACTAACCACTACACCACCGTGCCGCCGCGGCCACTCATTACTGTAAATAATAACATCATCCAAGTAGGCGGCCGCGTAGGTGGCGTGTGGGCAGAGGACCCTATTCGTAAGCCGCTGGAACGTAGCGGGCGCCCCAAACAGTCCAAAAGGAAGTGTGACGAACTGGTGTAAGCCAAATGGTGTGGAAAAGGCCGTTTTCTCTCGGGATAGTGGAGTCAAGGGGATCTGCCAATATCCCTTTGTCAAATCCAGTGTCGAATAAAAATGAGCCGTGCCTAGTCGATCGAGCAACTCGTCAATACGAGGCATTGGGTACGCGTCAAATTTAGACACCATGTTGACTTTTCTATAGTCCACACAGAACCGGACTGACCCGTCGGCCTTGGGAACCAAGACCACCGGGCTGCTTCAGTCACTGTGGGACTCCTCGACGATGCCCATTTCAAGCATGGCCTCGAGTTCTTCCCAAACCACCTTTTTTTTCTGTTCGGGCAATCTGCAAGGGCGGCTGCGCACTACTACCCCTGGGGGCGTCTCAATGTGGTGTTCTCTGAGGTGGGTGCGGCCAGGCAGGGGCGAGAACATGTCAGAAAATTCTGTCTGCAACTGGGCAACCTCTGTGAGTTGGGTCAGGGAGAGGTGGTCTCCACAGGGGACCGGAGCGCTGGGTGATGTCAATTTTCCTTTTTGAACCTCCAGACCCAGCTCTGCCTTCTCTGGAACCACCGACACCAACGCCACAGGGTCCTCCTCATTCCAAAGTTTTAACAGATTGAGGTGGTAAATCTGTAACACCCCGCCCCTGTCCGTTCGCCTCACCTCATAGTCAACGTCCCCGACTCGCCATGTGACCTCAAAGGGTCCTTGCCACCTGGTGAACAATTTGGAGCTCGACGTGGGCAACAACACGAGTACTTTATCTCCCGGTGTGAATTCCCTCATGCGCGTGCCCCTGTCGTACAGACAGACTTGACGTTCTTGGGCCTGCCGCAAATTCTCCTGGGTTAGGTGCGTGAGTGTGTGGAGTTTGGCGCACAGGTCGATGACGTATTGAATTTCATTTTTACTTGTTGAAGGTCCCTCCTCCCAATTTTCACGCAGCACATTTAGAATGCCACGTGGCTTACACCCGTATAACAATTCGAACGGGGAGAACCCCGTGGAGGCTTGCGGGACCTCTCGCACTGCAAATAACAGGGGCTCAAGCCATTTATCCCAGTTGCATGCATCCTCGCTTACAAACTTCTGAATTATGTTTTTGAGGGTGCGATTAAACCGTTCGACTAAGCCATCCGATTGTGGGTGATAAACGCTGGTGTGGATAGGCTTAATTCCCAGTAACCCATACAGTTCACGCAGTGTACGTGACATGACGTAGTGCCTTGATCAGTCAGAATCTCTTTGGGGATTCCGATTCGGGAGATGACGCGGAAGAGTGCTTCTGCAATACTACGTGCTGAGATATTGCGAAGAGGCACTGCTTCCGGATATCACATTGCATAGTCCACCAGAACTAAAATAAAGCAATATCCTCGTGTTGACCGATCTAATGGCCCGACGAGATCCATCCTAATTCTTTTGAATGGGGTCTCGATTAATGGCAGAGGGTGCAAAGGCGCTTTTGGAATGGCCGCGGGATTTACTAACTGGCATTCGCGGCACGCCGTACACCACCTACGGACATCGCCACGAATCCCTGGCCAATAGAACCGGGCCATTATTCAGACTAGTGTCTTATCCTGCCCCAAGTGTCCGGCCATGGGATTAAAGTGAGCCGCCTGGAATATAAATTCCCAGCGGCTCTTTGGGATTAAAAGCTATGTTATCGGTTCCTTAGTCTGAGTGTCCTGCGTCACTCGGTATAACCTATCCTTAATAATGGAGAAATAGGGGAAGGACGGGGTGGCATTTGGCTGGAGCGTTTGACCATCGATTACTCTCACTTGGTCAAACGCATGCCGCAGAGTTTCATCTCACGACTGCTCCAACGGGAAATCCACGAGGGATTCCCTGAGAGAGGGAGGAGGAGCCTGCTGCTCCTCACTCTGACGCAGTGATGACATAGATGGCTCTGTGACAGCTGCTCCCGCCAATGCCACACCAGGACCTCCCCCCATTAAATTATGGTAGGCCCCACTCTTCACTAAATGTGCCATTAATTCCCTAAATCCCGGCCAATCAGTCCCCAAAATTATCGAATGGGTAAGGCGAGGATTAACCGCTGCCTTTACTCGAAATTTCTCCCCTCAAAATAGAATGTGGACCGACACTAAAGGGTAGTTGTGAACATCGCCGTGCACACAGAACACCTTCACCAATTGTGCTCTCCCCAATGCCTCGTCTTGCACCAGGCTTTGGTGGATTGAGGTCTGATTACAGCCAGAGTCCACCAAAGCCTGATATGTATCCCCTTGGATACTCACCGGTATGCGATACGCTCCGGCCTGATCGAGGGCGGTCCCTGGCGCGTTGGGGATCTGGACCACTGCGCCCACTTCCATCGCCGAGCACTGATGCTGGAGGTGCCCTGGCTCCCCGCAGGGCCAGCAGACCGGCCCAGGCTCTCCTTCTGCACCGGTGTTCCGGAGCTCACTCACCTGAGGGGGGAAGACACAGACACGGAAGTAGGAAACTGTAGGGCACCGCGGGCACAGCGGGCCGGCTGGGGTGGAGCCGGTCCCCGCTTCCGCGGTGGGGGAATGGGGCGGGGACAAGGAACAGAAGGGAAGAGAGGGGAGAAGAGGAGACACGCTGCCCTGCCGTTGGAACAACCGCCATATGGTCCTCCACCAGCTCTATGGCCTGATCCAGCGACGCCGGGCAATGGCACTGTTCCCACTCCGCTGTTCCTTCCGGAAGTTGGGTGATGAATTGTTCCAGCACCACCAGGTTGATGATTCCCTTGGTGTCAAGCTTGTTGGCCCTCAGCCACTGCCGGCAGGCGTCCCGGAGTTGCTGGCCAAACGCGAACAGCCGGCCGACCTCCTCCAGGCGCAGCGCGCAGAAGCGCTGCTGTTGCTGCTCCAGGGTGCGCCCCACACGTTGGAGGACGGCCCTGCGGAGGTCGGCGTAGACCAGCCAGCTGTCCGTGGGGAGCTGTAGCGCGGCCAGCTGCGCCTCGCCCATTAGCAGGGGGAGGAGGCGCGCTGCGCGTTGTTCCACCAGCCAACCCCATGCCTCTGCTGCCTGCTCAGAAAGAGCAAGGAAGGCTTCAGGGTCGTCATGCAGACCCATCTTCGTTAGGGTGAGGTGGTGAGGGTCCGCAGCGGTGGTGATGGTGGACCCCGCCGACGCAAGCAGGTGCCGGAACGCCTGGCGATCTTCCTGCTGCGCCAGCACCAGGGCTTCAAACCGTTGTTCCTTCTCCTTCCGGCGGGTGACCAGCGCCTGGTGCTGGCTCTGTTGGGCTGTGGCGAGGGCATGGACCAGGTCCTTGAAGGGGGAGGACTCCATGAGGTTGTTCTCTTCTGTACTCCATCCCGGGTTTCAGCACCACTGTAGAAATAGTTAAGGTGGGTGGAGCACAGAAGCACGGCAGGCCAGAACTGAGTTCTCACAAAACTCTTTTATTTTAGCTTTTCAGCTTCTCATTTTGCTCGCCCAAACACACGTACACGCACACAAGGGTCCAGGTTGGGGAAGAGCTCCCTTCCTCTGCTCTCCCTCTCCACTTATAGGGTGCGGTCACTGGTGAAGACACACAAACACAGATTAATTCCCGTCAGGTGCAGTGATTCTGCCACTTACCTTCCCTGACTCCGCCCTCCATTCACAGACCGACGCTTGACCACGCCCCTGCTGGCACAATGTGTAATCTAAGTTATATTTTTAACCTTACTTTCACGTTACAAGTTAAACAGATGTTATATTAAACTTTGTCTTGTCAACATTTTGGAAAATGTTTGTGTTCATTGAGATATTGTTTAAAATGTTACTTTTCAAAGGGGGTGTACTCATTTACGCTGAGCACTGTATATTCAGAAGATTGCTATGTGCAATGGAATTGACCCCTACAGCCTGGGAAAGAAGGATTTGTCATACGATCTCGAAAATTACCCTTCAGTCGAGTTCCCCAACATCTCGAACTATCTGGTGTTGCAGACATCCTTCTACACCGCAAAACAGATGAAAGCGTGGAAGAGTATGGGCTTACAACTTTTTTGTATGTGGCTGGGTAAAGGACCTCAGTATCAAGTTGCTGCCGAATGAATCCTGTATTGTTTTTGCCCGTGTAAGTATGGGTTTTGTTTTGGTTTTTTTTAAGCTTTTCGTTCGCATCTTTACAACGAAGCGCTGCAAGGTGAAGTGTAAACAAACAACAGTTCACTTGATTCTCACTTGTGTTGGCTCTTGTCTCTCAGGTAAATCATTCACAAAGATCGTCAGAAACCCCTTTAAAGACCTGGATCTTAGTTAAACAAGACGGAGAAGTGATCACGGCGCATTGTAACTGTATGGCTGGGTAAGAATTTTGTCGCGACCTTCATGCATATGGACTTTGTGAGGAGTAAACAAAGAAACAGCTGGGGACTTTAGTGCTTTGTGACTAAAAAAAGTACCGTAAAATAATGACACATAGCAAGAAAAGTACTTGGAAAACACTAAGGACATAGCTGAGAGGAAAATACAAACCTTTCACCAGGTGATCACTGCAAACTCGAGCATGCTTTGACTCGGCTCCCTTCGATTTCAGTGAGAGGCTCAAAAGCCACCTTTCTCGACGTCTTTTTGTGAAATCCCGTGTTCGTTCACCCTTTTTTATTAGTTCACGGGGAACCCTGAAGAAACTTTTCAGTTTTATGGTTTGATCGATTCGAACAACCTAAAACAACGCAAGCATAAGACATTTTTCATGCACGCAATGCACCTTCTTCATACAAACACTCTGGCAACTGGGCTTTGGTAGACCACCAGCTAAAGTTTTGAATAAGTAATGAGGCGGATGTGACGTCACATGAAACCCAGTAATAGTGGACTATATAGTGAGTTTGCCATTTTGTAGTGCTGTCCGAATGTATAGTGAGAATTATTACACCCTAAATAGTGCACTCAAAGTATCCCACAACGCAGCATGAAAAGTAGTGTACAATCGATGGTCACTAACCAAGCAATATATACCATCATGCATTGTGGTTGCACTGAAAGAAAAAAAAGTGTGTTGGGGTAAATGGATGGAGGAAGAAGCACATTATAAATGGACATTCAAGTACAATTAAAAATAGTAAGAGAATAGAAAATAATCTAAAATAGAATGAGAGATAAAATACAAGAATAAAAGTTACAGTGCAGAGCGAGGAATTAATCAAAAGCCTCAAATTTGATTTAATAAAAGGCAGCGGCAAAGAAGAAAGTATTCAGCCTTGATTTAAAAGAACTGAAAGATGCAGCAGACACAAAGTACTTTGTATTTATTAATGTGGGAAATATGCTCAGTATAATATGTATTTATCACAAAAATACATGCATGTATTTATTATTTTGAAAACCCAGCAGCCGACTGATCTAGCACGTTTTACTTGTGCGACACTAATGATGTAAATAACGGCACGACAGTCGTGTCCGAACATGTTGGTGTTTGTTTTTGGTTTTTTTTGCTTTTTTCCATTTTATCATTGAGTTCACTATATTTTTTTGTTTTTTTTTTCCAAATATTTTTATTGAGTTTTAACATTGGTATACTTACATTTGAACAAAGACAATATATAAGACAATACAAAAAAAAACCTTTAAAGTTTAACATAAACCAAATTCAAATGACAGAAAGAACTAAACCGAAAACAAATAATAACTAATTAAAAACCTCGTTAATACATACATTATTAAAAATAAATACAAAAATATATAATAATAATAAAATAAATTAAAATTAAAAAATAAAAAAAAAAATAAAAAAAGCTTCTCAATTGGTGTCTGTATTATTCACATCTGGTGTTCCATTGCCTCCATCTTTTTCCAGAAAGGCTAAAAATGGGTACCATATCTCCTCAAATTTACTGCCTTTACCTTTCACTATATATGTTATTTTCTCCATGACCATATTATTTGCCATTTCTTTCAACCAATCATTCACATTTGGTGCTTGAATTCTTTTCCAGAATAAAGCAATTAAACGTTTTGCTTGTAACAAACACATGTCAAGAAAAATATATTCCCTTCTTCCCAATGTCACTTCGAGAGGATATAAGTGCATGACAAACACTTTTGCTGATAATGTTAAATTTATACCTGTTATCTTATTTATCATATCTCTCAGCCCCTCCCAGAATGACATTATGTGTTCACATTCCCATATACAATGATAGAAATCACCTTTAAATTTGTTGCATTTTGTACAAGTATCAGGTATATCGTCATTGTACTTGTGTAGAATAGATGGAGTTATGTAAGTCCGCATCAACCACTTATATTGTAGTAGTTTCAATCTTACACTTATTGTTTGAGTTTGAGCTTCCTTACATGCCTCTGTCCAGTCTGCTGTGCACAAATCTTCTTTTAGGTCCTTTTTCCAGGCTTCTAATTTAGTAATTGACGATTCTTGTGACCCTGCTATCATAATTCTGTATAAATGTGAAATTAAGCCTCTCGCATAACAATCACTTAACATTTCTTTCTCTAGGTTGTTTATTGTTGGCATGTCTAAAGTATTATTTTGAGCTACAAATATAAAATTTCTTATTTGTAAGTATTTAAAGAAGTGATTTTTAGGTATATTAAATTTATTAACAATTTCTTCAAAGGACATGAGTTTGTTTGAAGAGTACAAATTATGTATGGCCCTTATCCCTTTATCAGCCCAGCTTTTAAAGCCTGCGTCCAATCTTCCTGGTTTGAAATCTGTATTGCCCCAAATGGGGCTAAAGCAAGAGAGATCATTAGAAATACCAAGATATTTCTTCACCATGTACCATACCATTGAGTTCACTATATACTGTAGTAATTCCCTATATAGTGAGTAGGGAGTAGTGAATGAGTGAGTGATTTCGGACACAGCAAAACACACCCAGACTGACTGCACAGTTTACATAGAAAGCTGACTGAGGAAGGTCAACAGATCGGTATTAAGCTAAACTGTATTAGGTATATCTGAAACTGCACCCTATTCACTATATAGTGCACTATTTTGGATTTTCTGGCATTTTGTACTTGTGTTCAAAAGCATAATGGAGAATATCTAATATACTCAAATAATTCCACAGTGCACTGTAGTACTAGTGTCCGAATGATGTACATTAGTAAGTACACAGCAACCCTCATGCAATTTACCATTTAGAGAGAATATGGACACTGGCATTCTTGGTAATTTTCTTACTCTAGTTTACCTCCTACATTAGTACTGCAGGTCTGAGCTCAGCCTTTGTCTGATTGGGAGATAGAAGCTATGGTACATAAATAGAAAAAAACCCGCTCAGAAATACATCAGTGCTAGGATTCGAACCAACATTGAAAAATCTGTTCCTTTCCTAGACAGTGCTCTAGACCACTCAGCCACAGAGGATTACATCACAAACTGAGGTTATATAACATGACGCTTACATAGTGAGTACGCAGTGGCCCCACACTGGAACTGTGGAATCACTACCTGATGTTGGCACGCCAGTTACATTCTTAAACATGCTCGAACTCAGTTAAACATACACATACAGACAGGTACCTCTGTAGGCTTCAGCCAAAGGCTGAGCCAAAAAAGGAAAACTATTTTAACATAAACATGTCAGATAGATAGATAGATAGATAGATAGATAGATAGATAGATAGATAGATAAGATTATTAAGGTAAAAAATTACATCCAAGTAGGACAATATACTAAAGTACAATTGAACTAAATACATGAAACTAAAACCAAAGATAGCACAACAAACTGTAAAACACTTATTTCCATTGTGGTCCTAAAGTTAAGGCCCTGGTCACATGATAGCTCGTGATGGGTTTGTGAATACTTGGCAATGAAAATTGGTAGCATCACCACCAATCGTGCGATGCACAAGAAATGTTCTCTGAGCTTTAAGAGTTTGGGGGGGGGTTGGTGTGTCTCCGCCTCCTGAGTGGCCAGAAACGTTGCAAAAAAATATCAGTGCACGCATGAAATTTGGTGGCGATGTTTTCGTTGGCAAACCAAGCAGCGAATACTTGCAGATGGGTTTGCGAATATTTCCCAAAGCGCAAGGAAGCATTGCTACCAAATGCCTCATTTTCATCCCATCGCAAAGCATCGCAAGCTGTAGTGTGACCACAGCCTAACATGAAAAGCAAGGCTAGATAAGTTCCAAGCTGTAAATTTCAGCTTATTACTGTACCCCTGCTAGCATTTCACACTGCTTGGAATGTATACGTATCCTTCATATTTTAACATTTTACTATATCCTACTTATTTCCTGGTACCATCTTTGTTTATTCTTTTCTTTTTTCACTGTTATCCGAGCTGAATCTGTCCCCACCATGGTCATTTGCAACAAGAAACACTACCATCAAATTTTAATAATCTGATTCACTCTACAAGAGTTTGATTGGTTGCAATTCCAAAGGCTGTATTGAAAGTAATACTATTTTATTAATTTGTAGTCATAGTATTTGTAGTAATAGTATTGCTACAAATATATGCTTAGTTGTGGTGTTTACGGTTTATAAGTGCATTTCAAAGAAACATTTATTTGTCACATGCACACTTCAAGCACAGTGAAATTCATCCTCTGCATTTAACCCATCTGAAGCAGTGAACACATGCGCACACACCCAGATCAGTGGGCAGCCACACCAGAGCACCCAGGGAGCAGTCAGGGGTCAGGTACCTCGCTCAAGGGCACTTCAGCCCAAAGCCGCCCCACGTTAGCCTAACTGCATGTCTTTGGACTGTGGGGAAAACTGGAGCACCCGGAGGAAACCCACACAGACACGGGGAGAACATGCAAACTCCACACAAAAAGGCCCCCACCAGCCACTGGACTCGAACCCAAAACCTTCTTACTGTGAGGCGACAGTGCTAACCACTACACCACCGTGCTGTCCACGTGGCACGCCCATGTGGTCCTGTGTGTTTTTATGCAGGAGACGGTGAGGGGACGCTACCAATTGCAGTCTTGTTAGCTTAATCAGAAATAAGGATTTCTCCTGACCCTTTTAATTAACACTGACATTGAAATAGTCACAGTGTAAATAGCATATACTGCTCTCATACTGCAAGTGTGTAGTAGTGTCTAGAAGTGTGTAAGGCATTGAGATAAAAAGTCACATCACACAGCCTATACTGCAGCAACATTAGCCTGCTCGATGAGTCATCTGTAAAATGATTGTTTATCACATCTGTGTGTAAACCATATTAGAGAGGCTACTATGTATGTAGTTTCTTTGAGTCAGATCATTGTGGCATCATGGCTGCCTCTTACGAATGTAGTACAATGCCACTCTCTGTGTTTATATCTGTTTAGTGCTCCAATATTCATATCTGTGTCTGAATTTGCATTTAAACAAAGTAGGCATGGCCTAAACTAAAGAGCATGGAGATCCTTCTTGTGCAGTTATTTATTTTTGTTCATACCTGCTTGTGACATCTAACAAACTTAGCTGATTCTGTTTCTGACCTACACAAACTAGTAGCCAAATTAAAAATGAATGAATAAGGGCTGTAAATGCATCGTTCATGTTAACAAATGCAGTCTTTCTTGTCCCATAAGTTTCATATATAAGCACTCACCTGTATAAAAGAAAAATATGTCATTGGCATTCTTTGTTGTTGCTGCATCCTAAGGTACACCTCTAGTCTATGGAGCCCCCTAAGGGTCATGGTGGGGATTTTTTTTTTTAGCTACTTTTAGAAGAAGCCAATATTTGGTCACATGCACACTCAAGCACAGTGAAATTCCTCCTCTGCATTTAACCCATCTGAAGTAGTGAATACACAAAAGTGAGCAACGAGCACACACACATACCCAGAGCAGTGGGCAGCTATGCTACAGTGCCCGGGAAGCAGTAGGGGGTTAGGTGCCTTGCTCAAGGGCACTTCCAGGGGCGTAGCCAGGATTTTTTACATGGGGTGGCCAAAGAGGGGCCAAGGATATACAAGGGGTGGCCATGCTGTGACTAAATAAACGGGGGGGTCTGGGGGTCCTCCCCTGGGAAATTTTGAATTAGCTAGATTTGATTTGTATTCTGATGTATCTGGTGGCATATCTGGTGCCTAACTCATGAACAAAACCCATGTGAGCCAAGAGGTCAGAAATTAATGTATTAATTTATTTATGTAACATAAAGCATCTGCAAAACAAAGAAACCATCCAACTTGTTTACTCTAGTTAAGCATCAGGATTTTAACGATAACTACTAAAATGCAAAAGTAAAAACTAAAAGATCACCTGTCCCAGGCACCTGGGAAGTAGTAAGGATATTAGTCAGGCTTGAATAAAGAGTGCTTTGCTCAGGAAAAGGAAAATACTTGTATACTTAACTCATACGTATAACATATGTAAACACAACATGTTGTGATATTGTCTATTGTAAATACTGTACAAACAATGTGTTGAATTACAAAATGCGTTTGTGAGTGAGTGAGTGAAAGTGTTGCACTGATGTAACATGACATAGATGAGGTGTAGTGCATGAGTGGTGTGTGTGTGGGGGGGGGGAGTATGTGCACTGCATGTAGATATAGATGAGCTGTAGTATACGAATTGTGTGTGTGTGTGAAGATATGTTACATGTAAATACAAAAATGAAGTGCATAAGTTGTGTGTGTGTGTGTGTGTGTGTGTGTGTGTGTGTGTGTGTGTGTGTGTGAGAAAGAGAGTGTATGTTCAGAGTGTTCAGAGTGCATGAGTGTTGTGTGTGTTATACGTGAATATAGAAATGTAGTGCATGGGTGGTGTGTGGGTGAGTGTGTGTTGAGCGTGCACGAGTGTTGTGTATACCAGTGAGTGTGTTACATGTAAATATACGTAGAAATGTAGTGCATCATGCATGAGTGGTGTGTGTGTAAGAGAGGGTGTGTGTTGAGAGTGCATGAGTTGTATCTTATAGTGAGTGAGAGAAAGACGGTGTGTGTTAAGAGAGTGAAGTATGTGTTCATATATGAGAGAGAGAGAGAGTGTTAAGACAGTGCATGAGTGTTACATTTAAATATAAAAATTTAGTGCATGAGTTGTGTGTCTGTGTTGAGTGTATGAATGTTACATGTAAATATAGAAATGTAGTGCACAAATTGTGTGCGTGTGTGTGAGAGTGAGATAGACAGTGTGTTAAGAGAGTGCATAAGTGTTGTGTATGAGTGAGTGTGTTACATGTAAATATAGAAATGTGGTGCATGAGAGGGATGTGTGTGAGAGAGGGGGGGGTAGGGGGAGAGTGTGTGTTGAGAGAATGCATGAGTGTTGTGTATGTATGAGTGTGACAATTATTAATCAATGTGTACTCCCACCAGTAACACACAACATCTCTATATTTTCATGTAACAGACAAACATTAACTTTAAAAGTTGTATTCTACGGTTAGAGTGAGCAAAGTGATTTACAGACAGCTAACTTGCTGACGTAATTTTCTCTTTTGAGTCGTAGAATCGAAAACCACCGACGTTTTGCTTTCTATCTATCTAGTATCTATCTGTGTGCACACAGCACAAATCCCACTGTAGCCGGATATCTATAAAGACGCATATTTATCTGTACAGTTGCATTTACATGTAAACAAAGTTTTCAGTCACTGAAAATGGATACTTTCGAAAACCCCGGGCAGAGTGGAGATTTCTGGAAACTCGGGAGATTTCTGGAAACTCTGAATTGTCTGAGGACAGGATTGTACAGTAACTGTATGTCTACAAAGTGAGAAAACTTTAAGAAAGTATAAGAGATGAATAACTTACATCCCAAATTAATCGCACGTTCACGTAGTTCGTAGGTTGTTGTGTTGTCAGACTAGAGCATGACTATCTGATACCACCTGCTGCTTGAACGCGCGAAATGTTTATGTGCTACGGTAATATGCATCCCCGCAGAAACCAAATAGGCGGAACAAAAATCCAGCGGGCGGAACTAACATTTCGTGGGACATATTGGTTTTATAAATTTTATTGTCCGGCCCTGGGGTGGCCAGGGCAGGGCCAAAGCGTGCCCTGGGGTGATCACACACACCCTGGCCACCCCTTAGCTCCGCCCCTGGGCACTTCACCCATGATACAGAGGGAGGGGGAAGTGCTGTTCATTCACCCAACCCTCCTCACATTTTTCCTGCCAGTCCCGGGAATCAAATTGGCAAGCTTTGGGCCCAAGGCTCCTTCTCTAACCTTCAGGCCATGGCTGCCCCCATGGGGGTATTTTGTGTTCCCTCACAATACTTTTGCATTTGTTCCCAATGCTTTTGTGTTCCTTCTCAATACTTTTGCATTAACGCTACTCCATATAATGGCATATTAGAGCCATTGTAGGTTAAAAAATGGAACTGAGGCAGTGAGTAATATTCTGAGAAAAAAAAACCTCAGAATTTACAAGATTAAAGTCATATATTTAGGAGAAAAAACTCTGATATTCTCCAAAATTATAAAGTTGTGAGAAAAAAACTCAGAAATTCCAAGATTAGAAAGTCGAAAATTCCAAGATTAAGAAGTCTTAAATTTATGAGAAAAAAAAACTCTCATGCATCCCAGCTTCCTGGCTGCAGTGCATTCTGAGAAACGTAGGCGCAAATCTTTTAATATTTTATTCTTTTATATTGCACAATCAAGGAGGAAAGACCGCATTTCCTATAACTCTCAGCTCAACCTTTTCAAAGTAACAGGAATTTGGGGAGATGAGAAGAATCCACACACTAAAAGCAACGGGAACCTGCCCTTGTACAATAATTGTACATTTATAAACAGTTAAGACAAAAAGACACTGATAAACAAACCTGTGTGGTTTGTACATTCATCTATTGCATTTAGGAAGTGCAATGAGCAATCACATGTTTCCCAACTTCCTCGCTGCAGTGCGTTCTGGGAAATGCAGTTGAAAATCTCTTAGCCCTTTATGGTTTTATATTGTGCGATCGAGGAGGAAAGACTGCATTCATTCCCTATAACTCTTGCCAAAGCTGTGGCATTTATGGTGTGATGACATTGATCCAACCTTGCAAAAAACACTATTTTTCCCAATTTTTTTTTTTCTTTTAAAATTGTGGCTTTTTAATTTTGGAGTTTCTGGTTTGATTTTTTTTTTTTTGCAAATTTGACTTTATAATCACAGAGAATATCCAAGTTGTATCTTGTAAATTTCTTGGAATATTAGCTCATCTCCTTTTTTAAAATTTACAATGTCTCTAATACACCATTTTAAATCCAACCTTTATTGTGAGAGAATGAAAAAGTAGCTCAAACCATGATCCTAAGGATGCTCGATATTAATCTCAATGAGAGGTCATGTACATCTTTCTGCCAATCTTTCTTCTCAAAAAAAAAAACCTGGAAAAAAATGAATAGTGTGCACATAGTGTATTCATATTTGGGTTCCATTCCTACTCTCTATCCAGTGTCCTACATAGGATATGCAGTGTGATAAGTTTTCGTATTCTGTGACACTCCACATATTCTGCCGTGGTATTCATGACCAGATGTATATATTTTCTCTCCCTTACTTGAAAACAACAGGATGTTGCCTGATCTTTTAACAATTTAAAGTGCCGAGGCCTGCTTTCTCATGTCCTTACTCATCCTGGCCACATTCCTTCTCATTCACACTCATGCACACTCATTAAGATAAACACACACACACACAAAGAACTGACCTCACAGAGATTGAACTGTCTAACAAAGGTGTATGAAGTGCTGAGCAAGTGTGCATCATGTGTGCTGTTAAAAGCCTTCCACTGCAATGCAACCTGTGGTCGCCATGGCAACGCTGACAGCGGCACAAAGTACCTGGGTTGCCGTGGCACACCACTTCCGCCACTTAAACATTGACTTTGCTGCTTTATATAGCAAGCGCACTACTTACGTCAGCATTACACACTTTTACAGCTGCTCCTTCCCTTCACTTATCGGATCCCAACCGGAACTGTGGCTTTATGTGGTCGTTATTCTCTCCCTATCAATCGACAGACTGTCTCTCTGCACTTTCAGGCAAGATCCTTTAAAGAAGCCAAAGCAATCACAGAATCTAGTTTAATATGGTCTGGACCGGATCGTGGTGGTTAAAAGCAAACTCCACCCTAAACACATTAAATATCTTTTACTATTTAAATAATTGGGATGTGCTGAGTGATTCGGGTGTTAGTTTGTTGCCTGGTGCTTTATTTTTGTTCTCGTGAGAATGCTGCAGTTGTCTGCCACACTTGCGTCACAGAGGGACAGTTACAATTGTGTTTAATAAGAGAAAAAAATTTACCTATCTCATGTCTCGTATCTCAGATTTCACAGGGTCAAGTTTTGCTGTTAGCTCTTAAAAACAAAAGAGCAAGGGCTTCTTTTCTGATGCATCATTTTCCTGGAACGTTCTGTCATTAATGAGAAATACATGCTTGTACACACATGCACACAGATGAGGATGTGAGAGGGGGAAAAGACGAAAGGACTAAAGCGCTGCTGCACTGGTCTCTTTAGGTAAAGCCGAAGCCAGGTCGAAATACTATTTGGTGCCACAATCAGCACCTAGTTGAATAGCATTGTGGGAAATTTTGGAAATTGTTGAAAATAAAAAAGACTGGCATGTCAATGAAGGCAGATTAAACTTTAAAACATCACCTCAGTTTCATTGCAAAATAAATCTTCACATTAATTATGAAGATTTGCAAGTCACTCAGGGTAGATTTATCCTTTAAAGGTAGGCAGGAAGGACTGTATGTTCAAACATGATTTTGATGTGATATTTAACTATGTACACCCACACACGCACTCAGTTACTCACTCAAGCAAATTGATCTCATACAGAGATCTTCTTTTGGCTGCTCCCGTTAGGGGTCACCACAGCAGATCTCTTCCACATATTTGATTTGGTACAGGTTTTACACCGGATGCAGTTCCTGACGCAACCCTCCCCAGTCTATCCAGGCTTGGGACCGGCACCAAGTACGCACTGGCTTGTGCAACCCCAGTGGCTGGGTATTTTATCTAATCTGCATGTCTTGGGACTGTGGGAGGAAACCCACACAGACATGGGGAGAACATGCAAACAGTACACAGAAAGGCCCCTGTCGACCGTGGGGTTCAAACCCTGAACCTTTTTGCTGTGAGGCGACAGTGCAAACCACTACACCACTGTGCCGCTGCTCATACAGACAGATATATGAGTAAAAATTAAGAATCATAATGCATGAAAAAAGGACTTGTCAAAATGAATATAGTTTGAAAAGTAAACATGCAACAGCAAATTAATATATGTAGAAATATCATAAGATAGGATTTTTCAAATTAATATGTAGAAATATCATATAAGATCAAAACCTTTTTCATCTGCTATATGAGCTCATAAAGAAAGATGAAATGAGTCATTATGTTACTTTTGCTCTCAGTTCTCTGGAGCTCATTGATGCTCGCTCCATTCTCACTCTCTCTTCCTTCATCGTCTTTCCTCGGTGTGCAGGCCGTGCGTCTCTCCTACTGGACTCTAATGAGGGACTCCATGTACTACACTGTCTCAGTGGCCACTCTGATCGTGGTGAGTAGAGGCTCCAAGTGGTTGCTCGTGCTCCTCTGAAGCCTGTGACTCTTCTCACACAGCAAGAGAAGAGAAGCAAGCAGCTTTCCCTGGGGGTCCATAACCTCCACTACACGCCTCTTATTTACACACACAGCATGGTAGCTGGAGTCAAGCAAAGCAAACACTTTCACGTATCTTGTTATATACACATCCCAGTGTTGATCTGAAGTACTGAGTTCATTATACTTATTTCACACTTGCATTGTGTTGTATAAGCAGTTAATTAGCACTGCAAATGAGTTGAACACAAGTACAATTACGTTTCGTTAAACTACATAATTGTGGTAACTGCGTGACCGTACTGTTTGTACTGGCCAAGTGTGCATCTGTGCATGTTTCAACCAGAATTTCTTCTGTCATCTCTCTTTATAAAAGAGAATGAAAGTTCTAGTGGGCATTTATAGTTATAGTTATTTATCTTCAAAAATGTTTGAGAATGTTGTGTATTACTGCCCCCTGGTGATAAATTTAGGTCAATGTACAGGGTGGTCCAAAAAATTTAATATCATTTCACAACCTAATAACTTTGCCAATTATCATACAATTGACCTCAAATTTTAACAGCATGTGTGGAAACAGGTCAAAATTTTATGTTTAATGTTTTTTGTTTTTATCTTTTTAGGTATAGAAATACCATTCACTGGAAAAGAAAAGGCGTTTTTTTTGTTAGAGTGCCGTGTCTCAGACAGCGCGCGTATTGAAAATTTGTGAAATCGTTCATGGAATTCACATACGTTTGAATTTCTCATTCAGATTTTGAGGAATAAATCGTATATTGCTCAACATTAAGCCTGTTCAGTTTCATTTGCCTAGACTATTTACAACCCCAATACCAAAAAAGTTGGGATGCTGTGTAAACTGTAAATAAAAACAGATTGTGATCATCTGCAAATCTCAGAAACCCTATATTTCATTGACAATAGTACAAAGACAACATATCAAATGTTGAAACTGAGATACTTTATTGTTCTTTGAAAATATATGCTTATTTTGAATTTGATGTCAGTAACACATTTCAAAAAAGTTGGGACAGGGGCATGTTTACCACTGTGTTGCATCACCTCTACTATTAACAACACTCTGTAAACGTCTGTGAACTGAGGAGACCAATTGCTATAGTTTGGAAAGAGAAATGTCCCATTCTTGCCTGATATGCAATTTCAGTTGCTCAACAGTTCGGGGTCTCCTTTGCTGTATTTTGCGCTTCATAATGCGCCAAATGTTTTAAATGGGAGACAGGTCTGGACTAGCCTGGGAAGTCTTTGCACAATCGTTCCGATCTGAAAAGACAGCATGGAAACTATGGTCTAAAGGCTCGCCTGAGTTAGGGAGCCAATCAGAGAGTGGGGAGGGGTGGAAAGACGTTGACGCGTACTACTCGACAAACGGAAGCTTGTAGTTTATTTGGGACTGTTTACGGATCACATTTAACATGGCGGCGAGCGATACGAACCAAACTTTCGATCAAGCTTTGTCTTGCACAAACGGCAGTAATTGTTCGGTGCCATTGTTTTCCTATTTTTGTTTTGCCTTCTCTTTCTCTTTCCTTCTCTTCTTCGCCTCTTCGTCTTCTTCGTCGCTCTAACTACGTCACCAGGTACAACTGCCATGATTGGCCATGGGCTACGTATACACCAAATGATAGACATTCGCAACGTCCAATAAACGGCCGTTGACAATCGTAAACCACACCTCCCCTACGAGAAATTCAATAGGCGGATTCCAGACCATATTTCACTTGTGATATGGTCTGGTGTTAACCAGACTAGGTCTGGACTGCAAGCAGGCCAGTTTAGCACCTGGACTCTTTTATTACAGCGCCATGCAGTTTTATTATGTGCAGAAAGCGGTTTGGCATTGTTTTGCTGAAAGAAGGAAGGCCTTCCCTGAAAAATATTTTGTCTGGATGGCAGCATATTGTTCTGAAATGTGTATACATCATTCAGCATTAATAATGCCTTCCCAGATGTACTGTACAAGCTACCCATGTCATGTGCACTAATGCACCCTCATACCATCACAGATGCTGGCTCTTGAACTGTGCACTGATCAGTCGGATGGTCCCTCTCCTCTTTAGCCTGGAGGACGTGATGTCCATGATTTCTAAAAAGAATTTCTACCTTTGATTCGTCAGACCGTGGGGACAATTTTCCACTTCGCCTCAGTCCATCATAAAAGAGCTCGGGCCCAGAGAAGGTGGCGGTGTTTCTGGATATTGTTTATATCTGGTTTTAACTTGCATTTGTGGATGCAGTAATGAACTGTTTTCACAGACGATGGTTTTCTGGAGTGTTCCTGAGCCCATACAGTGATTTCCACTACAGACACGTGTCTGCTTTTAATGCAGTGTCGCCTGAGGGCCTGAAGATCGCAGGCATCCAATGTCAGTTTTCAGCCTTGTCTCTTGCATACAGAGATTTCTCCAGATTCTCTGAATCTTTTAATGATGTTATGTGCCATAGATTATGTGATCTCCAAATTCTTTACAATTTAATATTGAGGAACGTTATTCTTAAATTATTGCACTGTTTGCCCACACAGTCTTTCATAGAGCAGTGAACCCCTCCTCATCTTTACTTCTGTGAGACTCCGCCTCTCTGGGATGCTCTTTTTATACCCAATCTTCTTACTGACCTGTTGCCAATTAACCAAATTAGGTTTTTTTTGTTTGTTTGTTTAGCATTACACTTTCCAGTCTTTTGTTACCCCTGTCCCAACTTATCTGAAACATGTTGCTGACATCAAATTCAAAATGAGCATACATTTTTCAAAAAACAATAAAATTTCTCACTTTTAACATTTGATATGTTGTCTTTGTACTATTTTCAATTAAATATAGGGTTTCTATGATTTGCAAATTATCGCATTCTGTTTTTATTTACAGTTTACATAGTATCCCAACTTTTTTGGAATTGGAGTTGTAGTTTCTGGGATATTTACATCTCAAATAATATCAAATTTTTTTAAACACACTGTATTTGATTTCTCCAGTATATCCAGTATAAACAACATTTTCTTTCTTTTTCCAGTTTATCTACGATGAGAAGGTTACATGGTGAGTCAGGTTCATATGGTCATTAACTTCAGGAAAATATTTTATCCCTTTTGTAAATTTCAAACTGGTGCATTAACTTCATGCTTCACATTGTCATATACAGTACCAGTCACAGGTTTGGACACCCCTACTCATTCATAGGTTTTTCTGTATTTTGACTATTTTCTACATTGTAGAACAACATTAAAGACATCAAAACTATGAAATAACAGATGGAACACATATGGAATTATGTGGTAAAAAGTGTTTTTTATATATATATATATATATATATATATAAATACATAAACATGAGTTGCTACCACAATCACGTCAATCGGATGTGTTTTGAGAAAATTAGTTTTTTTGCGATTTCAACCGGAAAGCGCTAACACGGCAGTGTGTGGGGCATGTCTTTTTGCCGATACAAAACGCTAGTTTTAAAACCATTGCAAAGCTCAAAACAACATGACAGTTCTGTGGAAGTGAGTAGAAGGTTCCTACAAACAAAACGAAGTGTCCCTGGCTCTGCAAGTGCACGGATAGAGTGTATAGAAGAGTAAATACAAAGCCAGTGACCTTACCTGAATTTGGTCTTCTCCAGACGCTATCTTCATGGGACAGTCCGTAAAAGTCGAGTGCCATACTGTCCCATGAAGATAGCGTCTGGAGAAGACCAAATTCAGGTAAGGTCACTGGCTTTGTATTTACTCTTCTACACACTCTATCCGTGCACTTGCAGAGCCAGGGACACTTCGTTTTGTTTGTAGGAACCCTCTACTCACTTCCACAGAACTGTCATGTTGTTTTGAGCTTTGCAATGGTTTTAAAACTAGAGTTTTGTATCGGCAAAAAGACATGTCCCGCACACTGCCGTGTTAGCGCTTTCCGGTTGAAATCGCAAAAAAACTAGTTTTCTCAAAACACATCCGATTGACGTGATTGTGGTAGCAACTCAACGTATGCACTCCCAATAATGCAAAAATAGACCTAGAAAGCATTTCACTCTGGAGTATTCCTTTAACAGTTGTGCCTCATCAAAAGTTAATTACTGCAATTTCTTGCCCTCTTAATGCATTTGAGATCAACAGTAAATAATAAAAATACAGTAAACAGCCCTATTCCACAACTGTAGTAATCATGTCAAGAACCGCTCAACTAAGGAAAGAGGAACGACATTCATCATTTACTTTAAGACATGAAGTGTATTTAATTATTAAAAATAAAGAAAAACCATTGATTTAGAAGGTGTATTCAAACTTTTGACTGTTTCTTGTTTCTTCCCATTATGTTTTTCAGTTATATCTTGGAATGATATAATTAATTAGTGCGAAAAAGATGTATTTATATTTTAATCGAAGGTTGTGTGTTGCATTTTAAAGGTGGGAATCTCTTGTCCTGATTTTGATGTACCTGGTTTACATTTTAATAATGAAGTAAGTTTATTGGTCTTTTTTGAACAAAGTCTAATTAAGAGATAAAGCGGTGCTTGAAAGTTTGTGAACCCTTTAGAATTTTCTATATTTCTGCATAAATACGACCTAAAACATCATCAGATTTTCACACAAACCCTAAAAGTAGATAAAGAGAACCCAGTTAAACAAATGAGACAAAAATATTGTACTTTGTTGTTTATTTATTGAGGAAAATGATCCAATATTACATATCTGTGAGTGGCAAAAGTATGTGAATCTCTAGGATTAGCAGTTAATTTGAAGGTGAAATTAGAGTCAGGTGTTTTCAATCAATGAGTGTGAGTGAGCACCCTGTTTTATTTAAAGAACAGGGATCTATCAAAGTTTGATCTTCACAACACGTTTGTGGAAGTGTATCATGGCACGAACAAAGGAGATTTCTGAGGACCTCAGAAAAAGTATTGTTGATGTTCATCAGGCTGGAAAAGGTTACATCTCTAAAGAGTTTGGACTCCACCAATCCACAGTCAGACAGATTGTGTACAAATGGAGGAAATTCAAGACCATTGTTACCCTCCCCAGGAGTGCTCGACCAACAAAGATCACTCCAAGAGCAAGGCATGTAATAGTCGGCGAGGTCACAAAGGACCCAAGGGTAACTTCTAAGCAACTGAAGGCCTCTCTCACATTGGCTAATGTTAATGTTCATGAGTCCACCATCAGGAGAACACTGAACAACAATCGTGTGCATGGCAGGGTTGCAAGGAGAAAGCCACTGCTCTCCAAAAAGAACATTTGCTGCTTGTCTGCAGTTTGCTAAAGATCACGTGGACAAGCCAGAAGGCTATTGGAAAAATGTTTTGTGGCTGGATGAGACCAAAATAGAACTTTTTGGTTTAAATGAGAAGCATTATGTTTGGAGAAAGGAAAACACTACATTTCAGCATAAGAACCTTATCCCATCTGTGAAACATGGTGGTGGTAGTATCATGGTTTGGGCCTGTTTTGCTGCATCTGGGTCAGGACAGCTTGCCATCATTGGTGGAACAATGAATTCTGAATTATACCAGCGAATTCTGAAGAAAAATGTCAGGATATCTGTCCATGAACTGAATCTCAAGAGAAGGTGGGTCATGCAGCAAGACAACGACCCTAAGCACACAAGTCATTCTACCAAAGAATGGTTAAAGAAGAATAAAGTTAATGTTTTGGAATGGCCAAGTCAAAGCCCTGACCTTAATCCAATCGAAATGTTGCAGAAGGACCTGAAGCGAGCAGTTCATGTGAGGAAACCCACCAACATCCCAGAGTTGAAGCTGTTCTGTATGGATGAATGGGCTAAAATTCCTCCAAGCCGGAGTGCAGGACTGATCAACAGTTACCGGAAAGGTTTAGTTGCAGTTATTGCTGCACAAGGGGGTCACACCAGATACTGAAAGCAAAGGTTCACATACTTTTGCCACTCACAGATATGTAATATTGGATCATTTCCTCAATAAATAAATGCCCAAGTATAATATTTTTGTCTCATTTGTTTGACTGCATTCTCTTTATCTACTTTTAGGACTTGTGTGAAAATCTGATGATGTTTTAGGTCTCATTTATGCAGAAATACAGAAAATTCTAAAGGGTTCACAAACTTTCAAGCACCACTGTATAATAAGTTTTGTTGCAGAAATGTCTGTATGTTTAGTCATTGATCATTGCTATGTCAATCAGATGTAACTCGTACGTGTTGCACTACTTTGAGCGGAGGAAGAAGAAAGCTACAAACCTGGGAAATGGTACGGCAAGCAGCACAGACCTTGATGATGGATGTGATGCTACAGCTGTGCTACTCAAAAAAGGTAATAAGAAGAGCAAATATAAAAAATCCCTTAATTTATTCATAAAAATTAGTTAAAATAATGTCATTAAGTAAAGATATACTGTAATGTTTGAGTAAAGGTTAAGGAGGATGGATGTGTATAACGTGGTAATGTTTTCTTTTGTTTGTAGTGAATTTCCACAGGAAGCCGTCAGTACTGATGGTGGATGAGTTACTGTCTGCGTACCCACACCAGCTCTCCTTCTCTGAAGCTGGCATGAGAATCATGATCACTAGTCACTTTTCTCCACGCACCCGACTTACCATGGCCTCCCGCATGCTCATCATGGAGGTCAGGAACACACACATACACACTTTTTCCCAGTTATGAATGAATTTATTCAACACATCTGTGGGTTATTTTTTAATTTTTTATTTAGAAAATGTACAATTATATTTCACCATGTTACTGTAATACTTGTTACTAATAATTTAAGGAATACATTATTTAATAGAAGGGGCGGCACGGTGGTGTAGTGGTTAGCACTGTCGCCTCACAGCAAGAAGGTTCTGGGTTCAAGCCCATTGGCCGATGGGGGCCTTTCTGTGTGGAGTTTGCATGTTCTTCCCGACTCTACGTGGGTTTCCTCCGGGTGCTCCGGTTTCCCCCACAGTCCAAAGACATGCAGGTTAGGCTAATTGGTGACTCTAAATTGACCGTAGGTGTGAATGTGAGTGTGAATGGTTGTGTCTGTGTGTCAGCCCTGCGATGACCTGGCGACTTGTCCAGGGTGTACCCCGCCTTTCGCCCGTAGTCAGCTGGGATAGGCTCCAGCTTGCCTGCAACCCTGCACAGGATAAGCGGTAACGGATAATGGATGGATGGATGGATTATTTTATAGAGGAATACATAATTTAAGGAATACATTGTATACTGTATGTGTACATACATTTATTTGTCTAATTGCATCTCTGAGTGTATCAGGTACCTGATGTCATTTGAACGCCTGTTACTGCTTACTATTCAACAGTTTCAATTTTCCATTCAATCAAAATCTAAAGTGGAGTTGGCTTCATATAGGGTTTTACTGTGTTTTTCATCCAAATATGAATACGTGAAAAAAGAATTTTTAAATCCATTATACATTTTTACAGATTTTCAGTACTATGTGAATGTTTAGCCAATTCTGTAAAGCAAAATTCTTCCAAAAACAATTTAAGAGAAAGTTTCCATTTTTTTTCTCGAATACATATTTTTCTGTAAAAATATTTGTTTGTGTGATGATATTCTGTAATATTTATTAATCATGTTCTATAAAGTGAACTGCCAACAGTGCAAAAAGATGTCTCATCTTTGACACATATACTTCTGTTTGCACACAGACACATGCTGAGGAAATGGCAAATATAAACAGCTACATTTTAACTCAGCATGAAGAGAGAATGTGAATCAAACAAGCCTAAAAATTAATGAATCATCTAAACCTATTGTAAAAAGAAGTAAGTAGCATGATGCGCGTTGTGATGGGTAGGATGGCAGTAAATCAGTGTGTGTTTTGTGCATGTTTACAGAGGCAGCGTCTCATCAACGGTCATTTCAGTAATGGGGATTCAGAGGTGACAGTCAAATTTCCTGTAAGGCGTACAATGGAGAACGGCATTGTGAGTGTAGAGCGAGGCCCGAATACATGGAGGAATGGGCATCGTGATGACGACACACGAGGAGCAGATCCTGGCACTGATACAGAGAATGAGAACGAGGATAATGAGAACAATGAGAACGATGAAGAAGAAGAGGAGGAAGAAGATGAGAACGAAGGACCTTTTGTTCCTTTCCACTGCCCAGGTAGCTTCTAATGACCTGATTAATCACAGAAGCATATATAATGGCATCTTCTACTATTCATTGATCTGTGTGTGCACGTGTGCGCACAGGGGGCATGTGCAATAAGGTGAAGTGGCTGTTGGCATGGCCGCTGAGTCTGATGCTTTTCTTCACGGTGCCCAACTGTGCCTCACCTCGCTGGGAGCGCTGGTTCATGGTCACCTTCATCACCTCCACACTCTGGATCGCTGGCTTCTCTTACATCATGGTGTGGATGGTAAGAGCATCTACTTCCTTTATTTTTGTTTGATTATTTTTCTCCCCAAAATACTTGATGCTGTTCTTGTGGCTCTGTCCAGGTGACAGTCATTGGCTTCACTCTGGGCATCCCAGATGTCATCATGGGAATTACATTTTTGGCTGCAGGCACCAGTGTCCCTGACTGCATGGCGAGCCTTATAGTGGCACGACAAGGTAGGCACAAGACGGACCAAAAGTAGTCAACAAATTCTCAAAACTGGTTATATCGACCAACTGTCTCAGGCATAGCACACTTCCACACTCTCACGTTTGCTTTCTTTCTAAAATATTCATAGTCCTTTGTTAATCGTTAAAGGAAATGTCCATCCTGAAGCACAAATATTTTTATGGTGAAATATTCGTGATGTGCTTAGTGTTAGTGATTCTGGTGCTAATTTGTTGGTTGATGTATTTTCACTGTTCCTGTGAGAAGTGGTTGGTTTGTCACAGTGACACCACAGGGGGATATTGCTAGCACATTTACAATGCTGGTGCAGGTATAATGGAATTTAATAGGTGGGGGAATAAAATCAGTTATCTTAAACATAATGGATAACAGGGAGGTTTTACTGTAGGAGCCTAAAAACAAGAGAACAAGAATTTATTTTCTTACCATTTTCCAGTGATGTCATATGAACGAGAAATCCAACATAGCAGTAGTAAAGACAGCAAATGTTCGACTCAAAATTCCAGATTGCAATGCAGCTATACAAACAAAGTGACACTGAGAGATTCAGCACATCTAGTTAGCTATCTACAAGATAATGAGTTTGAGCAGAGTGCACACATGAGCAGCTGAGAGGAGCTCAACAGAATAAAGGATGAAAGTGCTGCTCTACCAGTCTCTTCAGGCAGAGATGAAGCAAGAGCTATTTCAGTAGGTAGTCAAATAGCATTGTGGGTTAATGTAGGAAATCATTAAACATACTGAAAACAGATGTAACCCAAAACATAAAAAAAAGTATAATCAGAATTTGGTTTCAAAAATAAATTCTGGGTGCTATTTAAGATCACATGTTAAATATAAAGTGTAATATGCAACTCATATAGGGTGGATTTTTCCTTTAAGGACAAGTGTAGCCTGTACATGCTGTAAACTGTTGGTCATTTTAAATTTCTCATCTTTCCTCATTATACTGTTTGCCAGGCCTAGGTGACATGGCCGTGTCTAACTCCATTGGCAGTAATGTTTTTGATATACTGGTCGGTCTGGGGCTGCCCTGGGCTCTCCAGACTCTTGCTATTGACTACGGCTCAATTGTAAGTATAAACAAAATGTGCTGTTTCTATGAAATCCTGTATATGGTTAGTTTTCCAGTAGTGCTAACATTATAGCCACCATAAAGTACTAAATGTAGGTTTATTGGGCGGCACGGTGGTGTAGTGGTTAGCACTGTCGCCTCACAGCAAGAAGGTCCTGGGTTCGAGCCCAACAGCCGACGAGGGCCTTTCTGTGCGGAGTTTGCATGTTCTCCCCGTGTCTGCGTGGGCTTCCTCCGGGTGCTCCGGTTTCCCCCACAGTCCAAAGACGTGCAGGTTAGGTTAATCGGTGGCTCTAATTTGACCGTAGGTGTGAATGTGAGTGTGAATGGTTGTTTGCCTCTATGTGTCAGCCCTGCGATGACCTGGCGACTTGACCGGGGTGTACCCCGCCTCTCGCCCATAGTCAGCTGGGATAGGCTCCAGCTTGCCTGCGACCTTGTACAGGATAAGCGGCTAGAGATAATGGATGGATGTAGGTTTATTTGCTGTTTTATGCTAATTTTTCACTCTTTTCTTTTATAACCTTTATGGATAATTGGCTTGCAGCTATATAGCACTCCTAATATCTGAGGGCAATTTTGCTATTAATTATGACCCAATTTTCTTGCACCAAACTTTTCCCTTAGTGTAACAGGAAAGGAGGAAAGATTGAGCAGATTTATAAGAAGGAAGAAATTGTATTTATCCAAAAGAAACACTATATACACCTGTTAGACAGCTTTAACAGTTCCTGTCCACTCCAGACTCAATGCACGTGTTGAGAATGTTCCACTGCTCCTCTAAGAAAAAATACAGAGAGCTTACTTTGGAAGTGATCTGCAGCCAGTGTGTTTTGTCAGTCTGTCGGTTTTTGTGAAAGCCCAGTCCACTTGGATGTGACTTGACATTTTGCTGACTTAACCAACGCCTTAACTTTTCCTCTCAACCAGTCTGTGTCTAACATCCATTTGTTTTGAACATTTGACTTTGTTTTGCAGTGAGTTTCCAAAACTCCTTCCAAAGATGGTGTGAATTCACTCCTCATAGTCATGTACTGTACGGTGTGATAGCCAGCAAACATAAACCAGGGGTTGATATCACTTTATCATATTTCCATACACAGCTCAAAACATCCTGGAATATATTTGTGGTCGTCTGGGAAAACTTACCAGATGTCATTCTGGCTGAACAGCCAAAAAAGAAAAGTCAGGTTATGTCCCAAAATTGTTTTTATTGCCTGTAACATAATCTGAATTCTAAACTTAAGCCATAAATATTTCACAAAAACAATCTGGAAATGTTTTCTTGATACAGTTGAGGTCAGAAGTTTACATCATGGACATGAATGCCATGGCAATATTGGGCTTTCAATTATTTCTTTGAACTGTCCTTTTTCTGAGGATGAATGATTGTACAACAAGTTTTAGTTTATTTTTTATTTTTCTGAAATCAACACAGGGTCAAAATTGTACATACTGCACACCTAATATATGGTTAAATGTCCCTTAGCAAGTTTCACCTTGACCAGAAAATTTAGTAGCCATCAAAAACCTTCTGGTTAGATATTTGACCACTCTTCTTGGCAGAATTAGTAGAGTTCACTTTGATTTGTTGGTTTCCTGGAATGGAAAGTCCACATATTTTTCAATAGGGTGGAGTAAGGACTTTGAGAAGGCCATTCCAAAAGCTTAATGTTAGCCTGCTTTATCCATACCCCAACTAGCTTTGACATGATTGGAGTCACTGATCTGTTGGAACACCCAATTTTGTCCAAGGTTCAACTGTTTATCTGTTGGTTTGTGGTTTTGCTGAAGAATTCTGAGGTAGTCCTCCTTCGTTATTCCGTCCACATTGTTTAACCATGCTTTGGCAGCGGGGGCGTGGTCAAGCGGCGGTCTGTGACCGGAGGGCGGAGTCAGGGAAGGTAAGTGGCAGAATCACTACACCTGATGTCAATTAACCTGTGTTTGTGTGCCTTCCCAGTGACCGCGCCCTATATAAAGAGAGAGAGAGCAGAGGAAGTGAGCTGTCTCCTGAACCAGACGACTTGTGTGTGTGTGTGTGTGTGTGTGTGTGTGCTGGGAGAGTAATTTGTGTCTGAAAAGAGCAAATAAACAAGTTATGGAACTTTATTCTGGCCTGCCGTCTTTCTGTGCTCCTCCCCCTCCTACGAACTGCAGGAAAAGAACAGCCCCATGGAGTCCTCCCCCTTCGCAGACCTGGTCCACGCCCTCACCACGGCCCAGAAGAGCCAGCGCCAGGCGCTAGTCACCCTCCGGAAGGAGCAAGAACACCGGTTCGAGGCCCTGGTGCTGGCGCAGTAGGAAGATCGACGGGCGTTCTGGCACCTCCTCGCGTCAGCAGGGTCCACCATCTCCACCGCCGTGGGCCCTTCTTCCCTCACCCTAACTAAGATGGGCCCGCATGACGACCCCAAGGCCTTCCTCACGCTCTTCGAGCAGGCAGCAGAGGCCTCGGGCTGGCCGGTGGAACAGCGCGCCACGCGCCTCCTCCCCCTGCTAATGGGCGAGGCGCAGCTGGCCGCGCTACAGCTCCGCGCCGACTGCCGGCTGGCATACGCGGACCTTCACCAGGCCGTCCTCCAGCGGGTGGGGAGCACCCCCGAACAAAAGTGACAGCGCTTCGGCGCTCTGCGTCTGGAGGAAGTCGGCCGGCCATTCGTGTTTGGCCAGCAGCTCCGGGACGCCTGCTGGCGGTGGTTGAGGGCCGACAACCGCGACACCGAGGGAATCATTGATCAGGTGGTACTGGAGCAGTTCATCGCCCGACTACCAGAGGGAACCACAGAGTGGGTCCAGTACCACCGCCCGGTGTCGCTGGATCAGGCCATCGAGTTGGCGGAGGACCATTTGGCGGCTGTTCCGACGGCAGGACAGCGGACATCCTCTTCTCTCTCTCTCTCTCCCTCTCTCCTCCTGTGTCTCGTCCTCGCCCCGTTCCCCCACCGCGGAGGCGGGGGCCAGCCCCACCCCAGCCAGCCTGTCGCACCCGCGGTGCCCTCCCGTTTTTCCCTTCTGTGTCTGTCTCCCCCCCCCAGGTGAGTGAGCCCCAGATCGCCAGTGCAGAGAGGAAGCCCGGACCGGTTTGCTAGCGCTGCGGGGAGCTGGGCCACCTCCAACAGCAGTGCTCGGCAATGGAAGTGGGCGCGGTGGTTTGGATCCCCGACGCGCCAGGAGCCGCCCTCGATTGGTCCGGAGTGTATCGCATACCGGTGAGTATCCAAGGGGATACATATCAGGCTTTGGTGGACTCTGGCTGTAATCAGACGTCAATTCACCAAAGCCTGGTGCAAGACGAGGCATTGGGGGGAGCACAGGGGGTGAAGGTGTTGTGTGTGCACGGGGATGTTCACAGCTACCCTTTAGTGTCAGTCCACATTTTTTTCCGAGGGGAAAAATTTAGAGTAAAGGCGGCGGTTAATCCTCGCCTTACCCACTCGATAATTTTGGGGACTGATTGGCCGGGATTTGGGGAATTAATGAGCATTTAGTAAAGAGTGGGTCCTGCCGTAGTTTAGCAAGGGGAGGTCCCGGTGTCGCATTGGCGGGAGCAGCTGTCACAGAGCCATCTACGTCATCTCCGCGTCAGAGTGAGGAGCCGCTGGCTCCTCCTCTCTCTATTGGGGAATCCCTCACGGATTTCCCGTTAGAGCAGTCGCGAGACGAGACTCTGCGGCATGCATTTGACCAAGTGAGAGTAATCGATGGTCAAACGCTCCAGCCAAACGCCACCCCGTCCTTCCCCTATTTTTCTATTATGAAGGATAGATTATACCGAGTGACGCAGGACACTCAGACTAAAGAGCAAGTCACACACCTTTTGATTCCAAAGAGCCGCCGGGAATTGGTATTCCAGGTGGTTCACTTTAATCCCATGGCTGGACACTTAGGGCAGGATAAGACACTAGCCCGACTAATGGCCCGGTTCTATTGGCCAGGGATTCGCGGCAATGTCCATAGGTGGTGTACGGCGTGCCGCGAATGCCAGTTAGTAAATCCAGCGGCCATTCCAAAAGCGCCTTTGTGCCCTCTCCCATTAATCGAGACGCCGTTCGAAAGAATTGGGATGGATCTCGTCGGGCCATTAGATCGGTCAACACGAGGGTACCGCTTTATTTTAGTTCTGGTGGACTATGCAACGCAATACCCGGAAGCAGTGCCTCTTCACAATATCTCAGCACGCAGTATTGCGGAAGCGCTCTTCCGTGTCATCTCCCGAGTTGGAATCTTGAAAGAGATTCTGACTGACCAAGGCACCTCGTTTATGTCACGTACACTGAACGAACTGTATGGGTTATTAGGTATTAAGCCGATCCGCACTAGTGTGTATCACCCACAAATGGATGGTTTAGTTGAATGGTTCAATCGCACCCTCAAGAATATAGTTAAAAAATTCGTAAGTGAGGACGCACGTAATTGGGATAAATGGCTTGAACCCTTGTTATTTGCAGTGCGAGAGGTCCCCCAAGCCTCTACGGGGTTCTCCCCGTTCGAATTATTATATGGGTGTAAGCCGCGCGGCATTTTAGATGTGTTGCGAGAAAATTGGGAGGAGGGACCTTCACCAAGTAAAAACAAAATTCAATACATTATTGACCTGCGTGCAAAACTCCACACACTCACACACCTAACCCAGGAGAATTTGCGGCAGGCCCAAGAACGGCAAACCCGCCGGTACAACAGGGGTACGCGCCTTAGGGAGTTCGCACTGGGAGATAAAGTACTCATACTGTTGCCCACATCGAGCTCCAAATTGATCGCCAAGTGGCAAGGACCCTTTGAGGTCACACGGCAAGTCGGGGACGTCGACTATGAGGTGAGGCGAATGGACAGGGGTGGGGCGCTACAGATTTACCACCTCAATCTGCTCAAACTCTGGAATGAGGAGGTCCCCGTAGCGTTGGTGTCGGTGGTTCCGGAGAAGGCGGAGCTGGGGCCGGAGGTTCAAAAGGGAGCATTGGCATCGCGTACCTCTCCGGTCCCCTGTGGAGACCACCTCTCCCTGACCCAACTCGCAGAGGTTGCCCAGTTGCAGACCGAGTTTTCGGACGTGTTCTCGCCCCTTCCCGGCCGCACCGACCTCATAGAGCACCACATTGAGACGCCCCCGGGGGTGGTAGTGTGTAGCCGCCCTTACAGGCTACCCGAACACAAGAAAAAAGTGGTTCGGGAAGAACTCGAGGCCATGCTCGAGATGGGCATCGTCAAGGAGTCCCACAGTGACTGGAGCAGCCCGGTGGTCTTGGTACCCAAGGCCGACGGGTCGGTCTGGTTCTGTGTAGACTATAGCAAAGTCAACGCGGTGTCTAAATTCAACGCATACCCAATGCCTCGTATTGATGAGTTGCTCGATCGACTAGGCACGGCTCGCTTTTACTCGACACTGGATTTGACAAAGGGTTATTGGCAGATCCCCTTGACTCCATTATCCCGGGAAAAAACGGCCTTTTCCACACCATTCGGCTTACACCAGTTTGTCACACTTCCTTTTGGGTTGTTTGGGGTGCCCGCTACGTTCCAGCGGCTGATGGATAGGGTCCTCCGCCCCCACATCACCTATACGGCCGCGTACCTCGACGACATCATCATTTATAGTAATGACTGGCCACGGCACCTACAACACCTGAGGGCCGTCCTTAGGTCACTGAGGCGAGCGGGTCTCACAGCCAACCTGAAGAAGTGTGTGATTGGGCGGGTGGAAGTACGGTATCTGGGCTTCCACTTGGGCAACGGGCAGGTGCGTCCCCAAATTAACAAGACAGCAGCAATTGCGGCCTGCCCGAGGCCCAAGACCGAAAAGGGGGTGAGACAGTTCCTGGGGCTGGCTGGCTACTATTGTAGGTTTATACCTAATTATTCGGACGTCACCAGCCCGCTGACTGATCTCACTAAAAAGCCCGCTGACTGATCTCACTAAAAACGGGGCACCAGATCCGGTCCAGTGGACAGAGCAATGCCAGCAGGCTTTCTCTGAGGTAAAGGTGGGAGGCCACTGTTACATTCCCCTGACTTTTCTCTCCCTTTTATGTTACAGATGTATGCGTCGGACAGAGGGCTGGGGGCCGTTTTGTCCCAGGAGGTGGAGGGGGAGGACCGTCCAGTGCTGTACATCAGCAGAAATCTGTCAGTACACGAGGGGCGCTACAGCACGATCGAAAAGGAGTGCCTCGCAATCAAGTGGGTGGTCCTCGCCCTCCACTACTACCTGCTGGGACGCCCTTTCACCCTCTTTGGACCACGCGCCCCTCCAGTGGTTCCACCGCATGAAGGATGCCAATGCACGGATCACCCGTTGGTATCTGGCACTCCAACCCTTTAACTTCAAGGTGATCCACAGGCCGGGGGCACAGATGGTTGTGGCGGACTTTCTCGCCCGTCAAGTGGGGGGGAGTCGGCTGCAGGCCGGACGGCTGCCCGGCCTGAGTCGGGCGGTGGGGGTATGTGGCAGCGGGGGCGTGGTCAAGCACCGGTCTGTGACCGGAGGGCGGAGTCAGGGAAGGTAAGTGGCAGAATCACTACACCTGATGTCAATTAACCTGTTTGTGTGTCTTCCCAGTGACCGCGCCCTATATAAAGAGAGAGAGCAGAGGAAGTGAGCTATCTCCTGAACCAGACGACTTGTGTGTGTGTGTGTGTGTGTGTGTGTATGGCTGGGAGAGTAATTTGTGTCTGAAAAGAACAAATAAACAAGTTATGGAACTTTATTCTGGCCTGCCGTCTTTCTGTGCTCCTCCCCCTCCTACGAACTGCAACACATGCTTAACAGTTACTTAACAGTTGGTTCAGTGTTCTTGGGGTTTAGTGCCTCACCTTTATTCCTCCAAACATAGAGTGGTGCTTGAAAGATTGTGAACCCTTTAGAATTTTCTTTATTTGTGCATAAATATGACCTAAAACATCATCAGATTTTCACACAAGTCCTAAAAGTAGATAAAGAGAACCCAGTTAAACAAATGAGACAAAAATATTATACTTGGGCATTTATTTATTGAGGAAAATGATCCAATATTACATATCTATGAGTGGCAAAAGTATGTGAACCTTTGCTTTCAGTATCTGGTGTGACCCCCTTGTGCAGCAATAACTGCAACTAAACATTTCCGGTAACTGTTGATCAGTCTTGCACACGGGCTTGGAGGAATTTTAGCCCATTCCTCCGTACAGAACAGCTTCATCTCTGGGATGTTGGTGGGTTTCCTCACGTGAACTGCTCGCTTCTCACAAAGGTCAGAACTTTGACTTGGCCATTCCAAAACATTAACTTTATTCTTCTTTAACCATTCTTTGGTAGAACGACTTGTGTGCTTAGGGTCATTGTCTTGCTGCATGACCCACCTTCTCTTGAGATTCAGTTCATGGACAGATGTCCTGACATTTTCCTTTAGAATTCGATGGTATAATTCAGAATTCATTGTTCCATCAATGATGGCAAGCCGTCCTGGCTGAGATGCAACAAAACAGGCGCAAACCATGATGATACCACCACCATGTTTCACAGATGGGATAAGGTTCTTATGCTGAAATGCAGTGTTTTCCTTTCTCCAAACATAACGCTTCTCATTTAAACCAAAAAGTTCTATTTTGGTCTCATCCATCCACAAAACATTTTTCCAATAGCCTTCTGGCTTGTCCACGTGATCTTTTGCAAACTGCAGATGAGCAGCAATGTTCTTTTTGGAGAGCAGTGGCTTTCTCCTTGCAACCCTGCCATGCACACCATTGTTGTTCAGTGTTCTCCTGATGGTGGACTCATGAACATTAACATTAGCCAATGTGAGAGAGGCCTTCAGTTGCTTAGAAGTTACCCTTGGGTCCTTTGTGACCTCGCCGACTATTACATGCCTTGCTCTTGAAATGATCTTTGTTGTTCGACCACTCCTGGGGATGGTAACAGTGGTTTTGAATTTTCTCCATTTGTACACAATCTGTCTGACTGTGGATTGGTGGAGTCCAAACTCTTTAAAGTTAGAGATGGTTTTGTAACCTTTTTCAGACTGAGGAGCATCAACAATACTTTTTCTGAGGTCCTCAGAAATCTCCTTTGTTGGTGCCATGATACACTTCCACAAACATGTGTTGTGAAGATCGGACTTTGATAGATCCCTATTCTTTAAATAAAACAGGGTGCCCACTCACACCTGATTGTCATCCCATTGATTGAAAACACCTGACTCTAATTTCACCTTCAAATTAACTGTTAATCCTAGAGGTTCACATACTTTTGCCACTCACAGATATGTAATTTGGATCATTTTCCTCAATAAATAAATGCCCAAGTATAATATTTTTGTCTCATTTGTTTAACTGGGTTCTGTTTATCTACTTTTAGGACTTGTGTGAAAATCTGATGATGTTTAGGTCATATTTATGCAGAAATATAGAAAATTCTAAAGGGTTCACAAACTTTCAAGCACCAATGTACCTCTGGTCATTGTGGCCAAACAACTCAATCTTTGTCATATCTGAGCATAAAACTTTCCTCCAGAAGTCTTTTTCTTTGTCCATGTGGTCAGCTACAAACTTTAGTTGAGCTTAAAGGTGTCAATTTTGGAGCAGGGGCTTCTTTCTTGGACAGCAGCCTCTCAGTCCATGGAGATGTAAAACTCACTTGATTGTAGACAGCGACACTGGTGTTCCAGCAGCTTCCAGTTCATGGCAGGCCTGTGCCTTGGTGGTTCCTGAGATGTTCCTGACCATCCAAACTAATTTCTCTCAGCTGAGGGTGACAGTTTAGGTCTTCTTCCAGACCTTGGCAAAGTGGCTTCACTTCTCAATAACTGTACTTGTCAAACAATCCATTTTTTGTTGGCACAAAATCTACCAGATTTAGTCAATCATGATCACTAACAGGAAGTTAAAAGGCCTTGGTCTTGACAAGTTAAAAGACATTTTGGAACTTTCAGCACTACTGAATTAATAATCGAAGTGGGTGTATGTATATTTTTGACCCTGTATGATTAATTTTGACCCTGTGTTGTTTTCAGAAAACCCAAAATCAGAAGTGGGTAGTAATGTTATGTTTACTCTGTTACATGTACTTGAGTAACTTTTTTCCAGGAAATTGGACTTGCAGGAGTAATTTTAATGCATAATATTTTTACTGTTACTCGAGTACATTTACAGTATAAAAAATGTACTTATACTCCATTACTTTAGACTTCTACTTGAGTTGTTATTATTATTATTATTATTATTATTATTATTATAAACTAACAGGGCGGCATGGTGGTGTAGTGGTTAGCGCTGTCGCCTCACAGCAAGAAGGTCCGGGTTCGAGCCCCGTGGCCGGTGAGGGCCTTTTTGTGCGGAGTTTGCATGGTGTCCGCGTGGGTTTCCTCCGGGTGCTCCGGTTTCCCCCACAGTCCAAAGACATGCAGGTTAGGTTAACTGGTGACTCTAAATTGACCGTGAGTGTGAATGTTTTATATATATATATATATATATATATATATATATATATATATATGTATGTGTGTGTATCTATGTGTCAGCCCTGTGATGACCTGGCGACTTGTCCAGGGTGTACCCCGCCTTTCGCCCTTAGTCAGCTGGGATAGGCTCCAGCTTGCCTGCAACCCTGTAGAACAGGACAAAGCGGCTAGAGATAATGAGATGAGATAAAGTAACAGTACTTTTACTTGATTTAGTGTTTGCTTACTTTACCAACCTCTGCCCAAACTAAATTAAAAGTTGTGCAACAAATTCTTGTTTATTATTATTATTATTATTATTATTAAAGATGTATATTGTACAATCATTCCACCATAGAAAGAGAACAGTACAAAGAAATTATTGACAGCCCAATATTGACATAATGCAATATTGTCAGCGTGATTTCCATACAGAGAGTGTGTGTGTGTGTATATATATATATATATATATATATATATATATATATATATATATATATATATAAAATGTGTGAAATTTTCACGCACGTTTCAGATGTTTGTCCTGCGCAGTATAGTCCTTAGTTTGGACCACTAGAGGGAGGTAGTGTTTGTACAGCAAAAAAATGTCTATTCTATTAGAGTTGTACCAGTAAGGTGTGCATGTTATCCTTTGTTTATCTGCACCATTAAAAAAAAATCAGTAATAGTATACAATGTTTAATTTTTACCTAGATTCATCTCAACAGCAAAGGCCTCATTTTCTCTGTTGGATTGCTCTTAGCATCCGTGTTTCTCACGGTAAGCCTCAAGCATGGATGGATGTGTTTTATTCCTTGTGTCTGCTTATAAAATGCTAATATTTCTAAATATTTTTGTAATTATCTCCATTCAGGTTCAGCAATAAAGCTGTTAATGACCTCATGGTACAGGGATGATTCTCTCTTTCAGGTTCTGGGTGTGCATCTGAATAAGTGGACCCTGGACAAACGTCTGGGCTTTGCGTGTCTCCTGATGTATGCTGTTTTCCTGTGTTTCTCCATCCTTATTGAATTCAATGTCTTCATCTTTGTCAATCTGCCTACTTGTCATTGACACCTCTCTTCTTGATCACTACCCTCTCTTGGCCGGTTCCATGAGGACTTGTCATTCCTTGTCTAAGGAAGATCTGAGCAGTCCTTTATGAAAACTTTCTTCTTGATCCAGTAAATCCTCCCCTTTTTTCCACTTTTGATGGAGCATTTGGTCAGTGGCTTTTGCCAGTGGAAAGAGGAAAGGAGAGGAGCAGATATGAATGGTGGATCTGTTCAAAGATGCAAACTTCTTAGACAGGACCAGGAGATGGACAAAGATGACTACTGCCTGGTTTGATGTGAAAACGAAAAGGTTTGAAAATTTTATATGAAAATTAATAACTTGTTTGTTATTGAAATATTAAGAATTTTATGTCTGTGTTTTGATTACATTTGTTTTATTAGCTGCTAAACTGGCTAAGAAAAGGTCAGACTGAAGACCATGGCCATGATGTACTGAGTACTTATGGATACATGAAGTTTATGATTTTGAAAGATTTCTTAAAGGATTACTTTAGGAGTAGCTAAAAGGTACTGGTGACCTGTTATATATTCTTATGGACAATATTGATGTGGTTGATCATGTGACTGGAGATTATCATGGGCATTAAACCCAGATTGAGTATTTCAAACCTCCCTCACCAGCTCTGTCTGGAGGCCAGGGATTATCAAAATGGAGGATTTTTAATATGTTAAATAAGAGTATGTTTACTTCTTGACTAGATGATGAGTAGGAAAGGTTGAAAGGTTGCTGTAAATGAACAGATGATGATATTTTTAGTAAAGTAGTTCTGGACATATGTTCCCTTGAAGGTCATGCGGAACATGTAAATATCGTTGATACATGGTAGAATGAAATATTTCAATCAGGGTTCTAGTCGTCTTGCCAAAAGTAAACTATTTATGGTAAAATTGAAAATGAAAATATGTTGATGCTGATATGAGATGTGTAAAAAGATGTTTACTAATTATTTGTCAGTTACTCTGTATATATGGAAGCAGAGATTTGTCTATTTAATAATTTATTGAAAACTATTTATGCACATTAATTTCTTATTGTAGTCTTAAAAAAATCCACAGCTGTCCCAAAGAAAAGACCAGTTTCAGCCAGGCTTTGTCACTTTAACTTTGAAAGCTTTGTGTGTCACTTTTTTTTTTTAATGAACCTGTTTCAGCATACCAGAGTGGCATGATCGCCATGAGGGGTCAACTGACAGTATGTGTGTTTCACACAGTGTTTCTGGTCCCAGAGGGCCATGCAAACCCAAGTAGCTGATTAGCAGGAACGCATCCTGGTAAAATGAAGCTATTGTTGTAGTTAGTAGGGTTTTAGCAAAAACATGATTTTCTGCACGCACACACATATATATATATATACACACACACACACACACACACATATACACACACACACACACACCCTGCTCTCGTAAATATTTCAAAATAGATTGGGTTCAGAGGATGAACCCAAACATCATCTACGAATCTATAAATATATAAAAGCTCATCTGTTTGGACTGCTTTCATGCAAACTGCAAACTAATTGGATTATCTAGTTTGGAGATATCACTTGAAGATGAAAAATATCATCACCATGGACCTGCCTGTGCACTGTGAACAGTGGTACAGCATCTGTAAACCTATGAACTGTATCTCATCAGAGGGCTTTAAAGATTTTAGATAGCTGTCCAAATCCAGCTACAGTAACGCAACCCAAGTCTCTCTGTCACAAGGCACATTATCTGAAATTTTATATATATATATATATATATATATATATATATATATATATATATATATATATATCGCTCTCCACAATTAGTGGCACCCCTCGTTAAAATATGTTCTTAGGCTTCTAATAAATTCTTTTTTCTTTTTTTTTAAATAATATAGGACAACAATGCAAAAAAAAATAGAAAAACCCAACTTTTAATTCAAGTGCATTTATTCAGTGAGGGGAAAAAATCCCACATTAAGAATTTTTTTTTTTTTTTGCATGAAATCATGTGTGCCACAATTATTGGCACTCCTGATGTTAATACTTTGTACAACTCCCTTTTGCCAACAAGACAGCACTTAATATTCTCCTATAACATTTCACAAGATGGGAGAATACAGAGAGAGGGATATTCAACCATTCCTCTTTGCACAATCTCTCTAAATCATCCAGAGTCCTGGGTCCTCTCCTATGCACTCTCCTCTTCAGCTCACCCCACAGGTTTTCAGTTGGGTTGAGGTCTGGGGACTGAGATTGCCATGGGAGGAGGTTGATTTTGTGTCTGGTGAACCATTTTTGTGTAGATTTGGCCACATGTTTAGGGTCATTATCTTGCTGAAAGACCCAGTGACGACCCATCTTCAGCTTTCGGGCAGAGGCCACCAGATTTTGATTTAAAATGTCCTGGTATTTCAAAGAGTTCATGATGCCATGCACCCTAACAAGGTTCCCGGGGCCTTTGGAAGAGAAACAGGCCCACAGCATCACCGATCCTCCCCCATACTTCACAGTGGGCATGAGGTGCTTTTCCGCATACTCATCTTTTGTGATGCATTAGAGTGTTTGTTGCTAAAAAGCTCTATCTTGGTCTCGTCTGACCAAAGCACACGGTCCCAGTTGAAGTCCCAGTACCGCTTAGCGAACTCCAGATGTTTACGTTTATGCTTGTAAGTGAGAAAAGGCTTTTTCCGTGCATGCCTCCCAAACAGCTTGTTGGCATGTAGATAGCGCCTGATGGTTGTTATGGAGACTTTGTGACCCCAAGATGCTACTCTTTGATGCAATTCTCTAACAGTGAGCTTTGGAGAACTTTTTACTTCTCTTACCATCCTCCTCACTGTGCATGGTGGCAAAATAAACTTGCATCCTCGTCCAGGCTTGTTTGCCACTGTTCCAGTTGTTTTAAACTTCTTAATGATTCCTCTGACTGTAGATATGGGCAGGTGTAGCCGAGTGGCTATTTTCTTTTAGCCATTGCCTGACTTATGAAGGTCGACACACTTACTTGAATGGTGTGTTCTCGTCTTTCCCATGTTGAAGAGTGGATAAGAGAAATAGGCCTCTGTGTCACATCATATTTATACCCCAGGGAAACAGGATGTGATGAATTACTAATTAAAGGTTCCTAGATGCTCTGATCAACTTTATAAACTACAGTAGACAGAAATGCTTCAATGACATTTATTTTCTAGGAATTGTTATGGGTGCCAATAATTGTGGAACAGGTGATTTTATGAAAAATAATTATTTCTTATTTGGGGATTTTTTTTTAATTCACTTGAGTTAAGGGTTAAATTTTTCTACAATTTTCAGTGTGAGATTATGCTTCTGCAATAAAAATTGAATTTAAGGCTTTTAACACATCTTAACCAGGGGTGCCAATAATTGTGGAGGGCACTCTGTGTGTGTGTATATGTGTATGTGTACACACACACAGAGTTGGTCAGAAGTTTACATACAGTGACATGAATGTCATCTTGGATCTGAATGTCATGGCAATATCTGGGCTTTCAGTAATTTCTTTGAACTGTTCTTTTTCTGTGGCAGAATGATTGTACAGCATACATATTTAATTAAAAAAACCTAGAATTTGGTGCACAAGTTTTAATTTTATTTGGGTTTTATGAAATCAACACAGGGTCAAAATTATACATACAGGGTCAAAAATATACATAGAGCACACCTAATATTTGGATAAAATGTCTCTTTGCAAGATTCACCTTGATCAAACATTTTTGTTGACCATGAACAAGCTTCTGGCAGAATTTTGGTTGGATATGTCATGGCTCTTTATGGTAGAATTTGTAGAGTTCAATTAATTTTTTTTCCCCTTGGCATGGACTCGACTTATAAGCACGGTACATATATTTTAAATAGGGTTGAAGTCAGGACTTGTTTTAAGCTTAATGTTAGTCTGCTTTATCCTCCACAACCAGCTCTGATGTGTGTTTGGGTTCATTGTCCTGTTGTAACTCCTAAGTCGTGTTCAAGTTTCTGATGGTTTATGCTGAAGAATTCTGAAGTAGTCCTCCTTCATTATTCCATTCACTTTGTGCAATGAACCAGTTCTACTGGAAGCAAAACAGCCCCAGAGCATGATGATCCTACCACCACCACCAGTTGGTACAGTGTCCCTCTGTACATGGTGGTCATTGTGGCCAAACAACTCAATCTTTGTCTCATCTGACCATACAGCTATCCTCCAGAAGGCTTTCTCTTTGTCTGTCTGTGTGGTCAGCTTCAAAATTTAAGCTTGAAGGTGTCAATTTTGGAGCAGGGGGTTATTTCTTGGATAGCAGCCTCTTAGTCCATGGTGATCTGAACTGTAGACAGTGATCCATCAGCTTCCTGTTCATGGCAGGGCTGTGCCATGGTGGTTCCCAGGTTGTTCCTGACCATCCAAACCAATTTCCTTTCAGCTGAGGGTGACAGTTTGGGTTTTCTTGAAGCAAAATGGCTTGGCAAAGTGACTACACCTCACAATAACTTGGATACAATTGTTTGAACTGATCTTGGAATTTGCAGTTGTTTAGAAATGGCTCCAAGAGACATTCCGGAGTTGTGTATATCTGCAATCTTCTTTCTCAGATCTGCACTGAGCTCCTTGGACTTTCCCATTTTACTGTGTGTTGGTCAATCCAATGAGTGCTGTAAACAAACCCTTTTTATGAAGGCACAGAGTAGCTACCAGCTTTAGTCAATCATGATCACTAACAGGAAGTTAAAAGACCTCGGCCTTGGCAAGATAAGAGACGTTTTGGAAGTTTCAGCACCTCTGAGTTAATAATCTAAGTGAGTGTATGTACATTTTTAACCATGTATGTATAATTTTGACCCTGTGTTGATTTCAGAAAACCCAAAGAAAATTAGAACTTGTGCACCAAAATTTGTTTTTTTTTTAAATTAAAGATGCATGCTGTACAATCATTCTGCCACAGAAAAAGAACAGTTCAAAAAAATTACTGAAAGCCCAAATATTGCCATGACATTCATATCCAAGATGACATTCATGTCACTGTATGCAAACTTCTGACCACAACTCTGTGAGTGTGTGTGTGTGTATATATATATATATATATATATATATATATATATATATATATATATATATATATATATATGCACACTGAGCAATTTACATGGTCTTACTGGTATTTTTATCACAAAGAAACTTTGTACTTTATAATGCAAAATGTTTCAAAAGGTTATCTGCTTTCAAATTTAGAATGTGCATCAAGTCATTTGATATGTACATTGTTCATAAAGCTATTTTTTTTATTGTACACTGTTAATTTCTTTCTAATTACAGTTTCTGCCATATCCTTTTCCTTTTGCTACTTGGGTAGAAAATACAGAAAATATCATTCTTAGATTTGCCATATTGATAAATATGTTGGTGTATTGCTTTGTAGGAGTCCGATTCCCCAAAAAAATGCAACAGCAGTGTTAGCAATAGGTCTGATCAATGTGTCACTTGTACTTAATGAAAACCATGGCTTATTCCAGGTAGAATGTATAGTATGGAACTGGGTTGGGGGGGTATTTGGGGAGGGTTGGACTATAAGTGTTGTTCAATATTAGTTAGCTAGTTCATTTGTCATTTTGTTGAAGAGGTTTATTTAAGACTTGAAGGCAAACAGGGTTAAAGTTAGAGATCCAGTTAATTTATAATGCAATAATAATTAACAATTATTGTACATACAGTATTCTCTTATTTGTCCTGAAATAATACACTTTACACAACTTTATAGCTTAGTTACATATTTCAGTCTGTAAAGGAAAAATATATATATTTTTTGTGCTTTATTTAACACCTACACAACAACAGTAGCTTCGACATTCAAAATTAGCACTCTCCTATCACTGAATTTTTGTCATGTTACAACCTTTAAAACCGCCAGTTCCACATTTGACTTGCGTTCCCTATGAGTTATTATTCTGTCAGAGCTACTACACTGATACAGTTCTCATGAGCTGTGCTAAAAGGCCAGTGCTGGTTAATCATTTTTAGCAATGTACTTTGCTGCTGTTACTTTATATACACAACGATCACACTGATTAAAAGCAAGGACAAGCACAACTTATTAGACCATACTTATGAATAACATTTTTCCCTGCATATATCCTAACCAGAGGCTCATCTGCTGGTGTTTTTTAATAAGATGAGTACATTTCTGAACACACAAATGTGATACTTACATGGTGGCGTATTGCTGATGTACATATATATATATATATACACACATATGAAAAGGTATTTATATATTTTGTTGTTACCTGTATATCTGTTAACTATATTTTCATAGATACTATATAATGTTTGGGTCCTCATTTGTGTTTTGACTAAAATGCCCTTTGGTTTGCTAGTTCGCATGAAGATATTTTAATATAAGAAATGACTTCTGTTTATTATTACATAATGGTGGGCACTGAAGAAAAGCAGCTGTGGAATTAGAAGTCTTAGTTCATTGCATGTTTTTCAGGGGAATACTGCTGGAAATATCGATTCTTTAATGATGGTATCAGTCACAGGTTAAGTCCAAATCAATGGTTTACTATACATTTGAGACAATGCAAGAAAGAATTGTTTGCTTTATGTACTAAAGTATTTTGTTCAGGTGATTCAAGTGTATATCAGAGTACATTTTTTGCTACTCAAACTTAAATAAAAATGATCTTTGCTAAGGCCAAAATTCTTGTTTTACTGATTCTGATACTTCATGTTATTAAAGCCTACAGTGGAATGTTTCAAACACAAGCACAGATTAAACAACTGTGATTTTTATTTCTGTAAACCTGCAGGATGAACGCTATCTTTGGCCTCAGACAGAGTGGGCTCAGTTAGTTACTCTGACTCATCGGACAGGTGAGGAGGTTAAAGAAAAGAAGGAAAACTACAACACGGCTTAGGACGTTCTGTTCCAGCCACAATTTACTAGTACATAATGGTGGGCACTGAAGAAAAGCAGTTGTGGAATTAGAAGTCTTAGTTCATTGCATGTTTTTTTAGGGGAATACTGCTGGAAATTACTACCAGTTACTATTTTCATGAAGTAACTGAGTGGAATCTCTCACAAAAAAAAAAAAAAGGCAAAGTCCCACTGCTCAGTTTTACCATGGGCATCAGGCTGGGAAAAAATGGCAAAGTCCCACAGCTCACAAGAAAAAAAAAAACAGAGTATATTTAAGTTTGTTTCCAAGGTAGAATATCCAAGAATAAACTCTTAACTCTGCTGAATTGCTAAGATTTTAATGATAGATACTGTATGTATAGTATATTGTGTTTAACTTTCCCAATGATAAAATACAGCCTTTACTCCTATTATATATTGGGCTGTTTCAAGCTGTTGAGGAATGTCTTCAAGCCACTAGGTGGTCCCTTAAGAATGTAGGATTTAAAAAATATGTAGTATATTTAAATATATAATACATACAGTACTAGGGCGGCACGGTGGTGTAGTGGTTAGCGCTGTCGCCTCACAGCAAGAAGGTCCGGGTTCGAGCCCCATGGCCGGCAAGGGCCTTTCTGTGCGGAGTTTGCATGTTCTGTCTGTGTGGGTTTCCTCCGGGTGCTCCGGTTTCCCCCACAGTCCAAAGACATGCAGGTTAGGTTAACTGGTGACTCTAAATTGACCGTAGGTGTGAATGAGAGTGTGAATGTTTGTCTGTGTCTGTGTGTCAGCCCTGTGATGACCTGGCGACTTGTCCAGGGTGTACCCCGCCTTTCGCCCGTAGTCAGCTGGGATAGGCTCCAGCTTGCCCGCGACCCTGTAGAACAGGATAAAGCGGCTAGAGATAATGAGATGAGATGAACATTTAATGTTACAGAAACTGGTACAGTTTGGATGTCAGTAAAGAAAGTAGCATTTTACACCACTTTTCAGACCAAAAAAAAAAAAACATAATGAAGGCTGTTGGGTTTTGCAGCAAAAACAAGAAGCAAGTGCGACAAAGTCTCCAGAAGAACTGTGGCTGGTTTTGCAAGATGCTCAATAAAACTTGGCAGATAATTTCTTGATAAAACTGTGCAAGGGGCGGCACGGTGGTGTAGTGGTTAGCGCTGTCGCCTCACAGCAAGAAGGTCCGGGTTCGAGCCCCGTGGCCGGCGAGGGCCTTTCTGTGCGGAGTTTGCATGTTCTCCCCGTGTCCGCATGGGTTTCCTCCGGGTGCTCCGGTTTCCCCCACAGTCCAAAGACATGCAGGTTAGGTTAACTGGTGACTCTAAATTGACCGTAGGTGTGAATGTGAGTGTGAATGGTTGTCTGTGTCTATGTGTCAGCCCTGTGATGACCTGGCGACTTGTCCAGGGTGTACCCCGCCTTTCGCCCGTAGTCAGCTGGGATAGGCTCCAGCTTGCCTGCGACCCTGTAGAACAGGATAAAGCGGCTACAGATAATGAGATGAGATGAATGAAACTGTGCAAATTGTACCCGAGACTATTTTTTAAGCAAAGGTTTGTCACACTGAATGTTGACTTTGTTTCATTTATTACTGTTTACTGCCCTTTATCGTATTTTTTAATGTATAAACATTTAAGTTGATTATATTTTTGAAGGCATCTTTGCTTTACAGCTTTTCTTTGCATGTGCCTAAGACTTTTGCAAAATACTGTATATAAACAAAGTTAAATAAACAGGACATTTCGGACAAAAGTAATTCACCAGCAAAGTGCTGCACAGCCAATATAGGACTGTTGTCTGTTCGATGAGAGCAGTAGTATGTTCAGAGTTAACACAATATGCTCACAGAGTTAAATATGTTTTTGGTGGCTAATCATTAGTAGTAGGAGAGAGTGGGGAGACTTGGGACAGTTTGTATTCCCATAAAGTAATTTCAGCCAATCAGGTTTTAGATTACATCAGAAATTAGATGTTGCCACTAAGATTAACTTAGTTCCTTTGGAGCCACGAAGCTGGACACTGCAGTAAGGTCTGTGCAGTGAAATATTTTTTGTCAACCGAAACCTGTTTTTTCTACTTCACAGTCCACTTTAACCTATGGTGTAATATACGCTGGTGAATTTGGGATTTGTTAGGAATTAAAGTATGTTGCCTAGAGTTACCATATATAGTATTATTTATTAAACTTAAATTCTGAGGGGAAAATAGTTAAGATTTTTTTTCTTTTTCAAAATGGCGAGATGGGGAAAGTTTGGGACAATTCATATTACAGGGTTTTTTTCTTGTGGTTTACAAATATAAAATTGTTTTTAAAAATTTGGGCATGTACCTGCATGAGGATTAAACTGATTTCATTCCTTCTTGAGAATGGAACTCTTTTGTCGAGTCAGGTTTTGAGTAAACTGACATTTTACTATAACTGTACCAGCACTGTGTGTTCATACAGTTCATATGGTACAAGTTTGGGTAATAAATAAAAATTAAGCATGTAGGCCTAAGTATTTTATTTTTGTTCCATGTCTCCCCACTATATCCCAAGTCTCCCAACATAATGTCCCATATCTCCACTCAATATCTTGCTGCAAAAAAAAAAAGATTAAGTGAAGCCTGAAGGCCAGTATACAGTGGGGCAAAAATGTTTTTAGTCAGCCACCAATTGTGCAAGTTCTCCCACTTAAAAAGATGAGAGAGGCCTGTAATTTTCATCATAGGTACACTTCAACTATGAGAGACAGAATAGGGGGAAGAATCCAGGAAATCACATTGTAGGATTTTTAATGAATTAATTGGTAAATTCATCGGTAAAATAAGTATTTGGTCACCTACAAACAAGCAAGATTTCTGGCTCTCACAGACCTGTAACAACTTCTTTAAGAGGCTCCTCTGTCCTCCACTCGTTACCTGTATTAATGGCACCTGTTTGAACTCGTTATCAGTATAAAAGACACCTGTCCACAACCTCAAACAATCACACTCCAAACTCCACTATGGCCAAGACCAAAGAGCTGTCAAAGGACACCAGAAACAAAATTGTAGACCTGCACCAGGCTGGGAAGACTGAATCTGCAATAGGTAAGCAGCTTGGTGTGAAGAAATCAACTGTGGGAGCAATTATTAGAAAATGGAAGACATACAAGACCACTGATAATCTCCCTCGATCTGGGACTCCACGCAAGATCTCACCCCGTGGGGTCAAAATGATCACAAGAACGGTGAGCAAAAATCCCAGAACCACACGGGGGGACCTAGTGAATGACCTGCAGAGAGCTGGGACCAAAGTAACAAAGGCTACCATCAGTAACACACTACGCCGCCAGGAACTCAAATCCTGCAGTGCCAGACGTGTCCCCCTGCTTAAGCCAGTACATGTCCAGGCCCGTCTGAAGTTTGCTAGAGAGCATTTGGATGATCCAGAAGAGGATTGGGAGAATGTCATATGGTCAGATGAAACCAACTTTTTGGTAAAAATTCAACTTGTCGTGTTTTGAGGAGAAAGAATGCTGAGTTGCATCCAAAGAACACCATACCTACTGTGAAGCATGGGGGTGGAAACATCATGCTTTGGGGTTGTTTTTCTGCAAAGGGACCAGGACGACTGATCCGTGTAAAGGAAAGAATGAATGGGGCCATGTATCGTGAGATTTTGAGTGAAAACCTCCTTCCATCAGCAAGGGCATTGAAGATGAAACATGGCTGGGTCTTTCAGCATGACAATGATCCCAAACACACCACCCGGGCAACGAAGGAGTGGCTTCGTAAGAAGCATTTCAAGGTCCTGGAGTGGCCTAGCCAGTCTCCAGATCTCAACCCCATAGAAAATCTTTGGAGGGAGTTTGAAAGTCTGTGTTGCCCAGCGACAGCCCCAAAACATCACTGCTCTAGAGGACATCTGCATGGAGGAATGGGCCAAAATACCAGCAACAGTGTGTGAAAACCTTGTGAAGACTTACAGAAAACGTTTGACCTCTGTCATTGCCAACAAAGGGTATATAACAAAGTATTGAGATGAACTTTTGTTTTTGACCAAATACTTATTTTCCACCATAATCTGCAAATAAATTCTTTAAAAATCAGACAGACAATGTGATTTTCTGGATTTTTTTTTCTCATTTTGTCTCTCATAGTTGAGGTATACCTATGATGAAAATTACAGGCCAATTGGAAAATTATTTACACAATTGGTGACTGGCAATACTTTTTTGCCCCACTGTATGTGATAAACTGAGAAACTAATGTTGTGGCACAAGGGTATAGTAAATACTACGTAATGCAATATGAATGTGACGCCACCTGCAAAGAATTTCACACAAATTTAAAACAGCGCTGTTCTAACCACAAATCTGGACTGCATGTTTGGACAGAGGAAAAATTATTTTTGGAAGGTGCAGTTCATCAGGGGTTGAAGAACTCCAGAAATGCAGGATCTTTATAGGGTTGGACAGAGTACGGGGTGTAACAGGATAGCTGTTGGAACTCCAACCTTAAAGCAGATACACAGAACCTTTATTTTTAAATAAATTTCTCAGTGGATAGTATCTCCATCCTTGACTCTTGTATGCTGCATAAATGGGAATTAAAAAAATATATTTTTGAGAGTTAAAATCAGCTGCAAAGTTGGCATTCGAGCTGCCCCACTGAGCCAGCCAGCCCTGAGTGCGTGACGTCACTGCGGAAACCAGTTTTAAGGCCGAGGCCTTTTACAGCTATAGACCAAAGTCATATAAATAAAAATTAATGGTGAAAGTACAGTGGTGCTTGAAAGTTTGTGAACCCTTTAGAATTTTCTATATTTCTGCATAAATATGACCTAAAGCATCATCAGATTTTCAAACAAGTCCTAAAACTAAAGAGAACCCAGTTAAACAAATGAGACAAAAATAATATACTTGGGCGTTTATTTATTGAGGAAAATGATCCAATATTACATATCTGTGAGTGGCAAAAGTATGTGAACCTTTGCTTTCAGTATCTGATGTGACCCCCTTGTGCAGCAATAAATGCAACTAAACATTTCTGGTAACTGTTGATCAGTCCTGCACACCGGCTTGGAGGAATTTTAGTCCATTCCTCCATACAGAACAGCTTCAACTCTGGGATGTTGGTGGGTTTCCTCACATGAACTGCTTGCTTCTCACAAAGGTCAGAACTTTGTCTTGGCCATTCCAAAACATTAACTTTATTCTTCTTTAACCATTCTTTGGTGGAATGACTTGTGTGCTTAGGGTCGTTGTCTTGCTGCATGACCCACCTTCTCTTGAGATTCAGTTCATGGACAGATTTCCTGACATTTTCCTTTAGAATTCGATGGTATAATTCAGAATTCATTGTTCCACCAATGATGGCAAGCCGTCCTGGCCCAGATGCAGCAAAACAGGCCCAAACCATGATACTACCACCATCATGTTTCACAGATGGGATAAAGTTCTTATGCTGGAATGCAGTGTTCTCCTTTCTCCAAACATAACGCTTCTCATTTAAACCAAAAAGTTCTATTTTGGTCTCATCCGTCCACAAAACAGTTTTCCAATAGCCTTCTGGCTTGTCCACATGATCTTTAGCAAACTGCAGATGAGCAGCAGTGTTCTTTTTGGAGAGCAGTGGCTTTCTCCTTGCAACCCTGCCATGCACACCATTGTTGTTCAGTGTTCTCCTGATGGTGGACTCATGAACATTAACATTAGCCAATGTGAGAGAGGCCTTCAGTTGCTTAGAAGTTACCCTTGGGTCCTTTGTGACCTCGTGACTATTACACGCCTTGCTCTTGAAGTGATCTTTGTTGGTCGACCACTCCGGGGGAAGGTAACAATCGTCTTGAATTTCCTCCATTTGTACGCAATCTGTCTGACTGTGGATTGGTGGAGTCCAAACTCTTTAGAGATGGTTTTGTAACCTTTTCCAGCCTGATGAGCATCAGCAACACTTTCTGAGGTCCTCAGAAATCTCCTTTGTTCGTGCCATGATACACTTTCACAAACGTGTTGTGAAGATCAGACTGTGATAGATCCCTGTTCTTTAAATAAAACAGGGTACCCACTCACACCTGATTGTCATCCCATTGATTGAAAACACTTGACTCTAATTTCACCTTCAAATTAACTGCTAATCCTAGAGGTTCACATACTTTTGCCACTTACAGATATGTAATATTGGATCATTTTTCTCAATAAATAAATGACCAAGTATAATATTTTTGTTTCATTTGATTAACCGGGTTCTCTTTATCAGGCGGCACGGTGGTGTAGTAGTTAGCACTGTCGCCTCACAGCAAGAAGGTCCTGGGTTCGATCCCAGCGGCCGGCGAGGGCCTTTCTGTGTGGAGTTTGCATGCTCTTCCTGTGTCCGCGTGGGTTTCCTCTGGGTGCGCCGGTTTCCCCCACAGTCCAAAGGCATGCAGTTTAGGCTAATTGGTGGCTCTAAATTGACCATAGGTGTGAATGGTTGTCTGTGTTAGCCCTGCGATGACCTGGTGACTTGTCCAGGGTGTACCCCGCCTCTCGCCCATAGTCAGCTGGGATAGGCTCCAGCTTGCCTGCGACCCTGTAGGACAAGATAAAGCAGCTAGAGATAATGGATGGATGGGTTCTCTTTATCTACTTTTAGGACTTGTGTGAAAAGCTGATAATGTTTCAGGTCATATTTATGCAGAAATATAGAAAATTCTAAAGGGTTCACAAACTTTCAAGCACCACTGTAAGAAATACCATTACCGACTTGCTCAACTAAGACTGATTTGACTTCACTGATTGTGGGTTGACTCTCATTAAAACAGGATAGGTGTTATAACTTATGCAACATACATGTATTTGCATGCATTTTCACTGATAAAACGTAAAAGGCTATTTAAATAAGCAGATGAACTGAGACAATAACATTCTGAAATAAATTAAATAATCTTTTACCGGTAACTTAAACACACAATACAAGTTACATGTATTAATCTAAATGCAGGTAAACAACGAGTGTTGCTTTAGTTGTTTTGTATCCAAATGAGAGTTGGCGCTTACCCGTCTGTGTTCTCAATTCTTGAAGGCCGATCTTGTGGCCGATTGTTTTGTAACAATCTGACTTTCAGTTGTTCGTTCAGTTCTCCGTTCATTCACTTCTTCCACATAAGGGCAAGATGGCAGCAATATCCAGTTTAGAAATAAGATGGCTGCTCCCATAGACATATAAACATAGACGCCGCATTGAGCCTGGTGGCCCCGTTGCTGGGATACGTCAGAGCGTCCGCCATATTTGATGTGGCAAATCTTCCCCGTAAACCAATGCAAGTAAATGGACTGAACTTCAAAAAAGCCCCTTTCTACAATAATATTTAACTCTGCCTTTTATTCACCCATTAAGACATACACATATATTTGGGAAACAAACAAGCATCAAAACAACATATATAACTTTTAATGTGATGGTTATAAATAGTGTGCGAAATACCCTGTACACTGCAAACTAGCGACAGATACGCGATAGATAGCTCAGGTAAGCTAATCAGTCAGCATACCGTAGCAAGCTACCAAAACCTGAGGCCACAATAACCAACCTACAAGACTGAATATGATAAACGATGGAAATAGTGGAAAAACTGGAAATGGTGAATGAAAATAAAAATTTACTGTTTTATTTATTGAGTCACCACACAGACCTACTCTCGTTGAATAAACTGAGCTGAATGACCGCCAAACTGAGTTCGGCCAGGTTCTAACGTCATACCAAAACAAAATACATCACTGATTCCTTCACATTCAGAAAGGTTAAAAACATTCATCATACGTTCAAAAACGTTCATCATAGTGTGGCACTGTATTATCTAATTCTCACTGCTTATAACTATACACCTACCCGGTGGAGATGAGCTGGGAAACTGAAGACTGAAGGAACAGGTCCCTCTCTGATCCTGACTGTCTGACCTGTTCTGTCAGAATCCTCCGTTCTGAAGTGTTCACTGCAGAGCATGGATGACGGAGTAGCAGAAAACCCTTCCCGTCGCACAGCTGTCTCCCACTGCTTTTTCATGTCTTTATTTTTGGGAAACCTACATAGTATGTGAAAAGTTAGCTAAGCAACTAACAACAATCAGCGTAGTTACGAAGGAAATACTTCGTTGTTTGGAGACAGGTTTCACCGAGCGGCTATTATGCGCGAGACTTCATATTAGCCACAAAGTCAGAAAAATCTGTTCGTAAAATTACGTTATAATGACCAAATACAATGAAAAGTATTTTTCCAGTCTCACCTGTGAAAGGTAATCCCATGTGATCTCGTTTGGACGGTAAACCTGTTGGTACAGTTAAACGCAGCACATGAATAAGGCATCTTTATTCTCGGCTACTGTCTAGACGCTATACCAGAGATGACTGAACAATCTCCACTTTGCCACATCCAATATGGTGGCGAGGATGACGTATGATTCTACACAGAATGCGGCGTCTATGGCCCTGTCCACACGGCAACAGATTCAGGTGAATCTGATAAAATTGTTTATCGTTTCGGCCTGGCATCCACACGGCACCGGCGTTTTGGGTGCCCCAAAATGAAATCTTTTGAGAACGGGTTCCAGAGTGAAAAAATCTGGTAATGGTGCCGTTGTGAAGTCGTCTGGATGAGTAGAACGGATTTGTTTACGATGACGTCACAACCACATGACTGTCAGTGCTTCACGCCGGGTAGAAGTGTAACGAACTCGATGCGAGTTGTCAAAAAATCCTATAACTTGGTTCATGAAACACGCTTACAAAATATTTTCACGGTGAATATTTATTGTGTAATGGTGCAAAGTGAGAGAGAGAGTGAGAGAATAGCCCTTAGGGCAGAGTCTTTAGTCCAAACACTGCGGAAGCAGTACCAAACCGTGCACTGCCCGTGCGCTTTCCAAAAACAAAAACAATCCCACCAGCAAACATAGGAAAAAAAAAAGGAGCGAGCTCACCTCTTCAGATGTTGGTTTAAGTCCGACAATACATTCCTCAAAAAGGGCGTAGAAGAACAATTCATCAACGTGTAGCATTCAATTTATTCCGGACCATTAAAGAATTCTGGAGGATATCAGAATGTTGGCGTACCGGCTTCCATCTACCCCCATTCATTCCTCTTTCCGCGTCTTTCGTTTTACGCTACTGATTAATAATCAAAACTTTATGTGGCTAATGCTACAGAAGAAGGGGTTTATGCGCATGCGTCTACTTCTTCTATTGTTCTGGTGTCTCCGATGGGACCGTCTTACAGCGCACGTAGTGGTGTGGCATGTGTATTGCATCGTTTTCAGCAAGCGTTGCGTTGCCGTATGTATCTGAAATTTTACTGATCCGTTGCCCATGTGGACGCGATATTTTTTAAAAAAAAAATCTCGTTGTCATGTGGATGTAGCCTCAGTTTATATGTCTATGGCTGCTCCACTCTTTCTCTTCATGCTGAGTCCTACACCATTACTGCTCGGCTCAGGCAATTAATAAAACCCGGGATGGAACAGGATGTCACCGGTTTTAGCAACAACCGCGGGGAGGTCACTGCCCAAGCAATATGTCCAGTCCCGTCCCAGGTTTTAGCAACAACCCTTGGCTCACACTCCAGGAGGACTGGTGCAACTGAACTCACTTTAAAATAAAATAAAAACTTTTTCTTTTTTTTTTCTTTAATTGTTGGTACTGCACCCTCTTTCAATACGGGCTTATAGCCAACGCTCCTCAACAGATCAAAGGTTTTGTATGAGTCTTCAGTAAAATGTGCAGCGCAGAGGAGAGACCACTTCATAGGTGCCCATGAACTTCTCGCAAAACACATCCAAATCTTTGCAGTTTGAACATTCTTGGGCCATGAATGCAACATAAATCCACTTTCTGTCGTGTTGCTTTACCAGCCAAAAACACATCTATGTGGCATGGCGATAAATTAGTTCAAAATGGAGGATCGGAGTTGCAGTCAGCTCTGTGTTTTAGTATAGCGGAACTGGCGATGAGACTGATAGACTTCCTGCTGTGACATCACGGACATCAAGGTCATTCACTCAGACCGCTACCTACAACCCCGATTCCAAAAAAGTTGGGACAAAGTACAAATTGTAAATAAAAACGGAATGCAATAATTTACAAATCTCAAAAACTGATATTGTATTCACAATAGAACATAGACAACATATCAAATGTCGAAAGTGAGACATTTTGAAATTTCATGCCAAATATTGGCTCATTTGAAATTTCATGACAGCAACACATCTCAAAAAAGTTGGGACGGGGCAATAAGAGGCTGGAAAAGTTAAAGGTACAAAAAAGGAACAGCTGGAGGACCAAATTGCAACTCATTAGGTCAATTGGCAATAGGTCATTAACATGACTGGGTATAAAAAGAGCATCTTGGAGTGGCAGCGGCTCTCAGAAGTAAAGATGGGAAGAGGATCACCAATCCCCCCAATTCTGCGCCGACAAATAGTGGAGCAATATCAGAAAGGAGTTCGACAGTGTAAAATTGCAAAGAGTTTGAACATATCATCATCTACAGTGCATAATATCATCAAAAGATTCAGAGAATCTGGAAGAATCTCTGTGCGTAAGGGTCAAGGCCGGAAAACCATACTGGGTGCCCGTGATCTTCGGGCCCTTAGACGGCACTGCATCACATACAGGCATATTGGAAATCACAAAATGGGCTCAGGAACATTTCCAGAGAACATTATCTGTGAACACAATTCACTGTGCCATCCGCTGCTGCCAGCTAAAACTCTATAGTTCAAAGAAGAAGCCGTATCTAAACATGATCCAGAAGCGCAGACGTCTTCTCTGGGCCAAGGCTCATTTAAAATGGACTGTGGCAAAGTGGAAAACTGTTCTGTGGTCAGACGAATCAAAATTTGAAGTTCTTTATGGAAATCAGGGACACCGTGTCATTCGGACTAAAGAGGAGAAGGACGACCCAAGTTGTTATCAGCGCTCAGTTCAGAAGCCTGCATCTCTGATGGTATGGGGTTGCATTAGTGCATGTGGCATGGGCAGCTTACACATCTGGAAAGACACCATCAGTGCTGAAAGGTATATCCAGGTTCTAGAGCAACATATGCTCCCATCCAGACGACGTCTCTTTCAGGGAAGACCTTGCATTTTTCCAACATGACAATGCCAAACCACATACTGCATCAATTACAGCATCATGGCTGCGTAGAAGAAGGGTCCGGGTACTGAACTGGCCAGCCTGCAGTCCAGATCTTTCACCCATAGAAAACATCTGGCGCATCATAAAACGGAAGATACGACAAAAAAGACCTAAGACAGTTGAGCAACTAGAATCCTACATTAGACAAGAATGGGTTAACATTCCTATCCCTAAACTTGAGCAACTTGTCTCCTCAGTCCCCAGACGTTTACAGACTGTTGTAAAGAGAAAAGGGGATGTCTCACAGTGGTAAACATGGCCTTGTCCCAACTTTTTTGAGATGTGTTGTCATGAAATTTAAAATCACCTAATTTTTCTCTTTAAATTATACATTTTCTCAGTTTAAACATTTGATATGTCATCTATGTTCTATTCTGAATAAAATATGGAATTTTGAAACTTCCACATCATTGCATTCCGTTTTTATTTACAATTTGTACTTTGTCCCAACTTTTTTGGAATCAGGGTTGTATATGAATCACTTTAATCGTAAAAATTACTATATTGGATTTATTGTTAGCGCTTAAAACTATTCCTGTGCCATTCTTGAGGTCTCAAGGCATTTATAAACGAAAGTGAGGCCATGGTTCTGCATATATGCCTTAAAACTAGGCTACAGAAAAAGCCTGTTAAAAAAAAAATAATAATAATAATAATAAAAGGGCGGCATGGTGGTGTAGTGGTTAGCGCTGTCGCCTCACAGCAAGAAGGTCCGGGTTTCATAAAGCGGCTAGAGATGATGAGATGAGATAATAATAAATAAATAAATAAATACATAAATAAATAAGGGGAGGGGAGGGTCTTGCAGCACTTATTAAAACCTGAATTTGTTCTCTTTTGATAACAACAGAAAGTTATTTTCATATGTCCAAACTTTTATTGAAAAATCTAAACGATTCCACACACAGGAATAGTTGGGCCAACTGTTTGCTTATAATTCCCACCCCACACACTTTGTTTATTGTCTTGTCGTTTTATATCTCATTATCTCTCGCTGCTTTATCCTGTTCTACAGGGTCGCAGGCAAGCTGGAGCCTATCCCAGCTGACTACGGGCGAAAGGCGGGGTACACCCTGGACAAGTCGCCAGGTCATCACAGGGCTGACACATAGACACAGACAACCATTCACACTCACATTCACACCTACGGTCAATTTAGAGTCACCAGTTAACCTAACCTGCATGTCTTTGGACTGTGGGGGAAACCAGAGCACCCGGAGGAAACCCACGCGGACATGGGGAGAACATGCAAACTCCACACAGAAAGGCCCTCGCCGGCGACGGGGCTCGAACCCAGACCTTCTTGCTGTGAGGTGGCAGCGCTAACCACTACACCACTGTGCCGCCTGTTTGTTTGTTTTATATCTCATCTCATCTCATTATCTCTAGCCGCTTTATCCTTCTACAGGGTCGCAGGCAAGCTGGAGCCTATCCCAGCTGACTATGGGCGAAAGGCGGGGTACACCCTGGACAAGTCGCCAGGTCATCACAGGGCTGACACATAGACAACCATTCACACTCACACCTACGGTCAATTTAGAGTCACCAGTTAACCTAACCTGCATGTCTTTGGACTGTGGGGGAAACCAGAGCACCCGGAGGAAACCCACGCGGACATGGGGAGAACATGCAAACTCCACACAGAAAGGCCCTCGCCGGCGACGGGGCTCGAACCCAGACCTTCTTGCTGTGAGGCGGCAGCGCTAACCCCTACACCACCGTGCCGCCTGTTTGTTTTATATATCAATGTAAAATGTTATTTGGAGTAAGCCCTCTTAGATGAGCTTTAATGCTCTTGGGGCAAACTCTGAACCCAAATATGTTTAAATTTTTTTTTTTTTTTTTTTTGGGGGGGGGGATCCCTAATATTAGTCTCTCATCTGAGCCCTGTGATGACCTGGCGACTTGTGCAGGGTGTACCCCGCCTTTCACCCGTAGTCAGCTCAGCTCGAGGTGATTAGATGAGACGAGTCTCTCATCTGCCTGGCTGTGTCCTGTGTTCGCCCCAGTGCTATATGGGAGTTGTAGTTTATGAATGTTCTGGAAACGTTGCAGTGACGTTGCGGTAACGTGACACAATGTTCGCGAGCTAGGCAGTTTGACAACCACTTCCGCTTGTTTTCTTCGCAAGTCTTTGTCTTATGTGTTTACCAAAAAGAAGAGTTTGGGTGTCGTAAAGTCGCGTTTTGTTAGTTGCTTAGCTCGTGTAAATACAGCGATGGAAGGCAGTAACGGTAAGAGCTCGAGCTGGGCGATGGAGCGGCGAGTGGAGGGGCTGGTGAACAAACACATGGCAGACATGGCACTGGAGACACTTCAGCAGCGACTCTCCGCTGTGTCCCAGGAAATGAACCATCTGTCTGCGGAAATATCCAGACGAGAAGACTCGAAGCGTGTGGAGGATTTACCGCGGCGGAGCGACTCGCACTTCATCGCCGGCTCCCTCCCGGAGTCTTATAACGAAGAGCTAGTGGAGGAAAAAAAGTTGATGGCAAACACATCCTCCTCCTCCTCCTCAGCAGGTAGGCGGCAGCGGAGTCTCTGAGGCTCATTCTGCAGCTCAACTGCTACCTGCCACCACTGACCCCTTTAAACTTCACACAGGTGAACTATTTCTAGAAAAGAACAGGCCCGTGTTGTGTCTACTAACAATAACAATATGGGTTGTTTTACAATCAGGGTACGCAAGCTAAAAATCACATTTAACACTTATTATCTTCAATATCAAAAGGCTTGACTAAATAAACTTGGTTGTTTATTGTAGCCCTGTGATAGCTCTATTTACCATGCAAAAACAAATTTGGTGATAACGTTATTTTTGGTGAATGAATGGCAATATGTGTCATATTTAGCAAAATTACTCGTGTCATTTAGAAAAAGTGCTTTTTTGACCACAGGTAGCTCCAAAAGGGATGCACTTACATCATTCTTTATACCATAAAACACATATTTGGTTCCATATCATTGGAAACATAGTTAAGTTTTAATGTTGAATGCCAGTAAGTTTTCAGACTATTTTGATTAAATTAGTATGTAATTGTGTCAAAAAAAGTCCTCTCCGAGACAGCTAATTTTTCAATATAAAATAACATATCAGGGCGGCACGGTGGTGTAGTGGTTAGCGCTGTCGCCTCACAGCAAGAAGGTCCTGGGTTCGAGCCCCGGGGCCGGTGAGGGCCTTTCTGTGTAGAGTTTGCATGTTCTCCCCGTGTCCGCGTGGGTTTCCTCCGGGTGCTCCGGTTTCCCCCACAGTCCAAAGACATGCAGGTTAGGTTAACTGGTGACTCTAAATTGACCGTAGGTGTGAATGTGAGTGTGAATGGTTGTCTGTGTCTATGTGTCGGCCCTGTGATGACCTGGCGACTTGTCCAGGGTGTACCCCGCCTTTCGCCCGTAGTCAGCTGGGATAGGCTCCAGCTTGCCTGCGACTCTGTAGAAGGATAAAGCGGCTAGAGATAATGAGATGAGATGAAATAACATATCTAAAATGATTATTTTCATCCTAAAATGTGGTCAAGATATTGGGACATAAATATTAGAGACAACTAACACAAAGCTTACAGCCTTATATTTAAAAGCACTATGGAAGTAGTGGATTCTGAACTGTCAAAAAAAATGTCCTCTCCGAGAATCACTTCATTTGTTTTCTCCCAGCCCTGATTAAAGGGATAGTTCGGGATTTTTGACATGAATCTGTATGGCATCCCCATCGATAGTGTCGTGCAAACACACTGACTTACCCCTGACAGCATCCTGTGAGTCCAGTTCTTGTCCAGTTTTGGTCCAGACGAAAGTAGTCCGGCAAGTTTGTTGGGGTCACGAAAGTAAAACGTTTTTCGTCTCAAAACAGTACGTGTTCAAAAGAGTGATATATTTGCATCACAAAACCGTTGTCAAATAAAAAGTCAGACCTCAAAATCGCTTGGTACTATTTTCTCTCCCTTCTTATCACTGCGCGCTGCCGCCAGGTGACAGCGAAACGCAGACCCACTAAGCTGGTGGGAGACCAAGGCTGCACTCTATCCACGGCTTACACACGTGATGGCACGGAGGATGTGTATAGTGGCAGCATCTGTCCCCCAGAGAGGATCTTTTCAAAAGCAGGACAGATTATAACAGAGGAGAAATAGAATCAGAATTAACTAGTTAATTGCAGCAATTAAAGGAATAGGTAGGAAAAGGAAGGCGCAAAGACACCGCGCAGCGCCTGAAAACGGGTTTTCAGGCGCTGCGCACCCGTTTTCAGGCGCTGCGCGGTGTCTTTGCGCCTGCAGCGGTGCTTTGCCTGTGCTGTGGCTGAAAATAGTTCCAGATATAAATTGGTCTAGTAAATCCCTTCGTGTTAATTTGCATTGATATGTGTACTCGATGTGACTGTACAAGTCATGAGAAATAATTATAAACAATCTTGAGTTATTTAATTCACTTTTGTAACGACAATGCTAGCTGGACACGCCGGATTACAGCGACTACGCTAAGCTAACCGGGGCGTTTATAGATCAGGACAATGGCTGGGTCGGCTACAAAACGCTTTGGCGCACTCATCCAACTCTAGGGACTGCAGGGACTGACTCAATTTCATCTGGGGGTGGCGTACTCCTTTAAATCAAAAATAAAATCTCAGGAGCCGAAAGAGCCGGCTCCTTATAGTAAGAAGAGCCAAAAGAGCCGGCTCCCGAAAAAGAGCCGAAATTCCCATCACTAGTAAACAATGAATGAAACAGCCGTGGCTGTCACCTGGCGGCAGCGCGCAGTGATACCGAGGGAGAGAAAATAGTGCCAAGCGATTTCGAGGTCTGACTTTTTATTTGACAACGGTTTTGTGATGCAAATATATCACTCTTTTGAACACATACTGTTTTGAGACGAAAAACGTTTTACTTTCGTGACCCCAACAAACTTGCCGGACTACTTTCGTCTGGACCAAAACTGGACGAGAACTGGACTCACAGGATGCTATCAGGGGTAAGTCAGTGTGTTTGCACGACACTACTGATGGGGATGCCATACAGATTCATGTCAAAAATCCCGAACTATCCTTTTAAAGCTACACTTAATCTTCTTTATCTTATAGCAGATTACACAAAACTACCATACACACGTGTCAAAAAATTACCTGAAATCTGTTCTTTAACTTGTCCTTCACTTAAAAACTGGTACAAGAACCAGTTTGAATCAATTTGAATTTTGGACCCCTGTGACACAAACTTTGTACCCTGATTGTGAAACAACCCACTAGTTAGTTAAATGTCATTTAAATGGACTTCAACAATGGCGCCTTTTAATATCATATACTTAAAACAATAAACTGAATGAATTAGGCTACAGCTTCATTCAGCAGAAGAATCAAGATTTTTTTTTTTAAATAAAAGAAATAAAACACAACTGGGTATGCCGTTACAGTAAAATAATCAACAACAGGGTGGTATAATTACTGTATTATGGCCCAAAGTGTATAATTCATCTTGTATTACAGTGATTAGCTCTGGGTTTGTTTTAATTTTTAATGTGTTAATGAAGGCCATTTCATGGGCAGTAGTGGCTCAGTGGGTTAAAGTGCATATCAGGGGTAAATTCAGGAGCAAGATCAATGTAATTCCCCTATTTTATATTAAACTTTGGTCAAATATCTGTAACATTCTGCATTCTCTGCAATATTTTTACCTTGCGCAATACCAGAAAAATTCAGTTGAAATCAAGCCATTTGAGGCGAATTCGTCTGCCTCTGAAAAAACCTGCCATTTGGATTTCCCGGCAAACATTGATTTTCGTGACGTCATGTGCGGGACGCCTCCTTCTGAATTCTACGTCAGCGCTGCTTTGTTTGAGAAAACGACCCGGTGGTTTTCTGCAAATTTCTTCAACATTATCGCATAATTATTAAAATGGTTAACAGATGTATCATAGGGGGTAGCATGGTGGTGTAGTGGTTAGCGCTGTCGCCTCACAGCAAGAAGGTCTGTGGCCGGCGAGGGCCTTTCTGTGTGGAGTTTGCATGTTCTCCCCGTGTCTGCGTGGGTTTCCTCCGGGTGCTCCGGTTTCCCCCACAGTCCAAAGACATGCAGGTTAGGTTAACTGGTGACTCTAAATTGACCGTAGGTGTGAATGTGAGTGTGAATTGTTGTCTGTGTCTATGTGTCAGCCCTGTGATGACCTGGCGACTTGTCCAGGGTGTACCCCGCCTTTCGCCCGTAGTCAGCTGGGATAGGCTCCAGCTTGCCTGCGACCCTGTAGAACAGGATAAAGCGGCGAGAGATAATGAGATGAGATGTATCATAGGAGGGTGTAGCAGCACCAATCATGATGGGATTAGTACTCATCATTTTCCAAAAGACCGGACAATGAGAGAGAAATGGGAGCGCTTGGTCTACACAGGCTGTGCACTGAAACTGTGCAAGCTCTCGCAGCGTGCTGGCGCTTCCGCAGGTGACGTCATGAATCTGGCTCCAGACGCGTTTTGTTATTTTATTTTTTTCTGCTGTAGACAGATGGCCTTGTGCAAAATTATCCTTCTGGATGACTGTGTAAAGGGACATACTTTCATATAAAAAAAAGAAATTGGTCCAGAATATGCCCTTTGAGGCTCTGGGATGTTGTTCAGAAGGTTGGGGGTTTGATCCCCAGTACTGTCACTGTTGAGGCTTCAGGCAAGGCCCTTAAAGGTCATAGGCAAGGGTCGGAGGTGGAACATAGAATATCAACTTTATTTTCTAGAAAAACGACCCAAAAAGCGAATTCAATCTTCCTGGTGTCTAATTTGCACCCTAAAATTGAATAAAACGGTTAAAACATACTGGTTTGTGCAAGTTCTGAAGGTTTGTTTACATCTCACTTATGCGCACTTTTACCGCCAGGGGGCAGTCGTCGTGACATCATTCAAGGCAAACAGACTGGGAGCAGCTCTGTGTTTACTTGTAACCCGAGCACACGTGTACAGACTTTGGTCGTGAGAGGTTGTGCAAAATGTCTGATAGCGATTTTGAAGTAGGAAGTCTCCAAATTGAATATCGAGAAGTGAAACCATATATGTATGAACCTATGGCCGTTGTGAAGCAATCGGTGAATGCGGCTCACTGGTTTGACCGTGCGGCCTCGGAATCGGACAGCGACTCGGCCGACTCTGATCGCGGTGACCCCGGACCTCAACAAGACTCGCGCCCAAATGATTTATCCTGGTAGTTATAAATTCTTACTTTCATCGTAATACTAAATAAGAGCCCTTTTGAAGAATAATTAAACCACATGGGCACACACACAAGCCCTATAATATAACGTGGATTCATTTATATTGCTAATATAATATATTGCTAATCGTAATACAAACATTATACTATTTATAGCCTACTCTAAGCGAGGAAATATCCCTTTTGTCTCATTTCCACAATGATTGTACAATATCCCTCAGGATTCTTGACTTGTCAATTTCAAGCAAAGGTAAAAATGTTTACCTCCAATCTTCTCCTTTTTGCTTGAGCTTTGCTGGTCTGTTTCTTCTTTGACTGCTTGAGTTTGTGTTCGAATTTTGTCAGAACAGCGTCAGGTTTGAGCCTTCTCTGTCCAACACTGACACCTAAACTCTCCAACAGATGGGGATTCTTCAAAAAGTGATCGGAGCACAGAGTGGCGTATTTACCCGGCTGCCAACCCTCTTGCTTCACGCGCACAATCCACTCTCTCTGCCTCTTCTCCTCTTTTGGAAAAAGGTAAAAACTTCTTCCTGAACCAGTCCCGTTGTTACAGTTCACTGCACAACAATAAGGCATGGTTTTTCTTTGGAAATTCCCGAACGCACGTCTGCACTCAAGCTGAACGGCAATGTGAATAAACGGAAGTGGACTCAACTCAAGCGATTTGTTTGCCGTGAATGACGTCACCCGCCGAGTGGTCACGAAAATCGCCGAGCAGAAATTTGCCGTGATCCGCGCTAACTTATTGTAACTTAAATTAGTTATGACTTATTAACAATACTTCTTGGGACCAGAAGAAAATTACAGAGGGTTTTTTTAAAATATAAAATTTTCAAATGTGCATAAATTGAAAACCTTTTCCTATGACTTTTAACCCTATCAGCTCTACCTGTTTACATTGGCCCTCGTGTAGAATTGAGAAAACATACTTTTAACTGTAATTACATTTATTGTTATGGAACATCTGCAAAACAAATTTGTTCCCGTTGTCACTTGCATTATATCAGCTATAAACATTCACTCCCTCACCAGCATCACTATTTTCTCACTCTTGAAGTTAAAAACTCAGCATGTCATGTTATTGAAAAACTGGAAAGTGCAAAGTCCTCTGTCCTGAAGATGTACCCGTGATGGAAAACTGACTGTTACAAAACACTGATACTCGAGACTCCTTCCATACATATTTAATACATGCACTCTGTAAGGAGCTATCACTATCTCAACTATGTTTTCCTTTGTTTATAAAAAAATTAAATAAAATAAACCCCTGAATTTAATTCATTATTAATCTTCGGTTATGTGTAGCGTTTGCCATGCAAGTCCAGGTGAATGAGTTGTTAGATGAGTGGTTTCTATATAACTCTAGAAATTATAGCATATTAGGAATATATAAAAACCTGTGCTTTGAATTACAGCCAGCACTACTTCAGAGCTGTGCTGTTATCAAAAATTAATCAAACCTTCTGACCACTCCAATTCCAGAATTCAATAGGATTGTATTTATTACCATGAATAATATTAGTGTTTTTATTATTATTTTTTTTTTTTAAGAAAAATGAGATTCTGTATAGCTGGGTGAAACATGCTGTCATATCTGATAACTCATACAATTTTCTTAACAATTAAATGCAGGCTGTAAAATTTTTACATATTAAGGTTTATATTTGCATGGGCTTGCCTAGGTGGCATGGTGGTGCAGTGGTCAGCACTGTTGCCTCACAGCAAGAAGGTTCTGGGTTGGAGACCTTTCTGTGTGGAGTTTGCATTTTCTCCCTGTGTCTGTGTGGGTTTTCTCCGGGTGCTCTGGTTTCCCACACAGTTCAAAGACATGCAGATTTGGTAAAATTCCCAGCCACTGGGATTTTACAAGTCAGTGCATACTTTGTGCCGGTCCCGAGCCCAGAGAAAGGGTTGTGTCAGGAAGGGCATCCGGTGTAAAACTTATGCCAAATCAAATATGCGTAACAGATCCACTGTGGTGATCCATAATGGAAGCAGTCAAAAGAAAATTTGCATAAGATTGCCTATTTTTGCACAAATAATGGGCTTCTCTGGAGAAAATGTACAACCCCAGTTCCAAAAAAGTTGGGATGCTGAGTAAAACATATAAATAAAAACAGAATGATTTTCCATTTGCAAATCATGGAAACCCTGTATTTCATTGAAAATAGTACAAAGATGATGTATCAATTGTTGGAACGGAGGATTTTTGATTTTTTTATTGTTTTTTGAAAAATATCTGCTTGTTTTGAATTTGATCCCAGCAACATGTTTCAAAAATGTTGTGACAGGGGCATGTTTACCACTGTATTGCATCACCTCTACTTTTAACAATACTCTGTAAATGTTTGGCAACTGAGGAGACACATTTGCTGTAGATTTGAAAGTGAAATAAGTGAAATGTTGTCCCATTCTTGCCTGATATACAGTTTCAGTTTCGCAACAGTTTGGGATCTACTTTCTTGTATTTTGTGCTTCATAATGCACCAAATGGGTGATAGGTCTGGACTGCAGACAGGCCAGTTTAGCACCTGGACTCTTGGTATGAAGCCATGCAGTTGTAATACATGCAGAATGTGGTTTGGTATTATCTTGCTGAAATAAGCAAGGCCTTCCCTGAAAAAGATATAATCTAGATGGCAGCATGTTGCTCCAAAACCTGTATATATCATTCAGCATAAATGATGCTTTTCCAGATGTGCAAGCTACCCATACCAGGTGCATTACTGCACCCCCATACCATCACAGATGTTGGCTTTTGAACTGTGCACTGATAATAAGCCGGATGGTCCCTCTCCTCTTTAACCCAGTGTCCATGATTTCAAAAAAGAATTTCAGATTTTGATTTGTCAGACCACAGGCCAGTTTACCACTTCGCCTCAGTCCATTGTCAGTGAGCTCCGTTTTGGGAAGTGTTCCTGAGCGTATGCAGTGATTTCCACTACAGAAGTGTGTCTGCTTTTAATGCAGTGTTGCCTGAGGGCCCCAAAGATCATGGGCAATGTCAGTTTTCAGCCTTGTCCTTTGCATGCAAATATTTCTCCAGATTCTCTGAATCTTTTAATATTATGTACATTAGATAATGTGATCCCCAAATTCTTTGTACTTTTACATCGAGGAACGTTATTCTTAAATTGTTTCATTGTTTGTCCATATACAGTTAGGTCCATAAATATTTGGACAGAGACAACATTTTTCTAATTTTGGTTCTGTACATTACCACAATGAATTTTGAACAAAACAATTCAGATGCAGTTGAAGTTCAGACTTTCAGCTTTAATTCAGTGGGTTGAACAAAATGATTGCATAAAAATGTGAGGAACTAAAGCATTTTTTTTTAAACACAATCCCTTCATTTCAGGGGCTCAAAAGTAATTGGACAAATTAAATAATTGTGAATAAAATGTTCATTTCTAATACTTGGTTGAAAACCCTTTGTTGGCAATGACTGCCTGAAGTCTTGAACTCATGGACATCACCAGATGCTGTGTTTCCTCCTTTTTAATGCTGTGCCAGGCCTTTACTGCAGCGGTTTTCAGTTGCTGTTTGTTTGTGGGCCTTTCTGTCTGAAGTTTAGTCTTTAACAAGTGAAATGCATGCTCAATTGGGTTGAGATCAGGTGACTGACTTGGCCATTCAAGAATATTCCACTTCTTTGCTTTAATAAACTCCTGGGTTGCTTTGGCTTTATGTTTTAGGTCATTGTCCATCTGTATTATGAAACGCTGATCAATCAGTTTGGCTGCATTTGCCTGGATTTGAGCACACAGTATGTCTCTGAATACCTCAGAATTCATCCGGCTGCTTCTGTCCTGTGTCACATCATCAATAAACACTAGTGACCCAGTGCCACTGGCAGCCATGCATGCCCAAGCCATCACACTGCCTCCGCCGTGTTTTACAGATGATGTGGTATGCTTTGGATCATGAGCTGTACCACGCCTTCACCATACTTTTTTCTTTCCATCATTCTGGTAGAGGTTGATCTTGGTTTCATCTGTCCAAAGAATGTTCTTCCAGAACTGTGCTGGCTTTTTTAGATGTTTTTTAGCAAAGTCCAATCTAGCCTTTTTATTCTTGAGGCTTATGAGTGGCTTGCACCATGCAGTGAACCCTCTGTATTTACTTTCATGCAGTCTTCTCTTTATGGTAGATTTGGATATTGATACGCCTACCTCCTGGAGAGTGTTGTTCACTTGGTTGGTTGTTGTGAAGGGGTTTCTCTTCACCATGGAAATTATTCTGCAATCATCCACCACTGTTGTCTTCTGTGAGTGTCCAGGTCTTTTTGCATTAATGAGTTCACCAGTGCTTTCTTTCTTTCTCAGGATGTACCAAACTGTAGATTTTGCCACTCCTAATATTGTAGCAATTTCTCGGATGGGTTTTTTCTGTTTTTGCAGCTTAAGGATGGCTTGTTTCACCTGCATGGAGAGCTCCTTTGACTGCATGTTTTCTTCACAGCAAAATCTTCCAAATGCAAGCACCACACCTCAAATCAACTCCAGGCCTTTTGTCTGCTTAATTGAGAATGACATACAGTGTTTCCCACAGACCAGGTAGCAATTTGTGGTGCTCCACTGTGCCGATGAGGGAATAGTGCGCGGTGGTGTCGTGGCAGTCGGTGGAGTCGGTCATTGGGGTGTATGCAAAGTGTTTACAGCGGGCAGTGTTCAAACTCATAGTATTTTTCTTCAGAGTCACCTGCTGGGACTATTTTAAAGCTACAAGAAGCATTTGAGATTATTCAGTTCAATGTAAATTCTTTTAAGTTCTTTAAGAGAAGACAGCTAAAACAATTTTTACCAGAACCCTGCCTGGTTTCATTCCTCGACCCAACTTTACATTACAGGGCAGGCCATTAGTTTGCTGGGCTTGATGTTGGTGGAAAACCTGTCTTTTAAATTTATGAAAATTACTCACCAAAATTGAAGTTAAAGTTTAGTTTTTACTAAAAACTAAACTTTAACTTCAATTTTGGTGAGTAATTTTGCATTGATTGCAGTTTTTTGGGCCGATTCCGATTTTCCATGGAGTGTGACCTGACGATACCAATTTTGGCTGATTCTGATTTCATTTTTTCAAACTACTTCACAGCACACAGACTATTTTCTTTTTATCTTTTCTTTAATAGAACATTCTGCCAGATTTTCAGTAATAAATTTTCAACACCTCAAAGGTTGAAAAAAAAACAAAAAGACATTGTTCTTTGTAAAATCTTTCTTCATGTTTGGTATTAACATATTAATTCCTGAAATAGGAAATTCACACAAACATTTTTTCTTTTCCCATCCAATATCTGGCACAAAAACAACTTCCCCCTCATATATCATTTGCCTACTGCTATGGAACACACTTTCATAAGCCTATTTAGATCTGAAAACTTATGCCTTATAGAACAACCCATTTCTTCATTCAGTATCAAAATACAAAAATAATTTCCAGTCATACTTATACCATAGCCATTCTATCATCTTTGTCAAATGTGTATTTGTAGAGTAATTTCCAATGGAATCAAGTGCAACCAAGGTTGTAAAACAAACAAAAAGACTTTTTTTTTTCTCTCTTTGTACAAATCTAACTAGATTTTTGCTAATAGGCTAACGTATTAATTCCTGTAATGGGAAATTCACACAACCACAAACATTTTCTTCTTTTCACATCCAATATCTGGCACAAAAAAATTCACTATATTTGGATATCCAAATATAGTGAATTTTTTTGTTGTTAACGGCGCGCGCGACAGAGCTCGTTAGGCGCGCAGGACTGACTCTGTTCTGCGCAAGCGCAACACAATCGCACTAGAAAGCATGTTCAAGCTGCCAGTGTAGCTGCAGTCTTTTTAGTTGCGAATTACGAGTATTTCCACTTTCATCTCTGTGATGCACAAGTTTTGATCGGCAGAAAATCGGCATATTTTAATTTTGACCGGCCGGTCGCCGGTCATGGCCGATCACGTGAAAACCGGCCGATTCCGATCGGCAGCCGGTCAATCGGTGCATCTCTGGTTTTTACCTTTTTTTTTTTTTTTTTTTGCCTTTTTGGTGGCAATCTTTCAGTCATTCTTTAGTTGACATTCAAGGAATAAATTGCAAAAAACAAGCTGGAGGTTTTTATTTTAAATATTGAACTCAACACTTACCTCAACCAATACTAAAATGAAATAAATAGTATAATGTAACAAAATAATAATAAAATATCATAATTAGATGTAAGAAACCACTTAAGGTAACACCAAGGCAACTAACAATAATGAAAAGCATTACCCTAATTGGTGCAAAGCCTGCATGCCCTATCAGAACATTTAATTCTGCGTGGCTTCCTGAAAAAAAAAAACCTCCAGTGCCCTATCGTAAGGGAAGTCATTGCTGAAGCGGGATAAACAGGATAATACAATAAGGCCGGTTCCTTGCGTCAGGCTGCTACTGTATGCATCAAAATTGGTTTATAGCCTGACTCAGGGATGTCCGTTTCCTGTAAGCCAAGAAGGCTATGATAAAGCTCATCACGAGCACGACGTAGGCTACCTTTTAAAATAAGGGGTCGGAAGGCGAATCAGGAAGGCTGCGTTATTTTTAATTAGCCTAACAGGCCTACTTGCAGTCCGGGTATATGTGCAACTGCAGGCCTGTGTACACACCTCTCTCTCTCTCTCTCTCTTTGTGTGTGGGGGTGTCCGCGCACGTTAACGAGAAGAAAGAGCACCATGAATGATACGGAACAATACGCAACAGAATTTTTTTTTTTTCAAAATCATGAGTCTGATTGTGTGGCGATAGGAATCCATTGTGTGGCGCTGCGCCACACAATGGTCTATGTATGGGAAACCCTGACATAACGAAGGAATTGCCCACACCTGCCCATGAAATAGCCTTTGAGTCAATTGTCCAATTACTTTTGGTCCCTTTAAAAACAGGGTGGCACATGTTAAGGAGCTGAAACTCCTAAACCCTTCATTCAGTTTTAATGTGGATACCCTCAAATGAAAGCTGGAAGTCTCGACTTTATGTCCATGTCCATTATATAACTATAACTTGAATATGTTTCAGTAAACAGGTAAAAAAACACAATTTGTGTCAGTGTCCAAATATATATGGACCTAACTGTAGTCTTTCACAGAGGTGAACCCCTCCCTATCTTTACTTCTGAGAGACTCGGCCTCTCTGGGATGCTCTTTTTATATCCAGTCATGTTACTGACCTGTTGCCAATTAATGTATTTTTCTTTTTCTTTTTTTTACCGTTACACAACTTTTCCAGTCTTTTTTTGTTTTCTCCTTTCCCAACTTTTTTGAAACGTGTTGCTGGCACTAAATTCAAAATGAGCATATTTTACAAAAAATAATAAGATTTCTCAGTTTCGACAATTGATGTGTTGCCTTTGTACTATTTTCAATAAAATATAGGGTTTCTATGATTCACAAATCATTGCATTCTGTTTTTGTTTACATTTTAGACAACATCTAGACTTTTTTTGGAATTGGGGTTGTAATTTAAAGAAAGCTTGGCATGTTACCCAAGTTGGTATGTAGTGGGTCAGAACATCTCCCTCTCAGAGAGACAAACTCCCACTCATCAGCATACTGTTACGGTGAAGAACTGATACTAATCATGTCATTTTACACATTAAAACTCCAGAAGCTGCAGCTCAGAGAAAAATCATATCACTCCTGCTGGAGATAAAAGAAGAACAACAGAGGCAGTGGGCTGTGCTTAAAGACCTGCAAGCCATGATTCAAGGACACATGTGTGAGGAGGATGTTGAAACTCTGGATATAGATCTACCACTACAGACAATGGAACAGCTTGATGAAACAGAGAAATATTTGGAGAATGATGGCGCACAGAAGAGAATGGTAAACCCCAAAAAATATTATCAGAAAATTTTTTCATTTATGTGGCATTGCATTTTAAACCCATAGTAGTTGTATAATTATAAAATATCTGGTATGACTTTGTTATGAACCATATACATTTACCAACCTCTCTCATCCTTCCTGTGGCAAAAAACCTTTGAAACTGTTATTTGATGCATAATTTATGTGCCACATTTCCTTAAAAATTCATGCATCATCTGTAACTGCAGGTGTCTCATCTCTCCCGGATGGGTGGTGCAACAGTGGATGATGCAGTTCGACGCCTGATGCAGGCAGTTCTGTCTTTTAGCGTCGGTTCTGAGCTGAACTGGGTTGGTCGAGGACAAAAAAGGAGTTTCAGAAATACCAGACTGCAAGGTGTTTTGTTCCGTAAGTGTTCTTGGAAAATGTTGTTCATGCATGAGAAGATTGTATCACTGCATAAATTTGAAGGGCTAGGTTAAAAAAAAAAAAATGGCCATATAGGTTTATGATGTTGGATTAGAGTTGGTCATATGTGATGTGTTACTAAGGTTCTTCATATTAAGTAGAACATTACTGTTTTACAGGTGCGTTAAAGAAGACTCCTGTAGGAAAGGAGGCCACACACCATCAATTTGCAGATGTAGTAAAAAAGTGGCTGAGATTTGCTCCATTCAGACAAGGAGGCAGCGGTCGGAGACAGCATTACAAACCTCCTGTAGAATTCATGTGCCCTAAGTATCATACTGATACAGAAGGGTGACAACAGTGTCTTATTGTTCATAATCCTGTTTCAACACAATTCAAAGTAAAATTCCAATTAAGAAACACATTTTCATGTTTTTTTGTTTTTGTTTTTTATTTTTTTTTTAATGAGATTTCTAAAGTAAGATACAGCAGGAAAGTGACCTTCAATATGTTTGGGTTACCTTAATCATGAATTATGAAGTATTGTAATATCTTCACTGTTGAGTATCATTATTTACATATTAGTTTGAAGACTAGTATTCTGGCCTTACTTAGTCGCCTGTATTCCTATCGGTAACGCAGTGTAAAGCTGGGCATACACTGTGCGATTTTTTTCAATCGCGGTATTCAGCTGCTGCTCACACTGTATGAGTGAATCGCAGGGGTAAACAGCACGTAGCTTACGATTCCTGTTCTCATACGATACGATGCTCGGATACGATCCGATGCTCGGATGCGATGCTCAGGATTTCAAACAGGTTTGATTTTCATCCGATCGATCGGGAGGAGGTCGTGAGGTGTTAATCGCTTGTCGTTACCCCATGTATACTACACGATCCGAGACGCACGATTGAGCCAAAACTCGGCCCGATCTCCAAAATAGTCGCACGAGTGAAAATTGTGTCAAAATCGGGCCAAAAATCGCACAGTGTATGCCCAGCTTAATGTAATGTTTTTTTAGGAGTTATTCATAAGGTTGGGACTTAAAATCATGCTTGACCAGATGTCTACACATTATAAGTGCCTTTCTGAAAATAGACAGTGCAATAAACTGTCCAGTGCATCATTCTGTGTGATATCAAATGACCACAGAAGAGCAAAATCATCCAAAAACAGCATAGAACGTTATTTATCTCCTTTAAACATCAGAACGAACAGAAACTTGAGTCGCTGATTTCCATTAGATTTTCTGTTGTCCTAATCCATGTGCATCTCATTACAGGAGGTCATCTGGCTCTGCGCACTACTTTAGAAGCAGACTCTTTTTTTCTTTTTTTTTAATTTATAAAATGTTTTTTTTAAGAAACCTTAGGTAGTTTTTAAGAAAAATTCCAAGTCAATTGCATATGAATATTCAGGAAGATTTGAGGCCGTGGTTAATCTCCTGAATGAATGTTTCTAGCTATCTCTGGAATGGATATTATATACCTTAATTGTACTGTGGAGTTATTCAGTATGAATGATAATCTGATCACACTAAGATTGGGAAAATCTTATGGAGCACTTCATCACTGTATGGAAAGGAGCATTATATGGTTACTTGTACTTTTCATCTACTTTATTTTAAAGCAAGCAGTTAATGGTTGCACATTTGGTTATGCATTTTACTTGATTAAAAAAATCAACAAGGAATTTAAGGCTGTCATATGACAATGTATTGGAATAGACTTGCATGTTACACCACCTATTTTTTTTTTTTCAAATGTTACATTACATTACATTACAGGCATTTAACAGATGCTCTTATCCAGAGGGACATACAAGTGCAAAAGTCAGATACAAGAAGTGCTGAATTTTGAGACAAGAAAATTCTAGTGCCAAATGAACAAATGACAGAATAACACCTAGTGTAATATTCTGTTGAAGTAACAACAATCAGCAAACAGCCAAGGAAAACAAGCAAACCATACAAATGAACTGACAATGTACAACTAAATAGAGAAAAATAAAACCCTAATGGCTAACATGGAGTCATCATGACCAGGCTAGACAGTACACAGCCTGGGTTGGTCAAGACAGCTATGTGATTACACAGTGGGCAGGGAAGCAAGGGGGAGGTGCAGCCTGAAGAGGTGGGTCTTCAGTCTGCATTTGAAGGTGGTCAGGGAATCGGAAGTTCTGACTTCGATGGGAAGATTGTTCCACCAACGGGAAGCCAGGATAGACCACAGTTTTGAGTGGGCTAGGGCAGGAGAGGAGGAGGAGCCAGGTGACCAGTCCCAGCAGAGTGTAGGGATCTGGCTGGCGTGTAGGGTCGGATCAGTCTCTGGAGGTATGATGGACCTGACCCCATGACTGTAATCATGTAAGCTAGCACCAGTGTCTTAAATTTGATGTGAGCTGTGGCAGGCAGCTAGTGAAGGGCAGCAAGCAGTGGGGTAGCATGGGAGGAACGAGGTAGGTTGTAGACCAGACAAGCTGCAGCATTGTGAATGAGCTGCAGTGTTCTGGTGGCAGATGCTGGGAGTCCAGTTAGGAAAGAGTTGCAGTAGTCCAAGTGGGACAGGATCAGCATTTGGGCCAGGAGCTGACTAGAGTAGGTGGTAAGGAAGGAGCAGATCCTTTGAATGCTGTAAAAGAGGAATCTGCGTGTCCGAGTCACTGTAGCAATGTTCACCGAAGAAGAGAGTTTATCGTTGAACACCATCCCTAGGTTCTTCCCACTGGGTGAACGTGACATAGAAATGTCCCCCAAGGAGATGATAAAGTCCAGGGGTGGAGAGGATGGAGCGGGAATGTAGATCACCTCTGTCTTGCCTGGGTTGAGCTACAGGTGATGGTTGTCTATCCAGCTCTGGATGTCACGCAGGCAAGCAGAGATGTGAGTGAAGACCTGTTTGTCAAAAGGAGGAAAAGAGAGAAACAATTGTCATCAGCATAGCATTGCTAGGCTAGATCATGAGCAGAGATAATCAGGCTGAGAGACAGGGTGTAAAAGGAGAAGAGAAGCGAACCAAGGACTGAACCTTGGGGGACACCAGTGGGTGTGGTGCCGATACTGTATCAGTCCAGGTAACCTGGAAGGAGCGACCAGAGAGGTAGGACTTGAACCAATCCAGGGCTGTCCCGCAGATCCTCACTACTGATTGGGTGATCAATGGTGTCAAATGCAGCAGAATGGTCTAAGAGAATCAGGACAGAAGAGAAAGAGGCGGCACGTGCTGCATGAAGTGCCTCACTGATGGAGAGAAGTGCAGTCTCAGTTGAGGGTCTGGCTCGGAACCCAGACTGGTGAGGATCCAGGAGGTTGTTCTGAGTCAAAAAGGAGAGTTGTTTAACAACAGCACATTCAGGCATCTTTGATAGGAAGGAAAGAAGAGAAACAGGTGGTAATACTGGATGACGGGGGGCCTAGGATGGGTATTTTCAGCTGTGGGGTGAAGTGGGCCCATTTAAAGCTGGAGGGAAAGTATCCAGAGGACAAGGAGGAGTTGACATGGGAGGTGATAAATGGGAGGATGTCAGGAATGATAGTCTGGAGGAGAAATGAGGGGATAGGGTCAAGGGTACAGCTGGGAGGATGGTGAGAGAGCGGGAGCTGGGAGACATCAGATGTGGAAAGGGGGGAAAAGCAGGGGGAAGGGGCAGGGAGGGTGGGTAGGGGAATGGGAGGGGGCAGCAGGGGTGATGAAGGGGTTACGAATAGCCACAATCTTTTCTTCAAAGAAGACCGCAAAATCCTCTGCAGTGATGGAGGACTAAGGTGCAGCTGGTGGAAAGCTGAGGAGAGAAGAGAAAACAGAGAACAGTTGATAAGGGTTAGAGATGGAGTTATGAATTTTGGAATGATAAAATTTGATCTTAGCTGATGTGAGTGAAGCTGTGAATTCTGCCAGGAGGGACTGGTAGTGAGACAGGTCGGCTGGGGCCCTGGATTTTCTCCACTTCCTCTCTGCTGCTCGCAGGTAGAGTTATGCTGATAATATACTTAATTTTGTTTTAGATAGCCTAGGTGTACTTTGTCGATTCCCAGAGTAAGGTTTTTGAAATATTTATACCTTATTTGTTTACTAAAGCACACTTTATAGCCATAGGCCTCCCGCAGAAGTCCTAATGTAGACTACTAAGCTTTATACCTAGTTAAGATGAAGGTAAGAAAATTACGTAACCCACCAACATCACATAAAAATAGACCTTGTAGTCTCATACTAAAAGCAAAACAATTTTTTAAATTCATATTAGTGAATTTAACGGTGATGCATTGAGTAGTGTCAACTCATAGTGCCAGGTTCCTCAGTTGGCACCTGTGCGGAGTTTCACATTAACTTCCAGTGTTTGTGTGGGTACCAAAAACACGAGTGGTTGGATTGGCTACTCTAAATTGCCCCTAGGTGTGTGTGTGTGTGTGTGTGTGTATACACAAAACTTTCACTGTGTTGAAATATCAGTAGGCTAATTAGGCGTTTACTTGTTTCCGAGTATTTAGTTTCTTCTCTCTGTTGTGTTTAGATCATTGGTGACTGATGAGGCCAATCCTCACATTGAACATGTGCTGGCATGCATGGCACTGTAAAGTTGGCAGTGTTTATGGTTGGGCTTCTGTCTCTCTTATTTGATCTGTTCATTTCTCCGATGGTCATTTTCAAATAACTCAGCACCACTTGAAACGGTGTGTCACCATTGCTTACAGTCAGCTGCTTGAACTTCTTAGGTTTCCTGACTAATGTTGGTCTTTTTCAATGTTTGTTTGAGCTGGTCTTTGTAGCACTATATGGGGCGGCCTACAGTTCTTCCACCAGTGCTAAGCTCACTGTAGAGCACCTGGCATGGGAGTCTAGAGTCATTCATCCGGCACACATGCTCAGTCCATCTAAGTTGGTGCTTAATGATGGTTGCTTCTATTCTGTTGACTTGGGCCCTTTAATGTTCCAGTTTCTTTACATCACTTCAATATAAGATCCAAGTTTCGGACCCATGTAAGAGAATGGAAACAACTGCTTTGTAGACCATGATTTTTGTTTGCATTCTTATGTTTTTACTGTTGAACACTCATTTTGCTAAACTTCCATATGCAGTGTGGGCTTGGCATATTCTATTTTCCACATCTTTTGAAGAGTTGCATTGACTGGTCAGGATACTCCCAAGATAGGGGAGCTGTTGTACAGATTCTAAAGGGGTGTCATTGATGGTGATGACGAAGTCTGGGAGTGCAGTCCTGGGTGCTGGTTGTGTGAGCACTTTGGTCTTGCCTGTGTTCGTGGTGAGGCCGAAGCGAGTACATATGTTCTTGAAGTTGTCAACCAATATTTGTGTGTCTTCAGGTGTTCGGGTCGGTGTAGCATCGTCATCAGCGTGCTGCATCTCTGTGATACAGGTGGTATCCGTGCACCTCTTGGAGCAGTGTGTGTAGAAAGATTGAAAACTCCACCGTCGTAATGGTATTTAATCTCCATTCCAGGGGTTTTCTGTGGAATTTCATGTAACATGGCTGCGAGATGCAATGAGAAGAGTGTTGGGGAAAGAACACATCCTTACTTTAGGCCATTGGTGATTGGGAATTCCTCAGACAGATTGTTCTGATGTGATAGTTGACCAAGCATACTGTCATGTAGAGCCTGGATGAGAGCAACAAAGCAGTCCAGGTGACCAAAATGTTTCGGTTCCATCCACGTAACAGGTCATGGCACAGTATCAAAGGCCTTTCCCAGGTCATAACATACTAGGTAGAGGGGTTTCTGCTGTTCTCTACTTGTTTCCTGAAGTTGTCGAGCACAGAATATCATGTCAGTGGTGCCTTTTGATGACCTGAAGCTACACTGTGACTCTGGTAGGAATTTTTCTGCAATGGGAAGAAGATGCTTCAAGAGGATCCTTGCAAGCATCTTGCCCATGATGGAAAGTAGGGAAATGCCACAGAAGTTTCCTCATAAGCTGCGATCTCCTTTTTTGAAGATGGAGAAGATAGAATGGTGGCATTCTTGAGATCTGCAGGAAATCTCATCTCATCTCATTATCTCTAGCCAGTTTATCCTTCTACAGGGTCGCAGGCAAGCTGGAGCCTATCCCAGCTGACTACGGGCGAAAGGCGGGGTACACCCTGGACAAGTCGCCAGGTCATCACAGGGCTGACACATAGACACAGACAACCATTCACACTCACATTCACACCTACGGTCAATTTAGAGTCACCAGTTAACCTAACCTGCATGTCTTTAGACTGTGGGGGAAACCGGAGCACCCGGAGGAAACCCACGCGGACACGGGGAGAACATGCAAACTCCGCACAGAAAGGCCCTCGCCGGCCATGGGGCTCGAACCCAGGACCTTCTTGCTGTGAGGCGACAGCGCTAACCACTACACCACCGTGCTGCCCCTGCAGGAAATCATTTATTATCATTAATAATAAATTAATCATTTAATAGGATATTAATAGACATGGTTACCACTGTTGCCTCACAGCAAGAAGGTTCCAGATTTGTACCTCGCAGCTGACTGGGTCCTTTCTGTAGAGAGTTTGCATGTTCTCCCTGTGCCTTTTTTTTCCTCCCAGTTCAGTCTCTGATCTTTTATTTATTTATTTATTTTTTTTTGAACAGCTCTTTTACTACTATAATTATTTTTACGAAGATTATTTCAGTTTTTCTTTGTACAGGAAATCATATATCAGACGCCATCCGGGAAATAAGTCATTGACCGGGAAATATGACTAACCATGATTTCAGAGTACTTATCAATATACTTGCACTCAATTTCAACTAAGATCATGTAGTTAAAACAGACAATCAGGCCCATTTTGTCAATTTGTGCAAGTGGGTGTGACGTGTAGATGATTTACATTGTCAATTATGCTTAGCCTTAGGTAAATGAAAATAACTACTGACCGAACTAGAACAATAATATCTCTCTTTTTATTTGCATCCCTCACTGCCATTTCTGCCTAAGGCTATGGTCCTTCTTTCATTTAGGCTACTGAGGCTAATTTACTCAGTTCATTTTTCTTTATGAATTTGAGCCGTTGAACTTGAGCTCTACAGGGTCGCAGGCAAGCTGGAGCCTATCCCAGCTGACTACAGGCGAAAGGCGGGGTACACCCTGGACAAGTCGCCAGGTCATCACAGGGCTGACACATAGACACAGACAACCATTCACACTCACATTCACACCTACGCTCAATTTAGAGTCACCAGTTAACCTAACCTGCATGTCTTTGGACTGTGGGGGAAACCGGAGCACCCAGAAGAAACCCACGCGGACACGGGGAGAACATGCAAACTCCGCACAGAAAGGCCCTCGCCGGCCACGGGGCTCGAACCCCGACAGCGCTAACCACTACACCACCGTGCCGCCCAGACATAACTTTTTCTAGTCTAAAATACAATTGCAATTGTCTTTGTATTGTCCTTATTTATCCTTTGGCATAAATAATGAATTTATCCTTAGGATTATGAAATGCTCTGAAATCAAGCAAACACTACCATTTACTTTGGTTGTTATATGAAAGTTATGGGGAATATACTCAAAAAATTAGTGATAGCTGAACCTCAAACGGATTTCTGTGTGACATTTGATGGATTATAGTGGGTAGGACCCACAGAAATTATTATTTCATGCCATATGTCTCATATAGCCTAGACTAGCAAGTGAGATGTAAACAAATAGCTAATAAATTTGTCACATAAGGCACTGGCTTCTCAAATTGGGGTCTGTGAAGCATAGGCAGGGGCTATGTGATTGATTGATTGATTGATTGATTGATTGATTGATTGATTGATTGATTGATTGATTGATTGATTGATTGATTGATTGATTGATTGATTGATTGATTGACAACTATTTAATCAGTTTATTTTTTGTTTGTTTATTGTTACAGTTGTAGTTATTACAACCCACCATTATCACAGTATCTTTATTAAATTTTACACGCATTAATAGTCTTTTTATGGTCCTGTTGATTTAATTAATTGATTTAGATTGATTCGTTACTGTTCATGAATGAAATAAATCTGTAGGGTTACTGAGGGGGTAAATTAAATGGGTTAAAGGCCCCAGGTGCAAAAACATTGAAAGCCTCTTAGTTTGTTTGTTTGTTTGTTTGTTTGTTTGTTTGTTTGTTTGTTTGTTTTTAAAGCGGGACAGCCTTTCCATTTCATAAAATCAGTAAACTTTAGTTCCCTCTGAAATTTGGTCATTGTGATATGTTTATTTCTGTAATATCTCATAAAATATCAGATCATTCTGTGGCTGGGAAGTTATTTAATTTGAGGAGAGATATTGCACATTATATTGCACATTGTCCGGTATTGCTTATTGTTAGGCTAGGCTACTGCTCCTTCCCATCCTCTGTCCTCCTGCTACCCCTCCTCCCCCCCAGAGAGGAGTTGTACAGTCTGATGGCGTGAGGGACAAAGGAGTTTTTAAGTCTGTTCGTCCTGCACTTGGAAAGGAGCATTCTGTCACTGAACAGGCTCCTCTGGTTGCTGATGACGGTGTGCAGAGGGTGACTGGCATTGTCCATGATGTTCAATAGTTTGTCCATAGACCTCTTCTCTGCCACCGTCACCATAGAGTCCAGCTTCATGCCGACCACAGAGCCGGCCTGCCTGATCAGTTTGTCCAGCCTGGATGTGTCCTCCTTGGATGTGCTGCCCCCCCCAGCACACCACGGTGTAAAGCAGGTCACTGGCGACCACAGACTGATAGAAAATCCACAGGAGTTTCCTGAAGATGTTAAAGGACCACAGCCTCCTAAGGAAGTATAGCCTGCTCTGTCCCTTCCTGTATAAGTGTTTGGTGTTGCAAGTCCAGTCTAGCTTGCTGTCCAGCCACAGCCCGAGGTACTTGTAGGAATCCACAGCCTCCACCTCGACTCCCTCGATTAGAACTGGTCGTGACCTTGGTCTGGACCTCCCAAAGTCAATGACCAGCTCCTTGGTCTTCAAGGTGTTGAGCTGCAGATGGTTCCTGTTGCACCACACAGCAAAGTCCCTCACCAGGTTCCAGGGGTGATTTCTCAGAGACAACAAGGGAAGCCGAGCTTCCCCTAAAATTCTCTCCCCAAACTGCGGCATCTACGACGTTGAATTCTCATTAAAACAATAAGTTGCATAACATAATATATGCCCAAGATTGTATTTACGTTCATAACGATCCTGTAACTTATTTGAGTGATGTCTGACGAACTTGCAGTTCGCTACGAGAATCACCTTTGCTGCCAGGCTGTAACCAGCGTTGCCAGATACTGCTGACGTTTTCCAGCCAAAATATGTTCAAAACCCACCAAAATGCACTTAAAACCGCCCAATCTGGCAACACTGGCTGTAACCTCTCTTATTTCAATGGGCTCTATGCGCTGGCAGCCGGGTATCCGTTGCAGTCTATGAGAGGGCTCTGAACAGCCAATTTCAGCTAGTTGTTATTGGTTAAAATCGACAAAATCGTCACTTCCAGGGAAGCCGGGCTTCTCTGGGACTAAACGAGACAGTGGGAGGGACAAGAAGCCGGGCTGATGAAGGATTATTGGAGGTAGTGTTTGAAAGACATGAGGAGGGCGGGCTCTGTACTTCGGCGTCGGCGAGGAACACGGAAGTATGATCAGTCAGTCCCCAGCGGATGTCGAGAAAGTGTAGTCGTGTGCCAAAGTGCTGTCCGACTTTCTTTTCATATAAATGTTTCTTCTCATTGATGTCTCTGTACATTACTCTGTAAATAAATGTAAATATTACTCGTTGTGCTCCGTTAACTTTCATCCATTCTATCAGTTTGATCATTCACGAATTCACTCGTTTATTTCATTTGTAGTTCAATCTGGTTGTAGGCTAGCTTGAGCCTTATTGGGATCTGCAGTGCTATAGCTGCTAACAGAAATTGGTGAAGTCTCTGGAAAGCACAACCAGCTAGTATGACAGGGTCACAGACCATTTTCTGGAAAAGGAGCGGAGGGCAGAATTTCTGTATGAATAGTGTGCATCATATAATGTTCATGAATCTGAAGTGTGTATATTGTTCAGTGATGTTAAGAGAATGGTGGGCTCTGTGTTATAGGTTATACCTGGGTATAATATTCAAGGTTCTGTGTGTTGCATAGCTTACCTGGTTATGAATTTCCAGACTGTGTTGCAGAAGATGTTCAAGGATGTGTTGCACAGCTGGGTGTTGTGTTAAAGACTCTGTGTTGCATATCAGGGTATGATGTTCAAGGCTCTTCGTTGAATAGCCAGTGATTTTTGGATGTTTGATATTTTTGATTAAGGATATGAGGCACTAGCCTGGCAAGCCAGACTATAACATGAAATGTACAAGCAAAAAATACTTTCTGTCACTAGGTAGGGTTGTCTAGTTCACTATGCTAATGGGGCACACCTTTCTATGCTTTGATATCCGGCCTACAGGTTTTACGATGAATGCGTAAAATGGGCTTCCCCTGTTTTAAAAACCAGCAGCCGCCACTGCCAGGCTCCTATACTCCTCCTCTCTGTCGTCACTGATACACCCAATGGTGGCTGTGTCATCGGCAAACTTCTGAATGTGACACAGCTCCGAGTTGTAGCAGAAGTCCGCAGAGTACAGGGTGAAGAGAAGAGGGGCCAGCACCGTGCCCTGGGGTGCTCCGGTGCTGCTAATCACAGTGTCAGACGTGATGTCCTTCAGCCTGATGTACTGCGGCCTGTCAGTGAGGTAGCTGGAGATCCAGGTGACCAGGCAGGGGTCCACTCGCATCCAGTTCAGTTTGTCCTGAAGCACTAGGGGCTGGATGGTGTTGAAGGCACTCGAGAAGTCCAAGAAGAGGATCCTCACTGTGCCATTTCCCTTATCCAGATGCGAGTGGGCTCAGTGTAGCAGGTAGAGGATGGCGTCTTCCACACCGACACCTGCCCGGTATGCAAACTGCAGACAGTCCTGGGTTGTACCTGGGGTCTGAGGAGGCTGAGGAAGAGCCGCTCCAACGTCTTCATCAGATGTGAAGTGAGTGCCACTGGTCAGAAGTCGTTCAGCTCGCTGGGCCGATTCTTTTTGGGAACTGGAACGATACATGATGTCTTCCAAGCACTCTTCCCAGCTGCAGGCTGAGGTTGAAGATGCGTTGGAGTGGTTCACCCAGTTCAGCAGCACAGGTCTTCAGTATTCGGGGACACACCTTGTCCGGGCCTGCTGCTTTCCTGGGGTGAAGCTTCCTCAGTTGACCTCTGACCTGGTCTGCAGTAATGCATGGAGGAGTCTGTGTTGAGGTGGGGGAGGAGGGGGCTGCTGTGATGACTGGGGGGAGGTGTGTTGAGGGAAGAAGGAGAGATGGCTGCAGTGAGGGAGAGGGTGGGGGGGACGTGGGCTGGTTGAACCGATTGAAAAAGTCATTCAACTCATTCGTCCTCCCCACTGTCCCCTCAACGACTCTGGTCTTTGGCTACGTTTACATTACGTCGAATCAGCGGATCATCAGATTAACGTTCTTAAAACGATTCGCGTTTACACTAAAACCGTTAGCCGTGCACACAGCAACGCCAATACGCAGATACGCTCGGCTCCGCAGGCATCCTGCGCTCCAAATCACTCCGCCCTGAACAGCGAGTGCCCTCTGGAGGGTGCGCACTCCGGCCCTGCGCAGCTCACACAGCGCGCGAGTGAAGTGCACAAGCCACGATTCGGGACTGAGCCGCTGTGTGTGAGATCCCAGCGCATATCACTTACTACTTGCAAGTGGAAGGATGGCAAGCCTAAAGACAATCATAACTACACAATGGGCAGTATTTGCATCAGTATTTGCAGTATTTTCATACTTTTATACTCTTTAATGAAAGGTGATACAAGGCGGAAGTCCGCGCCGTTTTTCAGCAGTCGCGTCACATGACCAACGCCAGCAAATCAGGAAGGTGGATGTCACAGTGACGTTGTCCAATGAGACGCCAGCTAGAGCTCAGCACAGCGTATCCGCGTATTTTGAATGTTTACACAGCACCGGAGCTGACACGATCTGGATTGAATACGTGGACGCTGGCGGATTCCCGTTTCCAGGCGGTTTAATGTAAACGGACAGTGCATCCACGAAGAAAACGAGACAGATACGGTCTAGTGTAAACGTAGCCTTAGTATTGTGGCCTGTGATGGCTTTCACACCTTCCCAGACCTCCCTCATGCTGTTCTCCTTCAGCTTCTGCTCCACCTTTCTCCTGTAGCTGTCCTTAGCTTCCCTCACGCAGCGTTTTACCTCCTGCTGTGCTGCTTTCAATGACTACGTTTACATGCACATCCAAATCGAGCTGCTGTCGGTAATCGAGCTGAAAGTCCCAGCAGGGGTGCCAGAGAAATCCAATCGTACATGCACACAATGAAATCGGGCTATTGTGTGAGGTGCATTGTGCACCCAAGCCACAGGTGGCGCTACACGCCCCATCGTGTTGGTACGCTTCCGGTTGTCATCATGAAGAAGAGCTATTCAAGAGTGTAAACAAAGTTATCAGTTCCGTGTTCTCCATTGCGCGTTTTTCTCCCGTCCGTGAATTTTAATATATTCAACTCCTTAAGCTGAATGAGCATGAACTCTGTCTCCTCATTGCTCCAGAAGTGCACGTTTCTGCTTGCCTGTGGCAGTGGGGGCGTGGTCAAGCGCCGGTCTGTGACAGGAGGGCGGAGCCAGGGAAGGTGAGTGGCAGAACCACTACACCTGACGGTAATTAACCTGTGTTTGTGTGTCTTCCCAGTAACCGCGCCCTATTTAAGGAGGCAGAGGGAGAGCAGAGGGGAAAGCTCATCCCGGGACTAGAACACAGCGCGCGCGTGTGTGTGTGTGTGTGTGTCTCTCAAGAATAAAAGTAGGCTGTTAAACTGAAAAGTCTGACAATAAAAAGCCTATTAGTACCAGAAGCTTTGTCCTGCCGTCCTCTGTGCTCCACCCACACTTCAGAGAGCTCTACATCGCCATTTTCTCTTCTTCGTTTGTCCCTCCTGACCTCTTCTGCTGCTCGCTACTACTGTTGTCATGCCGACCGAGGCTGTTGTGTTTCCCGCTTGTGGTCTCGTCACTTGTCACTTCCGGAAGGGGCAGTAAGTAGCTCGACTACTAGCTCGATAGGGTTTACATGCACTAAGTAGCTCGGCAGAAATCGCATAATCTAGGTCGTGTAGCTCGATTCCGAGAAATCAAGTTCGGTTCAATTTCAGCCGAATTAAGGTGTATACATGGCATTTTGAACTTCGATTTCAGTCGAGCAACGGCAGAAATTCGATTCTCTCTATGTGCATGTAAACGCACTGATTGCCTCCCTATCCCTGCTCCTGAAGGCGGCCTTCTTCCTGTTGAGGACAGCTTTGACTTCCTGTGTTACCCGTGGCTTGTTATTAGGGTAACACCGTACAGTCTTAGCGGGTGAGACCACGTCTGCACTAGGGATCGACCGATTATTATGGAATTGGGATGCCGATAACCGATATGTGTAACCGATAAATGTGAACATTATAATTCACATGAAATTAAACATAGCACACACTGACACAGACCTTCATATCCATGAAATGTATGTTTAATTGTAAAATTGAACATGACATCTTGTGCAGGGAGATGCCAGCAGCATTTGTACAATAAAGTCAAACATTAGTTATAATAAAATGAGAAATAAAATAATAATAAAATATTCACCAATAAAAAAATAAATCACTCCCTACTATATTACAGCTCACCATTTTCAGTGGAAAATAAATGAAAATACACTCTGGATTCTTTTACACTAAGAACTAAGTAAGACTTACCAACTTCAAGTAGTTTTTAAATAACAAATCAAGTGTCGGGAGCTGCCTGCAGCATTTTTTTAAAAAGTAAAATCAAACATAAAGTAGGCTATCACTCCCTATTATGTAACAACTTAACAAGTAACCATCTACATTCTAATGCTTTTAATGCCCAAGCCTATATTCCCAATTTAGGAGGATTATATTGTAGTGAAGGAAGCACAGTTGCTCTGCATGTTGTCCACTGAGGCGGTTTCTGTTTTTTGTATAAATTGTCGCGGCTCTGCTCCTGTAAGAGTATATCGCTTTCCGAATCAGAAGCGCTAGCGAGGAGAATCACTTGCGCAAGAATTATAAATACTAGTGGAGTACATTACAGCGCAATGTGAAGTAGCATAAGAACATTTAAGTCAAGAGTTTAATTGATGTATTTCGTTCATGTAGCGTTTATCCAAGCAAGTGTGCATCCACGACACAATTCATTACTGAGCCCACAACAAGCGTCCTGACAAACTCCCTACAGTATTACATAGCCTACTAGCACCATATCACACCTGGCTTGTTTAAATGTTCAAATAGCGCTTTATAAAGTTACCTAACATATACAAGTGCAATGCGCTTTTTGAGCACGAGTCACGTCATGAAGTTTATCATTACCATAACAAATAGCCAGTAGGCTTGCGCTAGCCTACAGAGCACAAACACTACGTTTTATTTCATCTTCCCTTGACCACCTCTCTGTATGGCTGTCATTCTACTGTTCGAGTAGAACTACTGACACATTCACAACGTTTCCAGACGGGGATTTAAAAATGACTGCAGCCTACGTTATGCTGGGGACTGCTTACTATGGACAACATTACATGTAGTTTCAGCGAGACTAGTTGGTTGTAGGCTAATTCAAGTGCTTCCTTCCGTAAGCTAAGTTTGCCTGGCTACACAGATGCAAATGAACAATTTTAACGAGTAGTAGATGAAGAATGTAAACATATAATGATGTTGTGCTTTTGCAACTTGTGTGTTTGTGACTTATTGCGGCAAAAGCAGCGTGTCCTTACCTTGAAGTGGGATCTGCTTCTGCCCGAGTGCCCATACGGCCGCCTTGAAACAGTTCACAGCGTTTAGCTACGCGTGTTGATTGGCTATATCTCTTGTGCCAAACAAATCAAATGTTGTGGTGGGCGGGACCGTGTTCTTGAACTCAGAGAGGCGAGTGCAGTGACAGTCGCGTTAGGAATGAAATGGCTGCAAAAAGGCATGTTATCGGCATATCGGTGGAAATTATGGCCGATACCGATAACCCTAAAAATGCAGAATATCGGCCCGATATATCGGCCAGGCCGATTATCGGTCGACCCCTAGTCTGCACAGAAGTTAAGGTAATCCATCAGACAGTGTGCCAGCCCCTCTATGTCCTCACAGTGTGGGCTAAGCAAACTGTGGGAAATCGCTCACTTCACACAGTCAAGCAGACAGAGGAAGTCCGTGTGCGCATGCGCAGTGACCGTGCACTGACAGTGACATCATTCTGTCGCTAAAGGAACAGCTGATCACACCGAGGTGCTCGCTGACCACCGATATTTATTAGTTTGGTCCTGCGTTTCTTTTCCTTCGCAACATAACGTCTTTTCTTCTCACTTTCTGTTAATGTAGTCAGTCTTTCATGTTTCATTCATACACTCACGTCCTCCATTTTTCTCTCCTGTTTCAGATTTGTATCCCATAATGCCTTGCATGAATGGGGAAAGCCCACTACGTGATGCATGACGTAGTATCTTGAATCCTTGACTTGCAAGTGACGTCAAAGCAAAATAGAAACCCAGATGTCGGCCATGTTGGTGGATATACAAATGCAGGGTCAAGTGACATTCCATACAAAACATAGTCACACGTGCGCAACTCTCTTTATTTTTCCACTGCTTTAAGCGTTCTTTTAGCTATGCCATATCTTTGTGCTGTATGTGGTTGTGGTCACAACAGTACCCATAACCGTGGCACATTCCGATTTTTTTAGAATTCCATCTGTGATTTGGAAAGAGGGTGAGGAAACTCTGAGGCTAAGTACGGAGAGGAGAGGAGACGAGCATGGCTGAACAACATCGGCAAGGCTGATCTAACAGAGGCTAAAACCAAAACAGCTTGTGTTTGCAGTAAACATTTTATCTCAGGTGAGATTCAAAAGCTTTCTTGATAATATCATAGAAGAATTTTATTTCGTCTTGCTAGAATTTTGCTATAAAATGAGTGTTCTCTTGTCGTGGTTCACTTGGTTGTTTTTATAATTTTAACATGTGTATTACTGTTTCGCTTCTAGGAGCACCAGCAAAATTATACAATAGAAACAATCCAGACTGGGCACCCACTCAGAAAATGGGCTATGTTTCGTCCAAGGTTGGACTTGATTCTTCGGCAGCCAAACCAGATAGAACATGATATCTAGGTACTCGATGGTTGGTAGAAGCGTCTTATCTTCAGAAAAGTCTGACTTTTTAAAATAATATGGGTCAAAACCACACACACCTATCTTTTCTTTGTATTGAATCTTCGCTCGACCATGGTAATACTGAGAAAATTAAGAATTGTTTACAGAAACACTTTCAGCGGCTGCCGTCCTAGTTGCTTTGTAGATCACGGGCGATTGCTCTAAGACAACGAGGGAGGCTCAGCCTCCTCTAAAAATGACGAACATCGTGTAGGATGAATTGCGCTAGGCTTATGTTATAGCTGACCTTATAACATTGCTATTTCAGATCCAGAATCATAGAAATGTATGTGCTCAACCCAACTACAGTGCGAAATCATTCCGTTATAACTTTCCCCAGTTCGCCTAATGTGCGCGTGAGTTTTTCCCCCTCGACAGCGCGATGCAGCCCAGCCTCAGTGGACTTCAATGGCATTTGGGAGCGATGCGCTTTTCAATATCAAAATGCAAGACGATTATTGGACAAATACAGCGAAAACGGACTCCCACGGACTCCCAGCCTCACAGTGGGAGGGACATGGCAAAGCTTTCCGCGAGGAGACTGGTGATTGGTGAAAGCGGCCAGATATTTTCTTTGATTGACAGCTCGTTTCAAATATAGACAGGCAGCGGTGAATTTCAGTTCAGTCCCATGCGGATTTGCAAGTGGTATGGTGTATTGTAAGAGATCAGCTTACATTTCGATTTCATTCATTACATACGGTTTCTACCAGCTTTTTTAGTTTGTATATATTTTCATTGTAAATAAAGTGTTGTCAGTTGCTATCTTAGCTCCAGAAATTTCGTTTATTTGAGTGACTGAACTTGAACTTGAGGGGGCTAGTCAGTTAGCAAGAAAGCTGCGCATGGATGCCAAGCATTGTTGATTTAATTTTGGTGAAGCCATTTGCCAGTCTTCCTTTCGAGGAAAAAATTAAAATTAAAGAGCAGGGTAGAGCAACGCCTCAAATTGACTTGGTGAAAAAGGTAGGGAATAATACTCGTTCCTTTCAGCTCTCCTGGTACGAGAAAGTGAATTGGCTAACAGCAAGTGACCCACATCAACAACAGTAAATAGGCTACTTTAGTAATATGTCATGGATGGACCAAAAATATAGAATCTATTTAAAATGTTTATGCTGAGTATATTATATTGGAATATATATTTTTCTGGATATGAATTAAACACAGCTACAATTTAGAAAACATTTTTAAACAAAAACAGCCGAGAACATTTCACACTACAGACCTGGATTAAAAGTGAAGGGTTATCAAAATTGTCAATAAAACATTTCTCAGTCAAAATAAGTAAAATATAGGGAAAGTGTCATTGAATGAAATGTGTGGCACCCAGCTCTATGTTTGGCTCCCCAAGGTCAGTGCTTGTGCCTATTCCAGAACACTCTGCTGTTACTGCTGAGGTTCCTGACAGAGCTGCTTTCAATAATGATCAATTTTTAAACAACATGCCACAATTTTAAAATATAAAATGTTAAAATATACCCCCCCAACACCACCATCATGTATATTGGACAGTAGGCTAATGGGCCAAAAGAACCTGTTATTTCACAGTTTGTGACCCTGCCAACAATCAGCCAGATCAGAGGCAAGAGTATGGGCAAAATTGATGTGTTTTTTCTATTAAAATCTGGAAATATTGTAACCGACCAGCCTCCCCTGTTTGAAAGACTACCAGCCGCCACTGTTGTAGATCCACCATCATGGCGGACGCTCATGACATAGCACATTTTGATCACGTCAAAATCATCTATTGGGTCATGGTGAAGCAGGAAAAAATAGCAGAGAATTTAGGGCCACGTGGGCCTAAATTCATTATTTGTTCTATTCAGAGGTGGACAGTAACGAAGTTCATTTACTTGAGTACTGTACTTAAGTACACTTTTTGAGTATCTGTACTTTACTTGAGTATTATTTTTTTGGAAACTTATGACTTTAAATTCACTACATTTGAAAGACAAATATCGTACTTTTTACTCCACTACATTTCTATCAAAGTCCTCGTTACTTGTTACAATGAAGCAGCTTTGAAAGTGGATGTTTTTGTTTTCTTTTATAAAACATGATTGAGTTTTTCACAGGTGACACTGAGACAGCCGATTAGTAATCACTAGGGTCACGTCACGTCCATAGACTGGATAAAATCAAGTTCAATTTCTCAGTAGCATTAACTGAACACGATCAGTTGATGGCAGAATGGAAGGAGACGGTACTTCTGGGGAATAAACACACTCATGGCCATACCTCGAACCCATGTTTTAGTTTTCTGAAAAGAATAAAGATTCATTTCATTTTAAATGTTTGTTTTGTTTGCCTAAAATGAACCAATGACGTTGTATGTGCTTTTAGAGCTAGCGATAACACTGCAATAGCTATGCAGTTTGGTTAGTCAAATGACTTTCTATAGATTTTCCCACCAAGTTGCCATCGCCTTGTCCATGGCTAACGTTAACACATAGCTAGTTAACTTGGACACTGTTAGTTAGCATGTAAAAACAGAGTTACGCTAACATGAATAAAGTTAACTTTAGCATAATCTTGCCAAATAAACAGAATGTAGAAATATTTCTTTTCTAGTAACATTAGCTCCCCAATATGATTTCGAGTTTGAAAAGAGTTTGCTAGTATGTCAGGTGGAGCTTCAGCGCTACAGGTTCTACAAACTAGTCAGAAAGTCCAGTCAGTTGCTTCAGAGGTATTAGGTTTTGTAAGCATTGTGTCAATAATACAACAGTGCGTTGACAGAAAATGTACTTTTAATACTTAAGTATTTTTAAAAGCAAGTATTTCAGTACTTTAACTTAAGTAAAAATTTGACTGGACAACTTTCACTTGTGGCAGCATGGTGGTGTAGTGGTTAGCACTTTCGCCTTACAGCAAGAAGGTCCTGGATTTGAGCCCAGTGGCCAGCGAGGGCCTTTTCTGTGTGGAGTTTGTAGGTTCTCCCCGTGTCTGTGTCGGTTTCCTCCAGGTACTCCGGTTTCCTCCAAAGACATGCAGGTTAGAATAATTGGTGGCTCTAAATTGACCATGAATGTGAGTGTGTAGGGTTGTTTGTCTCTGTGTCAGCCTTGCGATAACCTGGCAACTTGTCTGGGGTGTAACCCCCCTCTCGCCCATAGTCAGCTGGTATAGGCTCCAGCTTGCCTGCGACCCTGTAAAACAAGATAAGCGGTTACAGATATGGATATGGATGGACAGAACTTTCACTTGTATCGGAGTAACATTTAACCAGTGGGATCTGTATTTTGACTTAAAGGGCATATTCTGGACCAATTTCGGGTTTTTGTTATATGAAAGTATGTCCCTTTACACACTCATCCAGAAGGGTAATTTTGCACAAGGCCATCTGTCTACAGCAGAAAAAAATAAAATAAAACACGTCTGGAAAAATCACAAGGGAGTCTGGAGCCAGAATCGTGACATCACCTGCGGAAGCGCCAGCAGGCTGCATGAGCTTTCCACAGTTTCAGTACACAGTCTATGTAGACCAAGTGCTCCCATTTGTCTCTCATTGTCTGGTCTTTTGGGAAACGATGAGTACTAATCCCATCAAGATTGGTGTTGCTACACCCTCCTACGATACATCTGTTAACCATTTTAATAATTACACGATAACGTTGAAGAAATTTGCAGAAAACCACCAGGTCGTTTTCTCATAAACAAACCAGCGCTGACATAGGATTCAGAGGGAGGCATCCCGCAGATGATGTCACGAAAATCAATGTTTGCCGGGAAATCCAAATGCCAAGTTTTTTCAGAGGCGGACCAATTTGCCTCAAATGGCTTGATTTCAACTGAATTTTTCTGGTATTGCGCAAGGTAAAAAAATTGCAGAGAATGCAGAATGTTACAGATATTTGACCAAAGTTTAATATAAAATAGGAGAATTACATTGATCTTGCTCCTGAATTTACCCCTGATATGCCCTTTAAAGGAACAGTCCACCGTATTTCCATAATGAAATATGCTCTTACCTGAGACGAGCTGCTCCGTACCTATCCGAGCTTTGCGCGACCTCCTAGTTAGTCAGACGCAGTCCGACGCGCTGTCACTCCTGTTAGCAATGTAGCTAGGCTCAGTATGGCCAACGGTATTTTTTGGGGCTGTAGTTAGATGCGACCAAACTCTTCCGCGTTTTTCTTGTTTACATAGGTTTATATGACCAGTGATATGAAACAAGTTCAGTTAAAAAAATTGAAACGTAGCGATTTTCTATGCTATGGAAAGTCCGCACTATAATGACAGGCATACTAACACCTTCTGCGCGCTTCGGCAGCGCATTGATATCTGAGCTCCGTATCAATGCGCTGCCGAAGCGCGCAGAAGGTGTTAGTACGCCTGTCATTATAGTGCGGACTTTCCATAGCATAGAAAATCGCTACGTTTCAATTTGTGTAACTGAACTTGTTTCATATCACTGGTCATATAAACCTATGTAAACAGGAAAAACGCAGAAGAGTTTGGTCGCATCTAACTACAGCCCCAAAAAATACCGTTGGCCATACTGAGCCTAGCTACATTGCTAACAGGAGTGACAGCGCGTCTGACTGTGTCTGACTAACTGGGAGGTTGCGCAAAGCTCAGATAGGTACGGAGCAGCTCGTCTCAATTCAGGTAAGAGCATATTTCATTATGGAAATACGGTGGACTGTTCCTTTAAGTAATGAAGTTGGGTACTTTGTCCACATCCATCCGTTATCTGTAGCCGCTTATCCTGTCCTACAGGGTCGCAGGCAAGCTGGAGCCGATCCCAGCTGACTATAGGTGAGAGGTGGGGTACACCCTGGACAAGTTGGCAGGTACAGGGCTGACACATAGACACAGACAACCATTCACACTCACATTCACACCTACGGTCAATTTAGAGCCTAAATTAGCCTAACCTGCATGTCTTTGGACTGTGGGGGAAACCGGAGCACCCGGAGGAAACCCACGCGGACACGGGGAGAACATGCAAACTCCATACAGAAAGGCCCTCATTGGCTGCTGGGCTCGAACCCAGGACCTTCTTGCTGAGAGGTGACAGTACTAACCACTAGTGCCACCCTTTGTGGTTCTATAAAAAAATAAAAATAAATAACGAATAAAATTGGAAGTCTGCGATTCAAATTCAGTAGCTTTCGGTCTCCTAAACAAAAGTGTCAGGGAAAATTCTTTTTATGACCTCCTGTTTCAAATTTGTATCCCACAATGCCTTGCACAAATGGGGAAAGCCTACCACGTGATGCATGAGATGGTATCCTGAATTGCGTCATGGTGAAGCAAGAAAAAATAATGGAGAATTTAGAGCCGGGCGGCACGGTTGTGTAGTGGTTAGCGCTGTCGCCTCACAGCAAGAAGGTCCTGGGTTCGAGCCCCGTGGCCGGCGAGGGCCTTTCTGTGCGGAGTTTGCATGTTCTCCCCGTGTCTGTGTGGGTTTCCTCCGGGTGCTCTGGTTTCCCCCACAGTCCAAAGACATGCAGGTTAGGCTAACTGGTGACTCTAAATTGAGTGTGAGTGTGAATGGTTGTCTGTGTCTATGTGTCGGCCCTGTGATGACCTGGCGACTTGTCCAGGGTGTAGCCTGCCTTTCGCCCGTAGTCAGCTGGGATAGGCTCCAGCTTGCCTGCGACCCTGTAGAACAGGATAAAGCGGCTAGAGATAATGAGATGAGACCTCCTGTTTCAAATTTGTATCCCACAATCCCTTGTACGAATGGGGAAAGCCCACCACATGATGCATGAGATAGTATCTTGAATTGCGTCATGGTGAAACAAGAACAAGAAAAAATAATGGAGAGTTTAGAGCCGGGTGGCACGGTGGTATAGTGGTTAGCGCTGTCGCCTCACAGCAAGAAGGTCCGGGTTCGAGCCCCGTGGCTGGCGAGGGCCTTTCTGTGCGGAGTTTGCATGTTCTCCCTGTGTCCGCGTGGGTTTCCTCCGGGTGGTTTCCCCCACAGTCCAAAGACATGCAGGTTAGGTTAACTGGTGACTCTAAATTGAGCGTAGGTGTGAGTGTGAATGGTTGTCTGTGTCTATGTGTCAGCCCTGTGATGACCTGGCGACTTGTCCAGGGTGTACCCCGCCTTTCACCCATAGTCAGCTGGGATAGGCTCCAGCTTGCCTGCGACCCTGTAGAACAGGATAAAGCGGCTACAGATAATGAGATGAGACTTGAAAAATCTGAAAGAAAGGCAGTCTATCTTTAAATAGAGATGTAATGGTAAATCATTCGCTTCAGCTTTGAGTGAGTGGGTCAGCATGTTGTCGATCCGGACCACAGGGTGCTGCTGAGTGAATTTAGTTTGTTCCTCAAAAACAAAGACCGCATTCCCGTCCAAGACATTCCGGCGAGAAACCACGTGACTATGAAACCCGACGCGGATTTACTTTTGTTCTCCGGAGATTTTTTTTTTTTACCGGGAGAGGTCGCATGCGCTGTCCAACTGAAAACACGCTCGGTATGGAAGAGCTCTTTCCTGTAGACTAGAAGAGGAAGAAGAGGAGCTCCTCCTCGCGCAGTTATGGAACAGGCTCCGGTGTGATGCAGTGCGGGAAGACGCTCCGGTAAACGGCGTGTAGTGAAGTACAGTTTTGGTGGAATCCGGAGTTCTGGTGTTTTGTGTCCGACCATCTCAGAGGTGAGCGTCCAGCCTTTAACATTAATACAAGTGTTCTTGGGAATGCAGAAATGCGTTTGTAGTGTTTCCGTGAGCCCCTGGGGGAAAGAAAAGTGAACGCTACTTCTGTTTGTGTCGTAGTTTTCCACATTAGACCAAAACAAGTCTGGCTTCGGGATGGTTTCACTACAGAAGTTTGTTGTGGATTGTGAGACACCATTAACTCACTATCAGAACCGTGTACTCTTATGTTTACTCGATAATAGTAGTTTGCACCTGTTTATCGTGGCTATAGATGTATCATGTCTATCCTATTTAAGATATTTAAATGCAGAACCAGCACCTGTTGTTGCACTGAGCTTTCCAAAACCCTCCCAGCCCCGGCTAATTTGGCCAATTGGTAAAGTGCCATGACACAAAGAAGCAGTGTGAAAAGAGCTGATACACTGTCAGTAACTGTACACACTCCTGTGATTTAAATCCTTCCTGTTTCCCTGACTCAACCCATGTTGTGATTTGTAAACAAGTTGAACACCTAACATGACTAGTTGCGTTGTTTGTTTACCTCTCATCTCATTATCTCTCGCCGCTTTATCCTGTTCTACAGGGTCACAGGCAAGCTGGAGCCTATCCCAGCTGACTACGGGCGAAAGGCGGGGTACACCCTGGACAAGTCGCCAGGTCATCACAGGGCTGAAACATAGACACAGACAACCATTCACACTCACATTCGCACCTACGGTCAATTTAGAGTCACCAGTTAACCTAACCTGCATGTCTTTGGACTGTGGGGGAAACCGGAGCACCCGGAGGAAACCCACGCGGACACGGGGAGAACATGCAAACTCCGCACAGAAAGGCCCTCGCCGGCCACGGGGCTCGAACCCGGACCTTCTTGCCGTGAGGCGACAGCGCTAACCACTACACCACCGTGCCGCCCGTTTGTTTACTTAGTTATACTTATTTGAGAAGAAACCTTTATTTGTCACATGCAGACTTCAAGCACTTAACCCATCTGAAGCAGTGAATGCAGTGGGCAGCCAGACTACAGCGCCTGGGGAGCAGTCAGGGGTTGCTCAAGGTACTAACGCCCCACTTTAACCTAACTGCATGTCTTTGGACTGTGGGGCAAACCGGAGCACCCGGAGGAAACCCACGCAGACATGGGGAGAACATGCAAACTCCACAGAAAGGCCCTGACCGGCCGCTGGGTTCGAACCCAGATCCTTCTTGCTGTGAGGCGACAGCGCTAACCACTACACCACCGTGCCTAAATGCACCATGAATGAAAGGAAAACCTGCCTTTATCACTGGCCTGTATGTATCATGATTAAAACATTAAAAATGCAGCACTTTTCATCTCTTAGCTGAGCACTTTGAAAACCCTGGTTTTATAGAGGCCTGTGTGATGTGTCTGGGTGGAGTTAAAACCAACACAGGTTATGAAGAATCACAGTCAGGGCTTGGTTTTCAGATTATTCTCATTTCATTTAACTCTTAAAAAAAAAGTGCACTAAACTGTACCGTTCCTTGTTGCTACAATGGACTGTCATTTCCTTTTAAACCTTAAAGTTTTAATGTTACACAAGATGCAGTATGCTTTCTAGGTAAAATATACTTATTACTTAAAAGTACACAAGATATATGCTTGAGGTTCCGATTCCAGCAACAGAGACTGCTACAGTTAATACCCTTTACTGCATCAGCCTTCTTGGTTGTTTCATCAGAGGTGGACAAAGTACCCAACTTCATTACTTAAAGTGCATATCATGGGTAAATTCAGGAACAAGATCAATGTAATTCTCCTATTTTATATTAAACTTTGGTCTAATACCTGTCGCATTTTGTGCAATTTTTTTACCTTGCGCAATGCCAGAAAAATTCAGTTGAAATCAAGCCATTTGAGGCGAATTCATCCGCCTCTGAAAAAACTTGGCATTTGGATTTCCCGGGAAACATTGATTTTTGTGACGTTGCGTGCGGGACGCCTCCCTCTGAATCCTACGCCAGCGCTGGTTTGTTTATGAGAAAACGCCCCGGTGGTTTTCTGCAAATTTCTTCAATGTTGTCACATAATTATTAAAATGGTTAACAGATGTATCGTAGGAGGGTGTAGTAACACCAATCTTGATGGGATTAGTACTCATCATTTCCAACATTGCGCTCAGGTGACAATTCCATATTTCAATGCAAAATCGCTAGCTGCTAAACTTGGTCTGCACAGGCTGTGCACTGAAACCGTGCAAGCTCTCGCAGCCTGCTGGCGCTTCCGCAGGTGACGTCACGAATCTGGCTCCAGACTCCCTTGGGATTTTTCCAGACGTGTTTTGTTATTTAATTTTTTTCTGCTGTAGACAGATGGCCTTGTGCAAAATTACCCTTCTGGATGAGTGTGTAATTTGGTCCAGGATATGCCCTTTAAGTCAAAGTACAGATCCCACTGGTCAAATGTTACTCCGATACAAGTGAAGGTTGTCCAGTCAGTTTTTTACTAAAGTTAAAGTACTGAAGTATTTGCTTTTAAAAATACTTAAGTATTAAAAGTACATTTTCTGTCAACGCATCATTGCCACAACACTTACAAAACCTAACGCTGTTACCAAAGACAGAAATGTGAATTCACAAAATAAACGCATGTTGTGCCATCATGGTGGTTTAACGTTAAGCTAGCTAGTCAGTGACACTCCTCCTGACATGCTAGCAAACTCTTTTCAAATCATATTTGGTAGCTAATGCTACTAGAAAAGAAAGATTTCTACATTCTGTTTATTTCGCAAGATTATGCTAAAACATTTCTGAAAAGACTTCAGATAAGTTAAAATTATTCATGTTAGCATAACTCCGTTTTTACATGCTAACTAACGGTGTCCAAGTTAACTAGCTACGTGTTATTGTTAGCCGTGGACAAGACGATGGCAACTTGGCTGGCAAATCCATAGAAAGTCATTTGACTAACCAGACTGCATAGCTATTGCAGCGTTATTGCTAGCTCTAAAAGCACAGACAACTTCACTGCAAGCTTTCTCTTGGAATAAAATGTTTACATACCTAAATATGCTTCTGCGGGTTGGATGGCGAGTTTTTGTAGGCCGTAATGTGGTTCGTTTTTGGCAAACAAAGCAAACGTTTAAAACGAAACAAATCTTTAATCCTTTCAGAAAACTGAAACATGGGTTCTAGGTATGGCCATGGGTGCGTGCATCCCCCAGAAGAACCGCCTCCTTCCATTCTGCCATCAACTGATTGTGTTCAAATAATGCTGCTGAGAAATCATTGGGCTTGATTTTATCCGGTCTATGGATGTGACGTGACCCTAGTGATACTGGTCGGCTGTCTCAGTCAGGGCTTTGAACCGGTTCAAGGAACAAAAACGAAAACCGGGAACTTTTTCTATTTCACATGGAACAGAAACGAAACCAGAAACTTTATTATTTTTTATGTTCCGGAACAGAAACGCTTATTAAAAATAATGGTAACCGGTTAATACCGGTTTTTATTTCGTTCCTCAAAGTTTCTGTAGCCTACAAATAAAAGCCATTCTTCTCCTGCGCAAGTTTCTATGACCCGCTGGGGTTCACTTCCTGTGTGACGTTCGCTGATTGAATGGAGAGAGCGGGAAGGTGGACTACTATCACATCTCCATTACTGAGTGTCTGAGCAAAGAAGAGCCTGAACGATGTAACCTCCCTATTGGCTGTTTGTAAAAATGTATCAATTGTTGCCCTTCCCACGGGAATCATCGCGGGCTCGAGAGACGAGACCTGACGAGTTAGTTCGTTGGTAGCAGAACAAAGTGTCTGGACACAAATCGGGTTTTCAGAAAAAGAAAGAAAATAAACGGAGGGTCGAAAATACAAAAAAGGAGGCAGAAAATGCAAAACGGGTTTTAAGGTAGGACAAATGGTTACTAACTTTTTAAGGCCGTGGCTGCAGGCTTTCAGTTGGGTCATTGAAGGGTTACTTTTCTGAGGCAGCCCGCCGTGGCTGCCTGCAGGCTTATTTATTATAGCCCATTTAGTTAAAATAGTTGATATAAAATGTTTATAGTTATAGTTATGTGATGGTTGTCCTGATTTAGACTGTTTTTTTTGGGGGGGGGGTTGCGCGATGTTGCACCCGGGTCCAGATTAGGGCAGAACCGGCCCTGGCTACATTTCAGGTGTAGTTTGTTTTATGTATGTATGTACTTGCATAGATGTGTACTTGGTCTTCCAATATGGCGCCTAACAAAATCTCGCGGCGCGGTGACGTCATGCGGTAGCCCTCTATAGGGCCTGACTCGCCTTTGGTAACACACTAAACGAATTATCTTTAATTTTTGGCACTTTTTCTGTTTGTGTAGATGGGAAGACATACTGAGAATCCAAATCGCCAACATTTGAAATAATAATTGTTTTGAATTATTTCTTGTCTTATTTAATGAAGGCTGTAATAGAATTAGCCTACATTTGGCTTAAGCTGGATGAGACAGAGACATAATTTTATAGCCATTTGTTAAACAGCTGACAGGGAACGTAATTAACCGTTCCGGGAACGAAATTTTTTTGTTCTAACTGGTTCGGGAACGTCTATTTAATGGTGGAACCCAAAACCGGAAATGTTAAAATTCCGTTTCTGTTCGGAACGAACCAATAGGAAAAAAAATTCTGGTTCAAAGCCCTGGTCTCAGTGTCACCTGCAAAAAAAAACAATCACGTTTTAGAAAAAAAGAAAAAACATCCACTTTCAAAGCTGCTTCATAGTAACAAGTAACGAGGACCTTGATTGAAATGTAGTGGAGTGAAAAGTACGATATTTGCCTTTCAAATGAAGTGAAGTTAAAGTCATAAGGTTCCAAAAAAAATACTCAAGTAAAGTACAGATACTCAAAAAGTGTACCTAAGTACAGTACTCAAGTAACTGTACTTTGTTACTGTCCACCTCTGTGTTTCATATTAGATGTGTAGTGATCAGACATTTGGATTGATGCATAGATTAGATTAAAATGAATTGAGGCAACAATGGGCGGCACGGTGGTGTAGTGGTTAGCGCTGTCGCCTCACGGCAAGAAGGTCCGGGTTCGAGCCCCGTGGCCGGCGAGGGCCTTTCTGTGCGGAGTTTGTATGTTCTCCCCGTGTCCGCGTGGGTTTCCTCCGGGTGCTCCGGTTTCCCCCACAGTCCAAAGACATGCAGGTTAGGTTAACTGGTGACTCTAAATTGACCGTAGGTGTGAATGTGAGTGTGAATGGTTGTCTGTGTCTATGTGTCAGCCCTGTGATGACCTGGCGACTTGTCCAGGGTGTACCCCGCCTTTCGCCCGTAGTCAGCTGGGATAGGCTCCAGCTTGCCTGCGACCCTGTAGAACAGGATAAAGCGGCTAGAGATAATGAGATGAGATGAGGCAACAATTATAACTCTGTTATTATTGGTTATAACTGATTATCATTTTGATTATTGTGGAAACGGACTGGTATGTGAAAAATAATTCACATTTTTAAACTGAGGTGTACAAAATTATTAAGCTACAAATAGTCTTTCTTTACATCATCGTTAATTAATTATTAGCTTACCGGCCATCGGGCGATGAGCTATTGCCATCACACAATAGTCCGTCATCCGTCCGTCTGTCCACAATTCACAAATATTGCTACTCCTCCCTGAGTTTTCAATGGATTTTGATTCTGATTGTTTTGTTTGGAAGATCTAATCAGTCTGCACAAAAGTTAAGGCCTCTGCATGCTCTTGCGACAAGGCTTTCACAGATAGCTTTTCACAGACAGTTGTAATTTATCGTTGAGCGGGGAGTAATAGGCGTGCGCGATGTTATTCACCGGCACAACGCAAGGGGGCGCGAAGTCGCTAGGAGTAGTTGGTGGGTGTGGTTAGTGGAGTGTTTATCCTCCGGTTACTTATAATGACTAGAACTTTTTTTTTTATAATGACTAGAACTGGAGTCGTATAGATGTACGTACTTCCTCAATCAACCGCTGTTCATGCTGCTCCATCTTCGCTCGTGTTTTTAAAAATGCTGGTCGTGAAACCAAACCAAACCGGGAAAGTAGGGAAGCGGAAGTGCGTGTACAGCGGATGTAGAGTGGACCAATCGGAGCCCTCTTGTCTGCGACGCTGTCTGCGAGGCTTCTGCGGTGGTCACAATTTTTGGGAGGTGCGCGCAGAGCGTCTGCGAAGGTGGGGGGGCTACGCAGACACTGTCTGCGACGCTATCTGCGAGGACTGGGTTGTCAGCATAAATTGGCCTTTACTCCCTGACTTTGTGATTTCTCATTAACAAGTTGCTAATTAGGCCAGTTAACAAACTTTGAGGAAAGTCACTACTCCTCCCTGAGCTTTCACTGGATTTTGATTCTGATTGTTTTGTTTGGAAGAGCTGATTGTTTTAATTGTTCTCATGAAGAACAACTTGGCTAATTATAAACGAGTCTGGTTTCTCATGGTCCGGCTGTGTGAACTACTCCGTCGCTGACGCTTTGGTATTAAATTCTCATTAAATAAATATTAAATCATGAAATAATATTTGCCAAGATCCTGAACAACTTTACTGAATTGTTATCTTATGACTCGGAATTGTATTATATCATAGCAGATTGAAGAGTGTTGTCAAATATCGAATCATTGCTTTTAAGAATTGAAATCGTATCATGTTTAAGCCTGGACTCTGAGTCCCTACTTGCTCTTACCAAAGATCTAATCCAGAACCCAGCACTTGTTTTCATACAAGCATAACTCGCACGCTGTATTTCTGTAGCGCATCTAATAAAGCAATGTGCTGCTGTGACTGTGTGTATGTATCTCAGCTATGCCAGTGAAATCTGTTCATACACTTGATCTCGGTGGAGAGCAGGCAGAACTGAAATTTTCTGCAGAACCGACCTCAAGCTGTAAGCGTGCAAGAGGTGTACAGTGACCTGTGAGATCACTATAGTAAAAAGCCCTGTTTCCTTACTGACTGTTCTGCATTAACACAAGGTTCAAAATGTCTTTATTGAAATTCGCAGTGAAGTCGCCACTGAATTGCTTTCAATTTACAGACTTAAAGATTAAAAACTTATACGACTAACGATATTGTGCATCTCGTAACATTCGTGATTAAAAGTAGCAAAATTCTTACACTATACCCCTTACTCACAATGATTAACACATTCATAAAATCCACATAACTTAAATAAAATATGTACCGTATTTTCCGGACTATACGTCGCTCCGGAGTTTAAGTCGCATCAGCCAAAAAATGCATTATGAAGACGAAAAAAACATATATACGTCGCACCGGACTATAAGTCGCACTTTTTTGAAGGGTTATTCTATCCATAGAATCTGTGATTGTATCTGATAAGCGGCGCGTGGTTACTGCGCGACTGCATTGTTTATTTAATAAACGAACAGCTGAGCAGTGATAACGCGCCCTTTGCCCTGTAAGTAGCCTAGTCTGATTATTTTAAATATCTACTACTATCTTTAATACTATTACTATCGTAATAGTATTAAACTAATAGCCTATATTTGTATTATAACTAATATTAGTAGCCTATTACTGATGCATTAATCAGTTTGCTTTTAGAATATTTTTACCGGTAGGGCTTATTATCGCCCCATGGCTCTTTCATCTGTGTTATTAAAGCTGTAGTCATCATCGAGGAGTGTCATTCTTCATTTTTGTCGAATTTTATTTCATCAAATCAGAGGTCAAGTAGGCTATAGGTATATCATCTCCAAAGACAGGTACGGTAGTAAAAACAACCGTCTAGTGAAAAAAAACAACAACAACAAAAAGTGCGACTTATAGTCCGAAAAATACGGTATACATCGATTGCACTTAATTTTTCGATCGTCTGAGAACAGAGAAGTGTTAACGACATGGAAAATATTTGCGACTAGCTGCTGATGGAAATTATTCCCCAGACTTATTGAGCAGGTTGCACATGTACGGAATAGGAGAGTTGTTGTATCAGTTTGTTCTTGTTTTAGGGCAGTTCAGTTTCTGACTGTTTCTTGTGACACGGCCTGAGACCTGAAGCCTGGTCGGTGGCAGCCAATCTCTGTATTCAGACTTCAGCAATGTCCTTGCGAACTTGAGGCAGAGCTGCTCCCTTCTCTCTGCTAATGTCACAAGACCAAGGCTTTGCAGTGCACAAGGGTAGCCTGTGTAAGCGTTCACTAAAATGATACGGCACGCCCGTTTCTGTATTCTTTCCAGTTTGTCCGCTTGAGATTGGGTTAGTCCTGATGACCATGCGGGTGCCGCATACTCAAGAATGGGCCTGACATAGCCCGTATAAATCATTGTCAGGTCAGCTGTAGACAGGGCGAACTTCCTTAGTCGTTTGAGGAAGTAAAGCTTCCTCGATGCTGAACTTAGCATTTGATCAACTTGTTTGTCCCATCGCAGATCTTTTTGGATGTGAAGCCCTAGAACTTTCAAACAAGATACAATGGCTAAGGGCGTTTCACAAATCTGAAGTGGTGGAAGTAGAGGAGGGTTTCGACAGAAAGTCACATGCATGGTGAGGCATTTGGTACCGTTCAGCAGCATGTGGTTGTTCGTAGACCATAAGTGTAGCTCGTCCAACTCCTGTTGAAGGGTGGAGGGCTGGTGGAGGGCTCTGGACTCAAGCAGATTCATGTCGTCCACGTATTTCCACGTCGGAATGGCGGTGTTACTTGCCACGTCATCAATAAGGGTTAGGAACAAAATGGGACCGAGCAAGGTTCCTTGAGCAACACCACAAGACAGATGTTCCCAACTGGAGAGTGAACCACGGTAATGGACACACTGCTTCCTGTCGGAAATGAAGTCGCAGATCCATGGGATTAACTCACTCCTCAGACCCTTGTTCAGCAGTTTTAAGATGACTGTGTTGTGATGCACCCTGTATAACACCTGTATAACTTAGGGCACAATACTATGTACTGGACTGCATTAGAACATCATGCTGTAGTCCTGATGTAGTGCGGTTAAGGCCCACTTTACACAGGGACGGTCTGAAACAAAAACGCAAAAGTCCGTTTTCGTTCTCACTTTTTTCCGCGTCTACACGACCGTTTTCAAGGAGGAAATCTGCGTCTATACGGTGACGCATAAATGTGTGGAATTCAATTGGATGTGCATGCCAGGCGGCTAGGTGGTGCTGTGAAAGACCTCCGCTATGTCTGCACGCATGCGCAACGTCTTCCGTCTTGTCTGATCTGCACATCTGCGCCGCGAAAACTTTGACTACTCTGGCTATGGTAAGTAAGAAAGTAAGTAAAAAAGTAAGAGCATGCTATACCCGCCTCTGTTCATTAACGGTATATGTGCAGATTCGGTATAGATGTTCGAAGGACTCCTGGACGTTTATTAAAGCTGCCAGAGCAGCTTGAAGGTCCGTTGGATCGATGTAATCAGACATGCTCTTACTTTTTTACTTACTTTCTTGCTTCCCGGGCTGGCATGTACAGTATATGACATACGTATGACGTAAACGCGTACCCGACGTGAGCAGATCCGAGCAGAGTGTCGCGTATTGGGTAGTTTAGACGGATACGCAACGGGGGCTGTTTTTAACTTATCCACTCTGGAAGGCGTTTTCAATTTTTTCCATTTTTCAGCCTCAGAAACGCCGTCCCCATGTAGACGAAAGGCACATCCGATAAAATATTTAGTCGTTTTTACCCGACAGCGTCCTCGTGTAAACGGGCCCTAAAAATTGGCCTGTGTTCTTTTGACCAAAATTATTTGCATGCTTTGTATAGTGATTACCAAAACACAAATACTCATACAGTATTTGAGATCAGGATGGTCAGGATACCCAAACCACATAATGAAAAGTTTTTTATTCACCACAACATTGGTCTCAACTGATACATCAGTGTTTTTTTACCCAACCATTTAATGCAGCTGTTTGACAACATGGTGTAAGTCTTTTGTTTTGAGGAGCTGGAGATGTCATCATTTTTTTAATTCTTCAGGGATTACGGACATTAGTCAGACTTAGAGTCTGCTGAAACAAGTATGACCAGTTGGCTTGTCGTGACTCCACATTACAGCATGTGAAGGTGTTCATGCCAGGCGTCTAAAAGTGGACTATAACTAATTATATTGCACTGAACCCTACCAGTGTTTATTCTGGCCTTTGTGAATTGAGTTGCTTATGTAATGTTAATCCTGCATTCTTTTTTTCTTTGTTCTTTTCTTAGTAATGAAGGAAACCCAGCACACTGATTTATTGAGAAATATTCCCAGGGTTGTTTTAGTAAGAGAATTGGCAAGTTGCTGTCATAAAATCTGAACTGCAGCATTTTGGAAATAAGCCATGCACTTACACATACAGGAAATTGTTTGCTTAGTTGCTGTTCAGTGTTATACAACACTTCATTTTAAAATTCTTTGGCTAGTTATTGTTGAAGAATGTTTTCTGCTGCAGTTGTGTGATAGTGTCATATAGTTCTTCAGACAATATAAAGACGCCAAGGTTGTCCTCATGTAAGGTGTGGTGTTAATACATTTAATACTGTTTGGTGTTAATGTACTTGGTATTAAAGTAACATTAGCCCCTTTGGATAGCCTAGTAAACTAGACCCAACCGCCTAGCGGCCAAAAATATTTTTTGCCTAGCGAATGGGTCTAGCCTCGCACCATATAAACAAAAACACCCCGGGCATCAAATCGTGCCCGCCAATCACAACGCAAGGTTTTTGTTTGGATTCTTTGGGCGGGCTTTTGCAGGAGTGACGACAAAGCTGCGCGACAGGAAAGATGGCTACGGCTAGTGAACAGCGCGCGTTTGACTCCGCTTTGGAATCAGTTTTAGAAGAATTAGACTTGGAGTTTTCGTTGAAACATGAGCAGGAAGAGGCTCTCCGCTCATTCCTTTTCAAGAAGGACGTCTTCCGTCTTGTCTGATCTGCACATCTGCGCCGCGACGCTGTTTTGCCAACCGGCTATGGCAAAAGTCTGATCTACCAGCTGGCTCCGCTCGTAGCCAAAAGGATGGGGCTAGTTTGTGCAGTACGAGGAATTAATAAACAGCTTTGAAACGTTACTTTTTGATTGTTTCTTATTATCCCGTTATTTTAAATTTAAGGGAAATTATTTCACCAAACACCACTAAATAAAAACTCTCAAAAACAGTTTAAGCAAACCCTTGAAAAACACTTGGAAAAAAATGTGTATGTGGTACAGACTCCAAACTTGTGGTCATTATTTCCAAACTTCTTAATATCTAGAACCTGTTTATTAATTAATATGCATTTTGAAAAATTATTTAATTTCAAGGTCTCCCCCACTGCACGCTCTGACTACGTCACAGTCACTGTTGCGGTGATTGGTCAGAGCGTTGGCCTATACGCACAGAGACAGTTTGAAAGACAGCGGTTTGTTCCTCCTACCCGCTTCGGAAATGTCTACGGATCGAGGCCAGACTAAATATTCACATTTAGTCTGGCTTGCCAGGCTACCCTTCGGACATAATGTGTACAATTGTACACATGACATTCCATAGCATTTTTCCTTGTGTCCGAAGGAGTTATATATGAATTTTAAGTTGAAATATCAGCTTCAAAATCATTTGGATGGTACAGTGAATTGTAGTAGGGAGAATGGCTTGCCTTCCATTCTGACTCTACGCTCGGTTCGCCGGCACTATGTAACTCTGGTGGTGCGTCCTGGAGACTTCTCACGAGAACTGCATTACGCTTTATAGCACCTCGAGAACTGGGTAACTCTGTACGGCAACATGTCACACATCAGCAACTATGGGCCTTCAGAGAATAGATTGGTATTCTCACTATGAACATCATGGCAGAGGTGAAGAGACCAAAGAAGATGCTGTCGGAGGAAGCCAGGAAGAGAAAACAAGAGAATGACTGAGCGAGAGACCAGACAATAGTAAATCTTGGACTGGATTTAACTTGAGAGCTAAGAGTAAAAGACTAACTGCACTTTGGCCATTAGCATCCCCCAGCATTAGTTATGTCAGTGTTCATATGGTTCTGGTAACATTAGCTTAGCATGCTACTATTCCGAGTTGTATACAATACTTTTGCAAACTTTCTGCAGCACAGCAAAAACAAACAAAAGACCCTGAGCATGCATGCTTACTTCAAGACACGAGTAGTGATCTGTTTCACAGCTAAGGGGGAAAACAACAACAATCTGACAGCAGAATGTACATCCCTGCCAATATTATTTATGAAAGTTTGTGACGTAGGCTGTATCAGTGTTATCCCTGTCTCACGGCGAGTTATAGTTTTCCAGATGACAAAAGTCTCCTAGTCTCAGTCCCGTCTCCGGCTAGTATGCAAATAAATAAATTCATCTCACGCCAATACATTTGGTCAGTCTTGGTCAATCTCCCGTCAGATGAGCCTTGAAAGCTTGCAACTTTGCAAACCTTATCTCAGCTAGCTTATAATAAATTATACTGCCCAATGTATATTATGTACAATGTGTTCCTATGGAGCACTTGCATGTGATGTCACAGCCAATCCAGATTGTGACAGACGCCATCGTGTCGGTCAAACGCCATATTCCGCCTTCTACTTCTACTTCTGGTTCTACTTCTGCTTTTACTTCTACCTTTTCTTCTGGAAAATCCTACTATATACAATTCTACTACAACGGCTGCGGCTACAAGCTCTCCCTACCTGTGCACGTTTTTTATGTTTTTTGTGTGTATTTTTGCGTGTTGTTCGTCTGTACCGGACTTCAATATCCACTACAACCGTATGGACTTACTGGACATGGGTTTCCAGCAGAAAATGACGGTTTGTAGCGATTTCCATCGCATGCACAACATTCCGGACGAGAAAAAAAAAAAAACATTCCGGACGAGATGGCGAGACCAGCGGGGTCTCCGTGGATTGTTATTGGAAGCAAAGGGAAGGAGGCGGCGCTGGGAGCCGAAGCAAAAGCGAGGCTACAGGCAGAGCCAGCCTGTTGACTAAGCTCAGAAAACAGCCACTCAAACCTCCACTGCCAAGCCTCTACCTCTCCAACGCCAGATCCATGTAAACAAGACAGACGATTTGGAATTACCTTATTCTATTCTATAATCGGCTGGTCAGTGCTATACTCAATACTTAAGTGACTTACCCATCCAATGAGGATTATTTTCTTGTTTACAAGATGCCACATCTGAGTCGCTGACAAATCCTGAATTTCTGTAAAGAAAACTGTCCAGAGATTTATAAGCACGCAGTGCTTCACCACTGAACAGCGAGGGAAAGTTAATGAGGTAATCATACACGTCCGGGTATTCTGCTGGCAGTTCAAAATCCGGTCGTGAAAACTCCGTCCAGTAAGCCATAAGGGTCACAAATCTGTAGATCGTTTATTTTAGACATATATTTAGTTATCTGTTCATTAGAAAAATGAGCCGTGTAGTCCGTCGGTTGAAATTGATCCATTCTGTACACGAGTGCAGCAGTATTCAGCGGTGTTTTTGACCGACAAGATGGGGGTTGTGTACTTTCCGGTCACATGACTGCAAGATCTCTATATCTTGTCGCCAACAACATTTTATTCGATTACACACATACTCCACATTCAAACGTACACAAACGGTGTACATGGCCTGAAAATGCGAGCACGGTATTGCAGCAAAACTAAAAATTTTTGCTATTTAAGTGTTCATCTCCGATGTCATAGTAAATAAAACTATGTAGTCATATTTGTGTAAAATCCTGTAATATTATCTTGTCAGTTGGTGTGGTTCTTTGGCTTCTGCTGGTTCTGTATCCTTCATCTTGTAAACAAGTCCATGTCTACAGCTGTCCATGAGGGGAGCTCAAAGCATAATTTGTATTTACGAAAGTGGCGTAAAAGTGAACTACACTTCGCAACTGTAGGGGGAGGCGAGGAGCAAAAAATAAAATAAAATTCTCACAATGTAGCTTTAATAAACCAATTTAAAGTCAGGCTACTATGTTGTTGTTGTTTTTTAACTGTGAATTCCTCATTGCTGTCTCAGATTCACTGTGAGCTGTAAGTCTTTTGGAGTACAGTAATTACCTGAGTGGGGTTTCTTCATGTTGCTTCTCATGTAACTATGTGAGCACAACTGACAGGTTACACTGCAGAAAAATAAAATACGGTAAAAGTTTTTGAAACCAGGAAATTCTAAACTGAAAAATTAAAACAGTCATTCTTGTGTTTTATTTATTTTGTCGTTTTCCTTTTGAATGCATATTTCTCATAGTACAAAGGTGGGGAAAGACGCCAATGTCTGCAGAAAGACACTATGCAGAGGAAACAGCCCGAAGGAGATGCCTCCTATGTAAAAAGAATGATGATTTTTTTTTTTTGTGACTGCAACAGATATATGAAGAGTAATCTACCGATGTCGCAACAGTGGAAGCAAGGATAGCACATTCAGTCATTTTTAATGAGCCACAAGCTTTTGCCTCAGTCTAGTTTATGCATATTTATATTTGTAAGGAAGTAGTGTGACACTTTAATAAAACAGCAGACTTAAGTAAGGTTGGAATTCAGTATGATAGGCATCTTTTCCTGTAAGCCAGACTGCATATTACCCGAAATTACGATCAAGCCACGCATTATTCTTTTTTTAATTCCGCCAACTTTGTTGGGGAGGTTATATTTTCACCTCCGTTTGTTTGTCTGTTCCCAAAGTAACTCAAAGTAGTGAACAGATTTTGATGAAGTTTTGAGGAAAGGTGAGCCATGATTGATTAGATTTTGGTGCAAATCTGGATATGAATACAGATCCAGGATTTTTTTTTGTCTGTTCCAAATGTAACTCAGAAAGTAGTGAATGGATTTTGATGAAATTTGGTATACAGCTTTAGTATTATCATAAGTTCAAGTGATTTTTATTTATTTTATTTTATTTTATTTTGATGTTGATGATATTTGGCTTGGTGAAGGTATGCACTCTGCCAAGTGCCCTTCTGGTTATTCTTTGTTTTACTTTCATGCAAGACTTTTACCAAACACACAACACAACAAAAATACCAACCCTATGCAAGTACCACTGGCCATTGGCATTTAAAAATTACATTTTAATAAGGTGGTGGTGGTGGTGGTGGTGGTTTTTTTTTTTTTTAAATCCCCCACTGGCCAAAAGGCCTGAAGTTGGATTATGTCGTGGCGATTTCCGTCCGTCTATCTGTCAGTCCCAGAAAGGGTACTCACCTTCTGAAATCAACTCCATCCACAATTTTTGGAGGGATTTCACGAAACCTGGCAGGATTCTTTGTTATATGTCAGTAGTACGCATATTGTACGGTAATTTCTTTCAATTTGGTCACATTTTACCAAAGTTACAGCCCTTGATTAACAAAATTATACTTTGACAATTTCATGAGAGTGTTTTCCTTCTGAAATCAACTCCTCTCACAGTTTTTGGAGGAATTTCACGAAACTTGACAAAAGACGTTGTTATATGTTGGTAATGCACTTATTGTTATTTTGTTCAATTCAGTCGCATTTTACCAGAGTTACAGCCCTTGATTAATAACCTTGCACTTTCACAATTTCATGAAGGTGTGCTTGCCTTCTGACATCAACTCCTCTCACAATTTTTGGACGAATTTCTTGAAGCTTGGCAAAAGGCCTTGTTATATGACGGTAATACTCATATTGCGATTTAATTTCATTTGTGAAAACTTTACCAGAGTTTTGGCCCTTGATTAAATAATTTGTACTTTGACAATTTCATGAGGGTGTATGTTCTTCTGAAATCAAGTCCTCTCACAATTTGTGGAGGAATTTCACCAAACCTGGCAAAAGGCTTTGTTATAGGACAGTTATACGCAGATTGAAATTTCGTTTAATTTGGGCAAATTTTACCAGAGTTATGCCCTTGATTATTAACAAACTTGTACTTTGGCAATTTCATCAAGGTGTGCATGCTTTCTGAAATCAACTTCCCTCACAATTTTTATCCCCCGCTGGCCAAAAGGCCCGAAGAGGGATTATGTTGTGGCAATGTCCATCCGTCCTGGGAAGGGTACTCACCTTCTGAAATCAACTCCTCTCACAATTTTTGGAGGAATTTCACGAAACTTGACAGGATTCTTTGTTATATGTCGGTAATATGCATATTGCAATTTCGTTCAACTCAGTCGCATTTTACGGCATAGTTGCCAGCGGGGGATATTGTGCTCTCAGAGCACTCTTGTTTTTTTTTTGTTTGTTTGTTTGGTTTTTTTTTTTTTGGCTACTAGGAATCAGGCATTGAAATGGATAGACAGCCTATCTCAAACTGATACCATGATCAATTTCTGGGAGAGTATCTGGGTTATTTTTGGGGTGTAAAAAATGTAAAATTATCATGTATCTAGAATGTATATACCCTAATGATATCTTACAATGCATATCAAGCTATAAAGAAAAAACATATCCGATGTAGAATATCCTAGATTGCTTAACAGCACAGGCATTTTACTACTTGTATGTGTTCAGCATTTGTGGTAGCAATGTCAGTGGTTCAGGAAGAAAACTTCCTGTTTCCCCAAAAACTTTGCATTACTTATAGTAGCTCTCAACTTGTGTGAACATGTTAATGGTTCTGGGTGCAGGAGGCAGCAAAGACAGTGCAGCAAATATCTAAAAGAAAGCTTTATCCATTTTCTCAACAGCCAACACCTGGAATTGAAAATGGAGGATACCAGGGCTGAGAACTACAGATGTGTGCTATGTGCAACACTTTGAAGATGACTTTAAATCAGAGTGAAGGTTTTTCAATCCATGTCACATTGTTTGTAGTGACTTGACACCGATCTGTCCTGACACAGGTGGGATCGGTTCCCATGCCAGATCATTGAACGAAGAGCATAGTCCAAGAACAGCAATTCTGTTTGCTCTATATAAATGTACACAAACGCAAGAATCCAGTGAGCAAACACAGCGTAATTCAGTAATGAACAATGCAATAATACAACTTTAGTTTCGTACACAAAGTTACAGAGAGAGACGTTTCAAACAAAAGTCAAGTCAGCTGTTCAAACAAAGTAGGAGGAGAAATGTACAGAAATTTAGGAACCCTGTTGAATAAATGTTAAGCTTTTTTTTTTTTTTGTTAATTTGATCTTGATCAATTCCTCACCCCATCATCTGACGGCTACAAACTGGGGTGGGTGAAGACTAACGTATGCTTCCTTTGAGACATGTGAATGAAGCCATTTGCATGTTTTCGAACGATTGTTTATGCAGTTTAAACAATACAGTTTAACACATTCAGGGGAAAGCGCTATCTACCCTCTTCCACATACATGAGCTTGCAGATGCCCATCATTGGTTAGCATTGCTGTGATTGACAGAGGACATGGCGATTTTTGTTCTTTTCTAGCCAAGGATGGCTGTGGCCTCACTAGAATTTGACCTAGCGACCACCGGATGATAGGGCAGACGCTTTTCTGTTGCACCTTTCCCGTCCATCGCTGGAAAGAGATCACCATAAAACTGTTGCTGACCAGTTAACATGTGTCTGAGGAAGAAAAAGCTCAGGGAGAAAGAGATGGAGAGTGGGAGTAAACCAGCCTTAATGAATTATTGAAATAAACATCGTACCTCACTGCTACTAATGTGTTCTAGGTTGCTGCATGATTATGCCACTAAATGTGACTTATTTCCTGACTTGGTTGTGAGTTGCTGGAGCTGTGTCTGGGAAATTATCGCTGGGTGTAGCTTCCCACATCCTGTTGAGTGTTCTACTGAACTGTACACACACTCGCTGACCTTTCAGTCGCACTCTGTTTGGTGCTACCATTATAAGCCATAGAAATCTCATGCAGTCAGTGAGGGTATGTGTTTTGAGAGAGATGCGTTTGTGTAGGTAGAAATTTGTGTCTAATTTTTAAAAGTATTCTTACATCCTGACTTCACCTATGCAAACTTATGGGAGACTGTCTAGCCGTAGGTTTTGGAAGGTCTTAGGCTCAGGAATGTGATTGTGGGTATTTTAAGTGGTTGTTTTTATTCTTTCTGGTTGTCTGTTAATGTAATTCACAAAGTTCTCCTATTCCTTTTTCCTCTTTTTACACACAGGGATCGGAACTCAAATGAAACCCACAGTGTTTAACAGTATTTAGGAACTTCCAGGTTTCACATGTATTCTCTGTGGCCCAGCTGCATGTTTTGTACAAGATGTACATTTCTTGCAATGTCTGCCACTTACTGTATGGGATACTGATTGGACCCCATGTTTAGCTTCTTCAGAAAGCTAGCCCCCTTCTGTCTCTGCAGGCCATATCTCAAGTTCATTTTCTGGTGCTGCTATTGGACAGAAGACTGTATCGCAGCAGGATCCTAATGAAAGAACGCACACAGCGTCAGACTTAATTAGCCAAAATCTGTGCCTTATAACCACTTTCCTTTTCCACCATGCCGCACCTCCATTATTCCCAGAAGGCCTGAACCAGAATAAGAAGACCATTTATTTATAGAAGGATGTACTTCCTCGCTGTGGATTATTTCTCTCTCATTATTTGTGAATGTATGTGGGTGGTGTCTACTGCTTTGTGTGTATGTCTCAGACTATACATGTGTGCTTGCCCAGGCCTGTGGTGGGTTCCTATGAGTATGAACTCTCTGATGTTATTCGCTTTGATGGGAGGATGCTGCTTAAACCTCAAAGATAAAGAGCAAGAACACCCAAGCTTAGGAAAAGTGACTTTGTTTGCCGTAATAGGCATTTAAACACTAGGTTAATGACTTCTATCATCAGGGGATTTCTATACAGATGGTTTTGTTTCGTGAGTACTGAGGACCTGACCATGGTCACTGTGTGTGGGTGAATGTCCTTGTGCATAGTTATCACTTAGTTGAATTGTCAAATATAATAAACATCTCCATAATTTAATGGCAATTTTCATGTTAGTGTGTTTATTCTTTTCTGCCTTTTGTACAACCAGAAATACTTGTGCGCCTTGGAAAATTATCATACTGGAAGAACCTGAAACCAGGTGTATACCCATTATTAAACCCTTACATCACTTCAGGTATTCAATTCTGCTTCCACGTGTGTCAGCTCAGCACACGCTGCCCTCTCCTTCCTAAAGCTATAGATGATGAGTTTATTTTCTATTTTTCTCTTAGCTAGTTGGAGAGCAAACAAAGTTCCCTCGTCACATGGACTGCATTTAGTTGAACAGTTTCATCTGATTGTGTTATATCTGGATATGACTTCTGTAAGGCTTGGATTTACATAATCTGAGATTTATTTACATTTTGCTAATTGTGTACAATGCTAGTCTTCCTGGCTCTTCTTGTAAAAGATGGTGATTTTTGGCCCAGGTTTTTGATTTACCAGCTGCTATAAGGGTGACTTGCAAGACTTCCCTCAGTCTGATGGAAAAACCACTGAATTAGAAGGTTTGTCCAAACTTTTGACTGGTACTATATACCATATGTACTTTGCCCATGATAGCCTCAGATTCCTGTTCTTGACTGACAGGAGTGGAACCTGATGTGGTCTTCTGCTGTTGTAGCTGCTCCACCTCAAGGTTTAAAGGAACAGTCCACCGTATTTCCATAATGAAATATGCTCTTATCTGAATTGAGACGAGCTGCTCCGTACCTATCCGAGCTTTGCGTGACCTCCCAGTTAGTCAGACGCAGTCCGACGTGCTGTCACTCCTGTTAGCAATGTAGCTAGGCTCAGCATGGCCAACGGTATTTTTTGGGGCTGTAGTTAGATGTGACCAAACTCTTCCGCGTTTTTCCTGTTTACATAGGTTTATATGACCAGTGACATGAAACAAGTTCAGTTTAAAAAAATTGAAATGTAGCGATTTTCTATGCTATGGAAAGTCCGCACTATAATGACAGGCGTACTAACACCTTCTGCGCGCTTCGGCAGCGTATTGATATCTGAGCTCCGTATCAATGCGCTGCCGAAGCGCGCAGAAGGTGTTAGTACGCCTGTCATTATAGTGCAGACTTTCCATAGCATAGAAAATCGCTACGTTTCAATTTGTGTAACTGAACTTGTTTCATATCACTGGTCATATAAACCTATGTAAACAGGAAAAACGCGGAAGAGTTTGGTCGCATCTAACTACAGCCCCCAAAAAATACCGTTGGCCATGCTGAGCCTAGCTACATTGCTAACAGGAGTGACAGCGCGTCTGACTGCGTCTGACTAACTGGGAGGTCGCGCAAAGCTCGGATAGGTACGAAGCAGCTCGTCTCAATTCAGGTAAGAGCATATTTCATTATGGAAATACGGTGGACTGTTCCTTTAAAGTTATGTGCATGCTGAGATGCTTTTCTACTCACCATGGTTGTAAAGAGTGATTTATATGAGTTACTGTAGCCTTCCTGGCAGATTGAACTACCGTATTTTCTGGACTATAAGCCGCTACTTTTTTCCTAGGTTTTGAACCATGCGGCTTATACAAAGGTGCGGCTATTCTGTGGATTTTTCTTCCACCGCTAGGGGTGCTCTAACCAGAAGTAGAATCAAAAATAAGATAGACGAAAAATCAATGCAAAGAAGAATTAGCAGATCTTTAGCAGATAGAACATGCATGACAAATTACTAACTGGTAATTATTTTCAAATCCAGCGAAGATGATTAAAGTGACTTGTGGTTTCAAACACAGGAGAAATGAAGGTAAATAAATACCGGTTATTTTCTCTTGGTTCTGTTCCGTTTTAATCAGCAAAGTTGCTGCCGTGTTAAAAGGCACTGTTCGGAAAGAATCTGTTCAGGTACATACATGTACATTTACAGTACAAAATCGTTCTGTACATGCAGTAAATATCTAATTTTTCAACATAAAGATCTGCGGCTTATAGCCCGGTGCGGCTTGTATATCTTTTTTTTTAAATAGAGCGGATGCGGCTTATATACAGGTGCGCTCTATAGTCCAGAAAATACGGTAATCTGGCCATTTTCCTCTGACCTCTTATCTACAAAGTGTTTCCACCCACAGAACTGTTGCTCACTCAATGTTTTTTGTTGTTCACACAATTCTGTGCAAACTCGAGAGACTGTTGTGTGTGAAAATTCCAAGAGATCAGCATGTTCTAAAGCCCTTTTCACATACAAAACCCATTATAGGTGGGTTGCATCTGATATCACATCCACCTCATTAGATATGCAAGACATGAAGTGGTGGTCAGCTCAGCTCACTGTTCACAAAACGTTACTATCGCTGTGGTGCCTTGCTAGTCGTTAAAATGCCCTACACTTGCGTTGTTTCGGGCTGTCCAAATCAAACAAACCGTGAAACTGATAAAAGTTTCTTCCGGATTCCTGAAGTGGTAAAGGGTGAAAGAGTAAAGGATTTTACCAAAAGACGATGAGAAAGGTGGTGCTTGAACCTTTCGCTGCGATGGAGGGGAGCGGAGTCAAAGACCGCTCGATTTTGCAGTGATCACTTCATGAAAGGTGTGTAAATTTCCCCGATTTATTTCATTTGGATTCGCAAATGACTTTTCTCACCATTTTCCATTATTTCATGATGTTTTGAAGTTCCGTAGACGCTTAAGTCCTCAGATGTGTTTTTGTTTACTGTTTGATCATGGTCACCATATTGTAAACTAACATATATGTTTTCCTTTTATTTATCAGGATGTCCTAGCAGTCTTTACAAGCTAGATAGATCAAGTAACCGAGACACTCCACGTAAACACAAAAGCAGAGTTCACAAGTCAAGAGCACGAAACTGTTCACCCAGCTATGCAGTTACAGTGAGCCATGATAACTGCTCCATCCTGTTTTACCAATACCCAGATCTTTAAAGGATCTTTATGAATGATTTACCTGGAAGAGGAAAGCAGGGAGGATTGAGAATTGAGTGGCTGTGGTTTGTTTACAGCTGATACTAAAACTTGTAGCGTCCGAGCAACCATCACAAAGACGCGCACAAAAAGCCCAAAAATTCCGACTTACCCTGTCGTAAACAAAACAGGATTTATCTTGTAGTGTCCTGATCCCCAGATCTTTAACCCAGCCACATATAAAAAGTTGTACGCCTCCATGCTCTTCCAGGTTTTCATCTGTTTGTCCGTGTAGAGAATGATGTCTGCAGCACCAGGTAGCTTGGGATGTCAGGGAACTCAACGGATGGATAATTTTCCAACTCCTAGAAAAAATCCTTCTTTGCTCACATGTAAAGCTGTATCCCATTGCAAAGAGCAACTTTCTGAAAGTATCTTGACCATGCATTGGCTTCTAAACTGCGAGAAATGGTCAGAGACGGTTTCACAAGCTCTTTACATAACGGCAGCCAAATTGGTTTGCCTGACCACCATTTCATTCACCAGAAGTAAACTCGCAAGCAAAAATCACATGAATGAATGCAACCAATTGTGTTGGGTAAAAACAACACAAAATAAATAAGTTTTTATTCCTACTCAGTCTTCTCTAATGGAAACGTAATGGATATCTTCTTTTCCCACCTGACTGTATTTAACAGAATGTTATGGAGCACAAACCTTTGAATGACGTGAACCACGTGAATCCAGATATGACACATAATCCATGAGGTGGCAAGTCCATTGTTGTGAAAACCCCAAACTGTGACATAAGCTGGTTGACAGCATGGTATGAGTTGAGCTGCATCATGTCTCTGTTGAGAGAGTCATCTTCCTGTTTCTGAGCATTTATTTTGTTCAAGTAAAGGCTGTTTCTCAGAACACATAAATTTGATAGTTACGATTGTCACTGGAGCCATGGCTGAAGATTTCCGTAAATGTTACTAGGTCAGCAGGGGGTAGATTAATATTTCGATTTTGTCGTTTTGCTCCCATTCCCACAGGACGCCATTACTGTGTAAAAACGGAAAATATATAGTTTTCAGTGTGAGCGTGAATGGAGTATGAAATACTCAAACCAACTCATCTGGCACCAACAACTGTGCCATGGTTAAAGTTACAGAGATCCTTTTTCCCATTTTGATGTTTGATATAAATATTAAGTGAAGCTCCTGACCTGTATCTGCATGATTTTCTCCATTGTGCTGCTGCTACATGATTGGCTGATTGGATAACGTCATATGCATATGTTTGTTTGTGTGTCGGGGGGGCAGCATCTGTAGAGCTGAATTTGATCCTGTCCTTCAGGTAAGCAGAGAAAAAACGGAGTCTTTCTTTTATATACTTCCTCTATGCAACTTGCAAAAAAAAGTGAATGACAAGCTTGATGTAGTGTCTGAGCCCAGTGTCTGATGATAAATACATCTGAAACTGTTGACTAATACATGCGGTAAGAAGGAACAATATAGGCCTGTCAAAAACCCGTCAGATGTCATTGAGGCTGAATTCAGTCAAAAGTTTCCGCCTTTAACATGCTTGACTTATTTTTAGAAGGCAAAACATTTCCACAAAACAAAGTTAAAAAGTCCGTCCGTCCGTCTCCCCCCCCCCCCCCCCCCCCCCCCCCCCCCCAAAAAAAAAAAAGATCACTTTAAGTAGATAGAGAACCAGTTTGGGAAATGTGTTTACAAAAAGTCCGCTATAAAAATAGACATATTTATTATTTAGGTATTTTAATTATTACATATTAAATGCAAATTAAATTGATCAGTAGCAGTTGTGTTTAGGTAATTGCTGTAGTGCTGTCTTACAGTGGAATTTGTGAATGGTTTTTTTTTTTTTAAAAAGCATTTTCAAACAATTTTCTCCCTTTTCACTTTTGGGCTTAACCAGATTTTAAAATGCTGTAATTTTATTGTGAGTGAGATGTGCAAAAGAGAAACATTCCAGTTCAGGAAAACCTGTCGGTTTCAAAACATTTATATAATCTGAAGTCTTTTATTTGTAGGGTTTTTCCAGGCCACCACACATGTGCAAACGTTTCCGTAAAGCATTTCTTTTAGCCTGAGAAAATGAACTATTAGGAAGGTGCCACATTCCCAGAAGGAAGGTCTTTGGTATGTCTCAGATCCAAATCAAAGGCAAATACAGTTTAAATTGACAGTGGAAAAAAAATATTGGGTACTTCCCTTTTGATTTCTTTGTCTAAGGAGATGCCAGACTGGTGGAAGGTGTAGTCCTTTAGAACTGGTTTCTGCCTTTTAAAGGGCATCATCAAGAGAGTTTTCCCCATTATTCAAACCAGGAAATCTGACTCTTGCGTCACGGCAACCTGAGGCAAGTTTACAACAGATGTACTGACGGTGACCTTTTTTTATTTGGCTTTGCATGTGCCTTTAATGTAGCTAATTGTCTATCAGCCTGGGGAGCAGTACAGAATACACTTACTTACTTACTTACTTATTTTGCTTGCTCTCCACAAACATGCGTGCCAGCAGTGGGGAATATTTTCTGTGGCCTATTGCATACCAGCCCAATCAGCTTTGACTTGCCTTCCAGCCCTCAGCTACTCTTTTAGACAAGTTAAAACAATAATGACAAACAGGGATCTTTTCTAAACTCAGCGATTTTTGGCCCAGATGTGTCATTCTTCAGAGAAGCTGCAGCTGCAAAAACATGTACACAAGGGCACACCCTCAAAAAAAGTGTTTTTCATTACACGTAAGAGTGAATAAGAAGGTCTCGTATCTCTATATGCTGTTAACATCCTTTAATTGTCAGTTCTCCCAATTTCCATTCAGACCTCGCTGGTGCTGCCAGGGAAACCGCCATGGCACTCAGTGATTCCTCTGCACCTGCCATGTGTGTGTTGGAAGAGTGTTTCGGGAAAACAGAGCGACTCTGTGATTTGCAGCGCAGATGTGTCTTTGTGTTTTCTGAACAGTGTCTTCCTTTGGCATGCACACAAACTCAGACACTCTTACACTTACAGATGGAGTGCGGTTTTTATTGTTTGCGTAGTGTACAAGGCAGCACAGAGATGACTGATGGTTTTCACTGCTGAGAGTAATGTTATTCGTACCGCAGTACTGTTGAGTTCTTGAATCTGATTGCTCAGAAGGTGTTGGTTCATTTTCTATAACAGTACAGCACTAACTGTGGTGCTGGCTAAAATTCAAATTACATGTTTATATTAATGCATTCATTCTAATACATTACTAGTTCTACAGCAAGAGCTATTTCACAGGGACAAACTCTTCACACAGTCTAAGCTTGATGATAACTGAATAAAAAAGCTATTTAACAAAAACATATAATCAATGATATGATCAAACTTTCTGTATGAAGATATACTGTCAGCATTTTTACACTCAGGGTACACATTTGGAGAAATAAGACGTTATGCAGGTGTTTTTAAAAAATATGTCAAGTTTCTTGTATTAAACTTATGTTTACATTAGTGTCATCAGATCACCACAGTGAACACTTTTTAAATTTTGTTTCCATGTTGATTCTTTCATTTTTTATGCCTTTTTGGCCCATTTTAGGGCTGTTTTGGCACGTTATACTGTTCCACTGCACATTGAACTATAGAACATCATACAAAATCCCACATTTCTAGTGCATTTTGTGCTATAAGATTGATATGAAATGATAATGTAGTATCTCTGCTTAATTTAATATATGCATATAAAGGAGTCATTTATCACCTGGCAAAAATTTTGCAGTTCTTTGATAATGTGTCCGTCGTTATGCCAAATGACGTTTTTGGTCAGTGTTCTCAAAAAGGAACCCAAAAATTCAATCACTGATTCTTTTAATGGTATCCATTTTGGTAGTTTCAATCTCTATATATGTAGGAATAATGCACAGAAAAAATGTGTTGACTGTAAGGCACCAATACCTTTCAGCGTTCATTGAAAATGTTCACTGGGATAATGGAAAAAGCACTGTCGTCTCCGTAGCCCTCTCTAAACTCGGGGTTTAATCAGGGTTAAAGAATTTCCCATAATGTTTTTATAATTACCATGAGAAGTAAAGGTATAAAATGCCTTTAGTCATTACAGACTTGAAGTAGTTGCACTGAGTAGTGGTTTAATTGAGAAATGTAGTCTCCGTAGCCCCCAATTCTTCGTTAGGCATTTCTTCGTTAGAAAAGATATTTGATTCTGTGTTCATTCAATAAAGAACTAGGTAAAATATCCAAATCACTTCTGTTAGCAGTATTTTTGTTTTATCTCATAATAAAATGTGAAAAATGTGAAAAAATTGCTCTTAGCGATCAAGATTCAGGAGTGTCATATCAAAATTATGAACGTGTTTACAAATATGTTCATTTTAAGTGTTAGACAAAGTGTACAGCCCCGCCTAGCAGTATTGGCACCCCTTAATTTTATTCACAACTTTTGTAATATCTCCAGAAATAAATGGAAATGGACACAATTTGCAATACCCAGATCTTTTAATTGAAGGTCCAAAGGAACTGAAAAGTTGTTTTCTTTCAAAACAGGCATTTTAATTTCTAAGACAACAAAAAACAGAAATACAGCAGGTGCAGGAATATTGGCACCCCTCCTTAGTATTTGGTTGCACACCCTTTGGCAGCGATGACGGCCTCCAAACGTTTCCTGTAGCCATCAATGAGCGTCTTGCATTTGTCTTGTGGTATTTTCTCCCACTCTTCCTTCGCTATGCGCTCTAGGTCTTGGATATTTGAAGGATTCCTTCTGCCAATGGCAGATTTCAACTCCCCCCAAAGATTCTCAATTGGATTGAGGTCAGGACTCATTGCTGGCCATTTCAAAACAGTCCATTTTTTTCTTTTCTAACCATTTTTGTGTGCTTTTAGATGTGTGTTTGGGGTCTTTGTCCTGCTGGAGTACCCAAGATCTTCGCCTCAAACCGAGCTTTCTTACACTGGGCAGGACATTTTGCTCCAAAATCTGTTGATAATCTTCAGATTTCATAATACCTATGACACGAGTAAGGCCTCCAGTCCCAGATGCAGCAAAGCAGCCCCACAGCATTATTGATCCTCCACCATGCTTGACTGTTGGTAGGGTGTTCTTTTCTTTGAATGCTTCATTGCAGCGCCTGTAAACATACTGCCTGTGAGAATTCCCAAAAAGCTCTACTTTTGTCTCATCTGTCCACAGGACATTTTCCCAGAAGGACTGTGGCTTGTCCAGGTTCTCTTTCGTAAACTCCAGACACTCCTTTTTGTGTCTTTTTTTCAATAATGGGGTCTTCCTTGGCCTCCGCCCATGTAGCCCTGCTGTGTTGAGTGTGCGCCTTATGGTGCTTCTTGAAACAGTTACCCCAGACTGTTCTAGGTGGGCCTGCAGGTCCGTAGATGTTAACTGAGGTGATTCTGCCACCAATCGCACCAACCTTCGAAGATTTCTATCATTGATTTTTCTCTTACCCCCATGCCCAGGGAGGTTCTTGACCGTTCCATGCTTCAAATATTTCTTAATAACATTATGCACTGTTGACACAGGGATACCAAGCTCTTTGGAGATGGCTTTATATCCTTTGGAGCTCTTGTGTTTGTCAACAACTGCATTTCTTGTTTCTTCAGACAGCTCTTTTGTCTTCACCATTGTGAAAAAGGGACTGAGTGAAACAGTTGGTTTTTCAAAACACAAATCTCATCATTCATTGGCCATTTCATGTCACATGGGCACAGACAGGTCTTCACAGGTGATTTCCATTTGTAATTTACCATAGGTGAGTCAAATTAGGTTTAGTTAGGTTAGGTTTTAGGACTAACAGCAAAGGGTGCCAATACTAGTGATACAGCAAGATTTACCTTTTTCATTTTTTTCACTCTAATTGTTTATTTTTTTTATTTTGTTGATACTTTGCTCTTTTATATTAACCACGAGCTATCTGTAGAAAAATTCTGCATCACTACATCACTTTTGTTCAGGAGATGCTTAACTTTAAGTACATAAACTTCAAGGGTGCCAATACTACTAGGTGGCACTGTATTTCATAATATTTCCAATAAAATATATCTAGTTATACCTTTAAATCTTTTTTTATTCTGTGGAAAAAAATATACACTGGTGTAGTCACCATAGCCCCCACCAATTCACTGAAATGGTGGTCTTGATCAACAGGCCATATCTTCTGAATCAGATGAAGAAACCTTTATTTGTCACATGCACACTTCAAGCACAGTGAGATTCATCCTCTGCATTTAACCCATCTGAAGCAGTGAACACACGCACGCACACACACACACACCCAGAGCAGTGGGCAGCCACACCACAGCACCCAGGGAGCAGTCAGGGGTCAGGTACCTTGCTCAAGGGCACTTCAGCCCAAGGCCGCCCCACGTTAACCTAACTGCATGTTCCACAAACTCCACACAGAAAGGCCCTCACCAGCTGCTGGGTTCGAACCCAGAACCTTCTTGCTGTGAGGCGACCGTGCTAACCACTACACCAGTGATTCCCAACCACTGTGTCGCGGCACATTAGTGTGCCGTGAGAGATCATTAGGTGTACCGTGGGAAATTATCCAATTTCACTTAATTGTTCTGAAAATTATTATTTATTTACTGCAAATAATTTGTCTTCGCGGGCGGCACGGTGGTGTAGTGGTTAGCGCTGTCGCCTCACAGCAAGAAGGTCCTGGGTTCGAGCCCCGGGGCCGGCGAGGGCCTTTCTGTGTGGAGTTTGCATGTTCTCCCCGTGTCCGCGTGGGTTTCCTCCGGGTGCTCCGGTTTCCCCCACAGTCCAAAGACATGCAGGTTAGGTTAACTGGTGACTCTAAATTGACCGTAGGTGTGAATGTGAGTGTGAATGGTTGTCTGTGTCTATGTGTCAGCCCTGTGATGACCTGGCGACTTGTCCAGGGTGTACCCCGCCTTTCGCCCGTAGTCAGCTGGGATAGGCTCCAGCTTGCCTGCGACCCTGTAGAAGGATAAAGCGGCTAGAGATAATGAGATGAGAATGAGATGAATTTGTCTTCGTTCGTCTATGCCAGCGATGTATAGTGACAGGCAGAACAATTAAATGCTCTTCCACTAGATGGCAGCAGGTAGCTAATTAACCTGTGTATCTACCTGTTGCCATTCAAACAATAGAATTAGTAATGCTTCGGGTGTGACAGCGATGATAGCGATGGATAAATATTTGAAAAGAAAAAGTACACAACCCAAACTGGGTCCTGACCCAGATGAAGGCCCTAGTATGAGTAGAGGTTAGAAGAAAGCAAAAAAGGTGATTTTCCACAACCTACCTATGCGAGCTGGGCTTTTCAAGCATGACTGCTATAAAAACTAAAAAAGGAGAGTGACTCAGAGCTGTTGAGGAAGATCTTCGTGTGTGTCTTTCTTCAATTCCTGCGAGTTTATCAGCTTTGTGTTCAACTAAACAGGCCCAAGTTTCACACTAAGTAAATTGTGAGTAAACTGAGACTAGATGATCATTATATTTTATTATATATACTTTTTGTGATATTTTTGTTTGGTGGTGTGCCATGGGATTTTTCGAATGTAAAATATGTGCCGTGGCTCAAGAAAGGTTGGGAAACACTGCACTACACTACCGTGCAGCCCATGAAGCTACCTGAGGAGGATACCTCATGAAATTTTCACACTGTGATATTAAGATATGTGGAAACAAAATGCACTGACTAAAAATCTGAAAACTAAACTTTCAAAAAAATGACCATTTTGGAACAGAAATGTGTACCCTGGGTGAAAAAATGCCGTGTATATTTAACTTTTATGGAAGGCATCTCGGGTGTCAGTAAGTTTTCTGAAACAGGTTGCACGATGTGGTTTCTCGGTAACAGGAAAAGCTGCATTTTTCATCTCATCTCATTATCTCTAGCCGCTTTATCCTTCTACAGCAGGGGTGTTCAAATTGATCCATAAAGGGCCGTGTGGCTGCAGGTTTTCATTCCAGCCATGCAGCAGCACACCTGACTTGGCTCATTCAATCAACTGAACTGTCTTCACACAGTCAAATACTTGCAGCCACACCCACCCTTGATTAAAGGGTGGGTGTGTCAGTTGATTGAATAAGCCAAATCAGGGTGCTGCTGCATGGCTGGAATGAAAACCTGCAGCCACACGGCCCTTTATGGATCAATTTGAACACCCCTGTTCTACAGGGTCGCAGGCAAGCTGGAGCCTATCCCAGCTGACTACGGGCGAAAGGCGGGGTACACCCTGGACAAGTCGCCAAGTCATCACAGGGCTGACACATAGACACAGACAACCATTCACACTCACATTCACACCTACGGTCAATTTAGAGTCACCAGTTAACCTAACCTGCATGTCTTTGGACTGTGGGGGAAACCGGAGCACCCGGAGGAAACCCACGCGGACACGGGGAGAACATGCAAACTCCACACAGAAAGGCCCTCGCCAGCCCTGGGGCTCGAACCCAGGACCTTCTTGCTGTGAGGCAACAGCGCTAACCACTACACCACCGTGCCGCCAGCTGCATTTTTTTTTGTCTTATTAACTTTGAGAAAGAGGGGAAAAAAGAGGCTGGGTAGGGGTGACGGTTTATAGCTACCATAAAGTGATTAGGCAAAGAAACAGGAAGCAGCTGTTCTCATGGACATTTCACAACATTAAGTGTCACTATAAACGGTTACAAATACAGTGTGTTGTTCATTGACAAATTAAAAATTTTAACCATTGGCATATGGGGTTAGAGAAGTAACGCGCTTAAGAATGTGCTAATTTTGGAAAATAATAAACCTCTCTTTGCATTAGAACATATCACATTACCCTGTCATTGATTATTTCACTATTGTCCTTGTATTTTAGATATCTATTCTTTACCTAAACATTATTAATAAGGCTTAATGTCTTTTAGAGAGTTTTCTCTGTATTCCTATGTGTCTGTTCAGATGAAGGATGTGTTTTGAAGGATTTCTTGACTGTGTGTTTCTGGTCCCCAGCAACCCAAGTAATAACTTTTTTCCCCCATGTTTATTCTGCCTGGCAGTTAAGAGGCCTTCCTGTTTACCTAACTGTGTGTTTGTAAGAGAGAGAGAGAGAAAACAAGTAAGTTCAACCCAGAATAAATAAACCCTTGACTGTTTCGATTTTTTTTTTCAGTTAAAATAAGTACTAAGAAAGAGATTTAATGTATTATGCTCAGCATGCATCCATCAGTAGAGGGTCAGTGCATTTCAGGAAATGTCGCAAGGACAGGCCGACCTCTGCTTTCACCCCCTTCATGCCACAGTCATTTCCTGAGACATGCGCCACAGTATTGAAAAGTAAGCCTCTATCGTTGCTGGCTTTTGTAGAACGAATAAAACAAAAGGCAGATCAGTGTGCCTTTGATTCACTTCAGCTTCACGCTGGATAATTATCTGTAGCCTGGCAGAGAAAACATGCAGAGGATTTTGGAGGGCAAGATGTGATAATTTGTGGAAAGGAAACAAGGAAAAAGGCAAATGATTTGTCAAGAAGCCCCTGGGGTTGTTTGTAGTTTACAGTTACATCAAAAGTGAACTGAATCTCACAAATTTAACATGACTTTTTATCTAGCATGAGGACCAAAACAACATCCCCCAGACGCCCCACTCCAATAACAGCGTTCTATCCCAACACAAATGCTGCGTTCATGTGCTATGGGAAGATAATATTTTCCAGTTGGGAAGTGGTATTTACCAGTGTGTTGTGTTCACATGCTTTTGTTGTTGTTGACAAATTAAAGATGGTGGACCAGATTCAGAATCGTTAGCTATCGTTAGCAATAGCGTCTGCTCTGGATCGGTAAAAACAAACCATAACAACACATTTTTAAAGGAAACGGATTTCTAACGTATTATATTACACTTGTTAATGACGCAACATTGCATAGACACCAAAAACTACCCACTAGTACTAGTAAAAAAAAAACTTTAGTAGCGTACAATGCTTACCATTCAAGTGTCTTGTACCACTCGCCGCCATGTTGAAAAGGTTAAAGTTCATCTCATCTCGGCAACTCGTGTATCAAAATTTTCTATGAGTTGCCCAGTGGAAAATACCACAAGAGGGGGCGTTCATGTGTGCTTTCCATGTCGGCGTTTGGTATTTACCATAATTCCCATAGCACATGAACGCACCAAAAGACATACACCAGTTCAGGCACATGCTGTTTCTTTTGTTGAAAATAACATTGAAAATCGCTGTTGTAAGAATCCTAAAGGTAGTGTAACTTGTGCTGGAGGAAGGCAGGAAGTTGTTGTGCGTATGTTGTGCACAGCTGTGCTGGATCATGTCTTCTGAGTGTCAGGATTTTAGGCATCTGGAAGTTGGTCAGAAGTGGCTTTCTAGTTATTATACTATGGGGTGAGTGAATCCACGAAAATCAGCATTTGGAATTTAGAAAGTGCAAAGGAGTTGTAAACTCTTGGACTCCTGTTTCTGGGTCATTGGTAATGACACTGGACCAGAAATATCAAGATAGACTCTTGTTAATACATGTGGGGTTTTGTTTGTTTGTTTGTTTGTTTGTTTTTAATCAAGTGACGAGCTCAGAAAAACTGTCATTTCAGTACAACGAGCAGACGGCAGCATAAACCTTAATTTGGGCATGTAGACATTTGTGCTTCATGATGTCATGTCTGTACTGCTCTCTGCCTGGTTGCCAACTGGGATAATAAAGTTGTACATTCATAGGTTGCTCACAGTCTCCTTTCGTTCGCGTCAGAATAAACAGGTTTGAGCACTTCTCCATTTGACCACCTTCACCCCTTCAGTTTGGTCACATGGTATGACCTCTAACCTACTGCTTGTAGTCATCCCCTAGGCTGACGTTCTCAACTTCTTTGTATTGTAGGCATTTTCAAAAGCACTATGCAAGTGTAACTGCACAAGAGCACATCCTTTTGTTTTGCTTTGCTGATTTCTTTTTGTTCATAGAACACAAACTTCCTGTGGGAGATGAATCACAGTGCATCACAGTAAACATCAGCTCTTGAGGCACCATTTACAGGAAGAGGAGGCCTGTAGGTGTGGAAAAGAGTTTTGTATGTTTGTTTGGGGATGGGTAGAATTGCATACGTTCCATGTAGCATAAAATAAAGATGAGAGTGGAAAGGACTCTCCAGAAGTCATTTTTGCTGAGGTGTATGAGAGCAGGGAGAGCACAGATGCCTGTTGGAGCACCATCTGATCATCAGATCTCTGACCTGCACTCTTGGAATGAACTGGAATTTCCTCAGATAAGCGGTGTGTTTATGTTCCACAGAGCCCTGGCAGCAGCGCACAGCAGAGCAGGCAGAACGCCAACATGGCCGCAGACGCGTCGGTGAAGCCCTGCCAGATGGACCGTAGTGGCAGCTTCTTTAAGGTACCAATTTCTAGTGTATTTTACATCAGTTTTCTTGCAACCTGCAAAATGCTTTTGGATGTTTTAAGAGTTAAATTGGTCATCATCATCTGGAAGTTGCATAAACAGAATCTACAAAGAATAGTGCTCTTTGTGGTTGGAAGTGCTTCTTGGGTTGAAGCAGTCTGTTTAGTCTGTTGTTGGTGCTCTGCCTCGGGCTGAAGCCAGTGAGAATATTCAATCCCTGAGAACCAGATGCTCCAGAACCTGCTCTCAGTTCTTACTTCATTCATATAATTTACATACTGCTTATCAAAACTGATCATTGATAAATTGTGTTGAAAACCGTTAAATAATATAATATTTGTGAGAACTTGTCTACAGCAGTGTGGATTTAAACCCGGACAGCTTATGCCATTATCCCTGTGTATCTTATTATTCTCATGTTTCTACTGCACTCCATTTCACAGTCTATAGTTTTTGAAGCTGTTTGATTTTAGAGCTAGACAGAAATACACACTACTCCCATTGCACTTAACTGTTGGTATAAACCTCTGGAATGTTGTTATTTTACCCAGCATGAGTAATTGAGCCTCAAATGTAAAGTATTTTCAGTCATTCTTTTAGCATATTGTCAGGAATGCAGGCGACAGACGGACATAAAAGCTGAAAGAGAGTTTATTCAGGCAATCAGGCAGACAAATCCAAAACGTGAGACAAAAACAAAGTGGATAATCAGGCAAGGGTATCAAGGGTAGAGTCAAGAGGCAAAGTCCAAAAATACAAAAAAAAAAAGTCAAAACCAGAATATCAGTCTAGACAATAGCAAGGCTTGGTCAAGTCAGGTAGGATACACTGAGCATTTCCTTTACAAAGACTAGCCTTGTGTCTGAAATCACTCACTCATTCACTACTCCCTACTCACTATAGGGAATTACTATATAGAGGACTATATAGTGAGCTCATTGGTAAAATGAAAAACCGCTTTCGGACACTACTCCGCCACGCCGTTATTTACGTCATTACTGTTGCACAATTAAAATGTGCCTGATCAGTCGGCTGGTGGGTTTTCAAAATAATAAATACATGCATGTATTTTTGTGATAAATACACATTATACTGAGCGCATTTCCCACATTAATAAATACAAAGGACTTTGTGTCTGCTGCATCTTTCAGTTCTCTTAAATCAAGGCTGAATGCTTTCTTCTTTGCCGCTGCCTTTTATTAAATCAAATTTGAGGCTTTTGATTAATTCCTCGCTCTGCACTGTAACTTTTATTCTTGTATTTTATGTCTTATTCTATTTTAGATTATTTTCTATTCTCTTAGTATTTTTAATTGTACTTGAATGTCTGTTTGTCATGTGTTTCTTCCTCCATCCATTCATCCCCAACAAACTTTTTTTTTTTTTTTTCCTTTCAGCACAACCACAATGCATGTTGGTATATATTGCTTGGTTAGTGACCATTGGTTGTACACTACTTTTCACGATGCATTGCGGGACACTTTGAGTGCACTATACACGGTAATAATTCTCACTATACATTCGGACAGCACTACAAAATGGCGAGCTCACTACATAGTCCAGTATATAGTGAGTGATTTTGGACACAGGGTAGGTGCAGTGAGTGCTTAAATAAGTGCAATGATGATTGAGTCCAGGCGTGTGCGATCAGTAAAGGGGAGACTGTGAATGTTGAAGTGCAGGATGGGTGTTGTAGTCCATGGTGGCCATGTTTGAAGGCCGTTGTGACCGCTGGGAAGTGGAGTCTTGAGTGCAACACATGTAGTTAGAAGTAAAATGTGTATTCTCTGTAAGGATCGTCTTCATCATTGGATTTTCCAAGGCAAGATTTACTGAAGCCTTCAATTCAGGCTTCTTTTATTTTGTACCAAGCCAGTGACGTAACCTCTGTTTTATGAAGGAAATTTTACTCACTGACTTAAGTCTCTGGCTTTATTTCAGTGAAGAGTTTTGCTGCAGCCAGAGTCTTGAATAAATCATCTGCGTGCACTTATGAAGATTTTCTCTGATTATAGTGGATTTTTGTTAGGATTATGGACATGAATGAACAACAGTTTTTATTATCTCTCGTTTCTCAATGCTGTCCACCAAATGATGGAGAGCTCCTTTTAGCTGTGTTTAGTAGCAGGAGTTTTTATTTAAAATTTTTTTGTTTATTTTTTTTTTATGATGGAGGATTTCACCATCAGTTGTTAGTTTGTTCTGTTTAGACATTCTCATGCGTCTACTCAAATTTAACAGTGTGTCCTGGAATATATAGTTTCCTAGGGTCTGGGCTGCTATTTTGGATGCCCACACAGCATATGCTTAAATCATGGAGCTCATTAGAAAGAGAGTTACTGAGTGCCATTTAGAAGAGTGTTTTGACCTTTTAAAAAGGCAGTAGTGCCAGTCACAGGTTGCCAGCCTCACAGGCATCATACTTTCCTTCTAAAGCTCCTTAGACCAGGCAAAAATTATACTGGGTTTTTTCCCCCCCCTACTTAATCCTTGTTAAACGCAAAGTTCTGGACTCATGGACCCTGTCTAGCAGCTTTCACGTGGATGTTTTATTCATTTAATGTTTTGGAATCTTCTTCTCATCCCTTGTCCTGTCTTTTTCATTATCTGAAGCCTGTTTATTATATTACTTGTAAACGATACTATTCTCTGTCACTGATGTTAGCCCTGAGGAATGTGCTGCATTCGATGTTAAATCTGTCAGAGATTTTCTCAGTTAACTCTTAATCGTCTTTACTTCGTAGCTTCCATTCTATATGTATAGATTACCTAATGCTACCAAGCACACTGATCTCAGGGAAGCCTGTTCTTTGCCAGGAACTGCTGCAAAACTGTTTTCCCCCTTTCATTATGAAACACTGATGTGTAGATTCAGACCCTGACATGTTTCTGCCAGCTCAGTAGCTTTTCTCATCTCATCTCATCTCATTATCTCTAGCCGCTTTATCCTTCTACAGGGTCGCAGGCAAGCTGGAGCCTATCCCAGCTGACTACGGGCGAAAGGCGGGGTACACCCTGGACAAGTCGCCAGGTCATCACAGGGCTGACACATAGACACAGACAACCATTCACACTCACATTCACACCTACGGTCAATTTAGAGTCACCAGTTAACCTAACCTGCATGTCTTTGGACTGGGGGGGAAACCGGAGCACCCGGAGGAAACCCACGCGGACACGGGGAGAACATGCAAACTCCACACAGAAAGGCCCTCGCCGGCCCCGGGGCTCGAACCCAGGACCTTCTTGCTGTGAGGCGACAGCGCTAACCACTACACCACCGTGCCGCCCCAGTAGCTTTTTAAAAAAAAAAAAAAAAATGGCATGCTTAATAACTTTGATTTTAATACTAGATCGTTTATAGTTCTTTAAAATATTAAATGAGGTATTTAACATCTCTTAAAAGGGAAATTTTAAACATTTTTGACAGCAATCTCATTGTTTTTTGTAGTTGAGGCCTTTATACAAAACTGTGTTGAGGCTGTGTTTTTTTTGGCTGTGAGCTACATTCAGTGCACCAGAGACTGGGGTGTAATTGTGGTTTGCTGACTAGGGTTCTGGGGTAAGACAAATATCTACAGAGCATAATTGACATTGCTGGCTCAGGAAAACTGAAACACAAGGGAAAGTGCAGTTAGTGTTCCATAGGTTTAATAAATTATTTAAATATAAATTTCTAAATGTTTGCAGGTACAAAAGTAATGCCTGTTTTTACTCAAGTCTGTTTTATCATAGACTGGACTCTGAAACTGCCAGACCTGGACCTAGAGAGAGTGATAAAACACTGACTCCTGTTGGTATCGAACAAAATTGCCATTGTAATGCAATCAAAAATTTTCAAACAACAAAAAAAAAAAGTGTTTCAACATTTGATATGTTGTCTTTGTACTCTTTTCATTGCATTCTTTTTTTATTATTTATATTTTATACACCATCCCAACTTTTTGGGGGGTTGTAAATAAACATGATTCTGTTTAAATGCAGTGTTTGGTTTTATTTATAATTTAGTCTTCCCTCTAAGCAGAATATATTATCTCTCAGTCTCAATTTCAAAAAACTTGGGACAGTCACAGTTCAGTGTTGATTTTCGCTTTTCTCCTTACGTCCAGAGATTTCTCTGGATTCTCTGAATCTTTTGATATTGTAGATTGTCAGTGGTGAAACCCCTAACTTCTTTCAACTGTACATTTGAGAAACATTGTTCTTAAACTATTGGACTATTTGCCCACACAGGTTTTCACAAAGTGATGAACCTCACCCCATTCTTGCTTGTGAATGACTGAGCCTCTCCAATTACCAATTAACCTGTTGAATGTTCCAAACAGATGGTTTTTTTAGCATTCCACAACTTTCCCAGTCTTTTCTAGCCCCATCCCAGTTTTTTTGGAACGTGCTGAAGATATCAAATTCAGAATGAGTGTATATTTACAAAACAAAGTTTATTAGTTAGAACATGAAATATCTCGTCTCTGTTTGTGTTCAAGTGAATGGAGCACTTGCATGTGACATCACAGCCGATCCAGATTGTGACAGACGCCATTTTGTCGGTAAAACGCCATTTCCGCCTTCTGCTTCTACTTCTGGTTCTACTTCTGCTTCTACTTCTACCTTCTGGAAAACCCTACTATATGAGTGATTCCACGCTTATGGGTACTGAAATGGGGACATGAACTTATTTTTAAAAATTCACCTAAAACCATTTCTTTTTTTACCATCAGGTCACAAAACATGTAATCTTTAATGAATGATATGTTAAAAGATAACTTTTTAATTTTCTGAGATGTAATAAAAACATATTTATATGCCAAAGTCAAGCCTATGAGTTCCAAAATGATGTCTGTTACATTACGTCTGTTACGATTGTCCATCTCGCGTCTGTTACAAATTAATTACAATCTAGCTCTATACCATGTTAATCTTATTGAAAGAATGTGTATGTTTATTCTACTACACATGTTTATTAATTATATTTGCTAAAACATCACCTTCCTATGTTTCAAAAAGTAATTCTACATTGTTAAAATTGAGAATATATATGTCCACAACACTTCTGTTACGTTCTGACTTTGGCATATAAATATGTTTTTATTACATCTCAGAAAATTAAAGTTATCTTTTAACATATCATTCATTAAAGATTACATGTTTTGTGACCTGATGGTAAAAAAAGAAATGGTTTTAGGTGAATTTTTAAAAATAAGTTCATGTCCCCATTTCAGTACCCATAAGCGTGGAATCACTCATATACAATTCTACTACAACGGCTGCGGCTACAAGCTCTCCCTACCTGTGCACGTTTTTTATGTGTGTATTTTTGCGTGTTGTTCATCTGTACCGGACTTCAATATCCACTACAACCATATGGACTTACTGGACATTGGTTTCCAGCAGAAAATGACGGTTTGTAACGGTTTGTAGCGATTTCCATCGCATGCACAACATTCCGGACGAGATAGCGAGACCAGCAGGGTCTCCGTGGATTGTTATCGGAAGCAAAGCGAAGGAGGCGGCGCCGGGAGCGGAAGCAAAAGCGAGGCTGCAGAGCCGGCCTGTTGACTAAGCTCAGAAAACAGCTACTCAAATCTCCACTGCCAAGCCTCTATCTCTCCAACGCCAGATCCATGGTAAACAAGACGGACGATTTGGAATTACAGCTGGAATTACCTTATTCTATTCTATAATCGGCTGGTCAGTGCTATCAGTACTAGTAATACTTAAGTGACTTACCCGTCCAATGAGGATTGTTATTTTCTTGTTTACAAGATGCCACATCTGAGTCGCTGACAAATCCTGAATTTCTGTAAAGATAACTGTCCAGAGATTTATAAGCACGCAGTGCTTCACCACTGAACAGCGAGGGAAAGTTAATGAGGTAATTATACACGTCTGGGTATTCCGCTGGCAGTTCAACATACACTGACACGGTCGTGAAAACTCCGTCCGGTAAGCCATAAGGGTCGCTAATCTGTAGATCGTTTATTTTAGACATGTATCTAGTTATCTGTTCATTAGAAAAATGAGCCGTGTAGTCCATCGGTTGAAATTGATCCATTCTGTACACAAGTGCAGCAGTATTCAGCGGTGTTTTTTGCCGACAAGATGGCGGCTGTTAACTTTCCGGTCACGTGACTGCAAGATCTCTATATAGGTCAAAAAGGATTTGCAAATCATTTCCATCCATTATCTGTAGCTGCTTATCCTGTGCAGGGCAGGCCTTTCAATTACATGAAACCTGTGACGGATAATGTCGTAGGTGCCCAAATTAAAGGTCAAGCGCCCAAAACATGCTACCAAAAGTTAAAAAAAAAAAAAGTTGATTAAATAAACTTGGCTGCATAAAACCCGTCTTGACTTTCTTCTTTAAAAACACTGAAATTAGCGAGAATTAGCATGCATTTCTTGTAATTGACGCGAAATCCACACCATTCCCATGTTGTTCCAGGTTCGTCGAACTAGCCGTAAGCCTCACACAGAGCACGAATTCTCCATCAACAGTGATCAGCACGCCATCCAGGCCTTTCAATTACATAATTTGGGCTATACCCTGTATTTCTTAATTTGGGCTTTTTCCGTCGTGATACAGGGTAATTTGGGCTTTTCCGCACGCGCAAAGTGCTGTTTTCCCAGTGCTCTGTGTTTAAATCTGCTGCTGCTTTTTTAGTTACAAAGTTATGAATAAATAAATCTATGAATTATTTTTACCTTTATGTAGGCAAAATGTCTACAGCATTAATCCCTCTTGATGTACATGACAAACATAATTAGAATACAGTAAGTTAGTATTTAAAAGCTGTGTTGGGGCCTGAGGAGAGCCTGGAGGAAAGGAGCCTGTGAATGAAAAAGCAAGTTCTGCACTGTTGCCATCAAAGAGACAAACCTGTAGCCGACCTGCGACACAAAAGGTTTCTCAGTCCCATCACAAGAATCGGCAGCGCAATTCACAATATGTAGTCGGGTAAAAGATCTTAGTTTAAATGAAAGGCCAGTGTCTAAGACTGTCATCAACAAGAGGACCAAGCTCCAAGTCACTGATTCCACCCACACTTACACACCTGTGTGGATTTAAGATGCAAACTGTATCTATATCTTAAATACACACAGTTGTGTCCTGAATAGCTCTCTTTTATTCAGTCTTTTACCTGACACTAGGTATCAGAGAGGTATTGCAGTTGAGGTCAGATAACGTGGGATATAGGGCTGCTTTTAGGTTTTTAAATGATACAGGAATTATTGGGAGAATTTAGTACAATAGGGTGTTCACGCTCCAGTCCAGAAGGTGGCGGTAATGCACCTAAAAGCTGTTTGCCAACCACCATAAAACAATATAAAAGAAGGAGAAAGAAGATTTACCTAATGTGGAAATCCAGCTGTGGTCATTGGTACTCGAGTCTCGCTCCTCCACGAAATCATGCAGGCCTTTCAATTACATGAAACCTGTGACGGATAACGTTGTAGGTGCCCAAATTAAGCTACCAAAAGTGTGTATAAATAAACAAAACCTGAAATGTTGATTAAATAAACTTGGCTGCATAAAACCCAATGTCTTGACTTTTTAAAGAAGAAACTGGTGGCGGCTGGCCCATAGGGGGCGCTCGGGTGCCGCCCTCCCAGATGTGGAGGGGGGAAAATAAATAAATGGGTTGTTTTACAATCAGGGTACAAAGTTTGTCTCACAGGGGTCCAAAATTCAAATTGATTCAAACTGGTTCTTGTTCCAGTTTTTAAGTGAAGGACAAGTTAAAGAACAGATTTCAGGTAATTTTTTGACATGTGTGTATGGTAGTTTTGTGTAATCTGCTATAAGATAAAGTGTAGCTTTAAGCAGGGCTGGGAGAAACAAATGAAGTGATTCTCGGAGAGGACATTTTTTTTTTTTGACAATTCAGAATCCACTACTTCCATAGTGCTTTTAAATATAAGGCTGTAAGCTTTGTGTTAGTTGTCTCTAATATTTATGTCCCAATATCTTGACCACATTTTAGGATGAAAATAATCATTTTAGATATGTTATTTTATATTGAAAAATTAGCTGTCTTGGAGAGGACTTTTTTTTTTTTTTACACAATTACATACTAATTTGATCAAAATAGTCTGAAAACTTACTGGCATTCAACATTAAAACTTAACTATGTTTCCAATGATATGGAACCAAATGTGTGTTTTATGGTATAAAGAATGATTTAAGGGCAGCATGGTGGTGTAGTGGTTAGCACTGTCGCCTCACAGCAAGAAGGTCCGGGTTCGAGCCCCGTGGCCGGCGAGGGCCTTTCTGTGCGGAGTTTGCATGTTGTCCGCGTGGGTTTCCTCCGGGTGCTCCGGTTTCCCCCACAGTCCAAAGACATGCAGGTTAGGTTAACTGGTGACTCTAAATTGACCGTAGGTGTGAATGTGAATGGTTGTCTGTGTCTATATGTCAGCCCTGCGATGACCTGGCGACTTGTCCAGGGTGTACCCCGCCTTTCGCCCGTAGTCAGCTGGGATAGGCTCCAGCTTGCCTGCGACCCTGTAGAACAGGATAAAGCGGCTAGAGATAATGAGATGAATGAGAATGATTTAAGTGCATCCCTTTTGGAGCTACCTGTGGTCAAAAAAGCACTTTTTCTAAATGACACGAGTAATTTTGCTAAATATGACATATATTGCCATTCATTCACCAAAAATAACGTTATCACCAAATTTGTTTTTGCATGGTAAATAGAGCTATCACAGGGCTACAATAAACAACCAAGTTTATTTAGTCAAGCCTTTTGATATTGAAGATAATAAGTGTTAAATGTGATTTTTAGCTTGCGTACCCTGATTGTAAAACAACCCAGATATATAGTTTACTTAATAGTGTGTGCCTACATGCAATCCGAATTATTTACACAACATTTCCACCAACTGACTCTCATTCATTCAGCAGTGAATTTCCACCGACAGACTCGGGTCATTTCTCTACTTGGGCGCTCGGCAAAGTGTCCCAGAAGTGCAGCGAAATAGCCAATCGTGTATGGTTGCTAGGGGAAAAATAAATATTTGGCCAATCAGCATCGCCGAATTTAATATGGTTTTGGGGCGCTGGAAATGTCGCCCCTGCTATAGAAAATGTGTCTCTCTCACTCTCTCTGGTTAGAGGTGATGTTCAAAACTAGACTTTTGGTTCATACTGGACAATAATCACATCTTTCTTGTCATAGTTTGTATTCACAACACGAGTGTCAACACTGTTTCACTCCCTCCCTCTCTCTCGTTTCACAGAAATACAACTAGCTCAGAACACACACACACACCTCATTTCATAGTCACTCTCTCACAGAAATCTCACACACACCACCTCTCTCTCTCTATTTCTTTTCATACACTCACTCGCCTTAGAAACCTCCCCCCTCTCATTCACACACACACACTGATTTGTATAGATTCAGACTCATATCCTTGCTGTAAACTTCTCTCAAGAACTTGAGTATTGTATTTGATACCGTTCCTTTCCAAAGCATAAGTGCAGCCTAATATAGCTGTAAATTGTTACTTTATCTGTGAAACTGCTGATTTTGAGAAGGAAATTAATTTGTTATTGTGGAATTGTCATTTTCTGACTGTTCTATTGGCACACACCAGCCGCCACTGGAAGAAACACAGGAATTAGTGAGAATTCGAACGTGTTTCTCGGAATTAACGCGAACTCCGCACCGTTCTCATTCTGTTCCGGGTTCGTCGAATTGTCCATCAGCGGCGATCGGCACGCCATGATTTCGTGGAGGAGCGAGACTCGAGTACCAACGACCACAGCGGGATTTCCACATTAGGTAAATCTTCTTTCTCCTTCTTTTATGTTGTTTTATGGCGGTCGGCAAACAGCTTTTAGGTGCATTACCGCCACCTTCTGGACTGGAGTGTGAACCAGAACGTTTCACACCCCATTGTACTAAATTCTAATAATTCCTGTATCATTTAAAAACCTAAAAACAGCCCTATATCCTACATTATCTGACTTCAACTGCAATATCTCTCTGATACCTAGTGTCATATATGATTTAAATCAGGTAAAAGAGAGCTATTCAGGACACAACTGTGTGTATTTAAGATATAGATACAGTTTGCATCTTAAATCCACACAGGTGTGTAAGTGTGGGTGGAATCAGTGACTTGGAGCTTGGTCCTCTTGTTGATGACGGTCTTAGACGCTGGTCTTTCATTTAAACTAGGATCTTTTACCCGACTACATACTGTGAATTGCGCTGCCGATTCTTGTGATGGGACTGAGAAACCTTTTGTGTCGCAGGTCGGCTACAGGTTTGTCTCTTCGATGGCAACAGTGCAGAACTTGCTTTTTCATTCACAGGCTCCTTTCCTCCAGGCTCTCCTCAGGCCCCAACACAGCTTTTAAATACTAACTTACTGTATTCTAATTATGTTTGTCATGTACATCAAGAGGGATTAATGCTGTAGACATTTTGCAATAAAGGTAAAAATAATTCATAGATTTCTTTATTTATTCATAACTTTGTAGCTAAAAAAGCAGCAGCAGATTTAAACACCAAGCACTGGGAAAACAGCACTTTGCGTGCGTGGAAAAGCCCAAATTACCCTGTATCACAACGGAAAAAGCCCAAATTCAGAAATACGGGGTTTAGCCCAAATTATGCCTGCAGGGTCGCAGGCAAGCTTGGAGCCTATCCCAGCTGACTATGGGCGAAAGGCAAGGTACACCCTGGACAAGTCACCAGGTCATCACAGGGCTGACACATATGGCCCTTTTCCACTACCCTTTTTTGGCTCACTTCAGCTCACTTCAGCCTGACACGGCTCGCGTTTCGACTACCTTAGAGCAGCACGACTCAACTTGCTTCAGCCCTGCTCAGCACCCAAAACTCGCACGGTTTTGGAGTAGGGCTGAAGCAAGCCAAACCGAGCTGAGTGAGGCTAGGGGCGTGAGGAGACACTCCCCTGTGCACTGATTGGTGAGGAGGAGTGTCCTCACATGCCCACACACACCCTGCGAGCACGCTGGGATCTGTAAACACCGTAAACCCGGAAGAAGAAGAATTACGAATTACAAGAATTTCTGAAGCCTTATGCGCCTCGCCTCATCTATACACTCTTGCCAGTATCTGTTGGCGTTGTCGGTGACAACAAGCCGCAACACTAACGACTCCATGTCCTCCATGTTTATTGTTTACTATCCGGGTCGTGAGACTACCGCTTAAAAGCTCACTGATGTCACTGTTTGCGCTGCCTAACGACATCACGTGACGTCCACCCACTTTCGCTAACTCCACCCAATGTGTCCACCCACTTCCAGCCAGCACGGTTCAGCGCGGTTGTAGTCGAAATGCAACTCCAACAGCCCCACTCAGCTCGACTCAGCCCAACTCAGCCGCGTTGGTAGTGGAAAAGCGGCAATAGAGACACAGACAACCATTCACACTCACATTCACACCTACGGTCAATTTAGAGCCACCAATTAGCTTAACCTGCATGTCTTTGGACTGTGGGGGAAACCGGAGCACCCGGAGGAAACCCACACAGACACAGGGAGAACATGCAAACTCCACACAGAAAGGCCCTCGTCAGCCACTGGGCTCGAACCCAGGACCTTCTTGCTGTTAGGTGACAGTGCTAACCACTACACCACCGTGCCGCCCTGCAAATAATTTCCTTCTCTTTTTATTTGTTTTACACAGCGTCCCAACTTTTTTGGAGTCTGGGTTGTATGTAAAGAATGTTAATAACCATTCTTTATTCGTTAATTCTAAACACTGCTGACAGTGCTAAACACTGGCGCAGGAATGCAAATATATTATTTCTGTTCATAATGAGCAAAAATTAGAGAAATATGTATTTTTCATATCCCTGTTAACCAGATAGTTTGCTGTTTTTAAGAAAGTTAAAAAAAATGCTATACTTATGAGTAATATTTGATGGTTGGCAACAATCCAACAAAACACATGATTTCTCACTTTGTACTTCAAATATACTGAGTTAGAAAATTCTGTAATTCTGAGTATAGACTTCCCATTTGCTAAATTAACTGAAGCTTTACTTGCCTCACTCAATTCAGTGAAAAAACACAACACACCAACTGATTCTTTTGAAGTGGACCACATCAAAATTCTTCCCAGTTTATACCACAAGCCCATAACAGTTTTGAGCATAACTTGAGCAAACCCAACTTTCATTTCTCCTTTCTTGTATGATCAGAAAACACAAAGGCATTACTATTAAATGACCATTCTGCATTAGACTTCCTGTAAATCGTACTTAATGTTGTGTAAATATTATGATTATGTACACTCACCAGCCACTTTAATAGGAACTTGTTCTTCATTTTAAGATTCCTGTTCTTGGCTGGCAGGAGTGGAACCCAGTGTGGTCTTCTGCTGTTGCATGCCGAGATGCTTTTCTGCTCACCACGGTTGTAAAGAGTTGCTGTAAGTCACTATATCCTTCCTGGCAGCTCGAACCAATCTGGCCATTTTCCTCTGACCTCTATCATCAACAAGGTGTTTCTACCCACAGAACTGTCGCTCACTCAGTGTTTTTTGTTTTTCACACCATTCTGTGTAAACTCTAGAGACTGTTGTGTGTGAAAACTCCAGGAGATCAGCAGTTTCTGAAATACTCAAACCAGTCCATCTGGCACCAACATCAGTGCCACAGTGAAAGTTACAGAGATCACAGTTTTTCCCATTCTGATATTTGAAGTGAACATTAACTGAAGGTCCTGATTTTGTATCTGCATGATTTTATGCATTGTGCTGCTGTCAAGAGATTGGCTGATTAGATGACTGCATAAAAGAGCAGGTGTAGGGGTGTACCTAATAAAGTGTATTAGGTACACTTAAGTGTATATGATGTAAATATTCCAGTCAGTCAGTCAGGCCAGCTTCAGTCGCAAACGACTATGCCAGGGAGGCAACAGTTCATCATCATCATCTTTAGCTGACAGGCAATTCCACCGTCTTTTGAGTCTCTCCAGGTTAGCCTCTTTATCCACCCTAATACCGCACCCGAGACTTGCATGCCAAGTGTCACGATCAGTGCATACAGATGTCCAGGTAGCAGGGTTTATTTGGAAGTCTCTCAGATCTCGTTTCAGAACATCCTTGTACCTAAGGCGAGGTCGACCAATTGCCCTTGATCCATCTTTGAGAAGACTATGGAGAATGCACTGAGGTAGGTGAGATTTTGGCATTCTGTGGACATGCCCAGCCCACTTGAGTCTAGTGGATTTCAGGATACATGATAGAGGGCTGGAATCTGTGATGCGAAAAAGGTCCTCGTTGGTAATCTTGTTTTTCCAAGTGACACCAAGTATAGATCTTAAAGATCTTGTGTGAAAAGCACTGAGGCACTGTTCTTGATGGTGATAAGTTGTCCAGCATGAAGAGCCATACAGAAGTATGCTCAAAACACAAGCTTCATATACTCTTACTTTGGTCTTGATGGTAAGTTTCGTATTTCTAAACACATGTTTCTCAAGTTTTCCAAACACAGTGGAAGCTTTGCCAAGTCTAATAGACAGTTCTTTATCAAGACAAAGATTAGATCCAAGATATGTGAAGGAGTCAACATTATCGAGTGTTGTGTTGTTGATCGAGAAGCTTAGATTACCAGTTAGAGACAGGACAACTGTCTTCTTAAGACTAATGGTGAGACCAAATCTCTGGCATGCTGTACTGAACTCATCCAGAAGTTCTTGTAGCTGTAGGGCTGAGGATGCACACAAAGCAGCATCGTCTGCATAGAGAAGCTCGCGGACAACAAGTCTTTGGACTCTTGTTTTGGCTTTGAACTTAGCTAGAGAGAAGAAGTTTCAATCATCTCGAGTAAGCAGAGAGACTCCTACATGGTCAGGAATGTTCTGGTACGCCGTTCTGAAAACGTAGGCATAGTAAATGCCAAAGAGAGCAGGGGCTAAGACACAGCCTTGCTTGACACCTCTATTGATGGGAAAGCAATTAGATGTGTCGCCATCATACTGGATTTTACCTTTCATTCCAAGGTGGAAGGACTTTACAAGGGAGAGTAACGTTGGAGGACAGCCAGACTTCTTTAGAACAGCTGACGAACACAGAAAATCATTGCTGTGGTAGATCTGCCTGGACGAAATCTGCATTGAGATTCAGGATAAATCTCTTCAGCAAGCTGTTGCAGTCGATGGAGAATGATCTTAGCTAGTACCTTTCCTGTGACACTTAATAGGGAAATGCCACGATAGTTGTTGCAGTCTTCTCTATCGCCCTTCTGTTTGTATAAGGTGGTGATCTTAGCATCTTTAAACTCTTGTGGAACAGTGCCAGTAGACCAGCAAGACAATATCAGCTTCTGCAAGGGCATTGCAAGAATATCAATACCAGCTTTGACCTGGTATTGCAGCCTCGCCAGCTGCTTTATTGTTCTTCAGTCTTATTATGGTAGATGTTACCTCATTTAAGATCAGGTGGTATGTCAAGTTGTGTCTTGATTGAGTCATTTGGCAGAGTCTGTAAAGTGTCAGCACAAACAGAACTCTCACCATTATAGAGTTCACTATAATGTTCTATCCATCTGGCCAACTTTTCATTCTTGTCGGTGATAGTAGCGTCTTTTCTTTTTAGCACAGAGCATGATTGAGAGATCGGCCCTGTAGCCTCCTTGATCGCAGAGTACATAGCTTCGATATCACCTTGATCCCTAGCAGTCTCGATCTTAGCACAGAGGGACTCCCGGTATTTCTTTACACATTGTCTAGCTGTTCTCTGGACTTCTGCACGACACGTTAGTAGTTCACCTAGTGCACTTCTTGTCGGCCTTGATTTCATCCTCAAGAGAGCTTGTCTCTTTTTCTCTACAACAGGCTCCATGGTCTTTAACGAAGCGTTATACCAGTCAGTCATGCCTATGCCTTTTACCAAATGTTTTGAGCTCACAGCTGTGAATGGTATGTTTTAAGTCAGTCCATTGGGTTTCAGGGTCATCTGATGCAGTGAGTGCCTGCAACTCCTTAGCTAAATCATTACAGAAGCACTCTCTAAGATGAGGTATGGCTGTACGGGTCACATCTATCTTATCTGACTTCTTTTTACTACGATGGAACAACTTTGGACAGAATCTCATGAAAGACAGCACAAGGCTGTGGTCTGAATCACAGTCAGCACTGTGGTAGGTTCTTGTGTTGGTGACTTCAGATCTATGACGCTGTCGCGTAATCACAAAGTCCAATTGGTGCCATTGTTTTGATCTTGGGTGACACCATGGCTTTTTTTCTATGAGGTTGTCCGAGAAACAGAGAGTTTGTGATGCATAGGCTTTGTCGAGAACAGAGCTCAAGAAGACGCTGGCCACTGTCATTCATGTTACCAACACCAAATTTGCCTAGGCAGCCCTGCCAAGATGCGTAGTCATTTCCTACTCTGGCATTCATGTCACCAAGCATCACAATCCTGACCTTTTCATCAACAGATCTGATTAGTTTCTCAAGTTCTTCATAAAAGTTGTCTTTGTCCTCAGATTCAGCTTTCAGAGTTGGGGCATAGGCTGATATTACCAGAATGTTGCCTTGTTTTGTGTTCAATATTAGAGATGATATTCTTTCATTTACTGCAACGGCTGTTTGAATGCTTGATATGATGCTGTTATGAACAGCAAAGCCAGTACCACACAATCTTGCTTGGTTCTCAGGCTTGAATGTGTAATTCATTTCCCTGATTGAACCAGCACCAGGAAGCCGTGTCTCCTGTAAAGCAGCAATGTGAACATTTTTCAGCTGTAGCTCAGTGTCGATGACAGCTGTCTTCCGTATCTGTACATTTCCAAAGTTGAGTTCAGTGTTGGGGGACATTCCAGGGGTCATAGTCCAAACATTACAGGTTCCAAAAATAAACTGTGTTTTCTTAGGTGATTTAAGAGGGATTCCATTTCACACCCATCCATGAAATGTTGTTGTGATCAGTAGCACCCAATTGGTCAGGGGCTGCCCAACTTGGAGCGGGCGGTAGCTACAATGAAGTTAAATAACCTCTCCCACTGCTGACCATAGTCCCTGGCGCCCAGCATATATCACCTTTAGCCAGACTTATAACCGGTAACTACCATGGTCCTGGTTTGATTTCTGCAAAAAATATATGCAGCTGCAGTTTACCTCTGCAGGGAACTGGCTTGGTATAATGACGAAAGATGGTGAAACTGAAACTTCAAAGCCAGGACAGTTAAAGCACCTTGGGTTGTCCTACAGCTAATCAAGGGCTTCTCTCACCCACAACAAATCTGAATCAGAAGTGAGGCATAACCAATACGTCTGAGATGAGTTATAGGTGCAGGGGCTGCCATATGAGTTGGAGTACCAAGTTCATACGCCTTACAAAAACATGAGGCCCCAGCTCCATGTTTGAATGGTTGGCTGGTGACTGTGAAGTTCATGCGCCCTTCGAGCTTACAGGCTCAGAGTGACCATCCACCCAAATATGATGTAAATATTCCAGAGTTCCAATTAATTTCGTGTACTGTCAGTTTTGCTGTTCATTCTTAGGTTCTGTTTTCTCTGAATCTGGGGTTAGTGTATATAAAAGGGAAGCAACTCTGGATTGGGTTTATCGGAGCAGTGACTCATGTCTGAGTCTGCAAATATAATTCTTTCACATGCACGTACAAGTGCACACAAGCATGTTACAGGTCTTTAACACGTCTGTGTTTGTTCATCTCTCCGTAGCTGATAGACACATTTTCCACTGAGATCTCCGAGCTGAAGCAGGAAATGGTTCAAACAGCTAGAGAGCCAGACACAAAGCTCCTACAAGGGTGAGTCTTCTCTCTCACTTTTTCCAGATCTTTCACTCAGCTGTCTCACACTCTCATTCCCTTGACTTCTCTCATATATATATATATATATATATATATATATATATATATATATATATATATAGGGCAGCTCTAAGAGGAAGCCTCAAATATAGTATTGTTGTTAACTTAGATTAGCTTTTTTTTTTTTTAAGAAATTATATCAAGTTAATACATTTGGTGATCTGTGGGATGGTGGGGATGATTTTTAAAAGTTTAATCCAAGAACAGAGCCCAGTTAAGTAACAGTGGCATGTTTGACTAAGAATAGCTATTAAATTAGCTGTTGCTCTGAGGAGTGTATGTAGGAATATCTGACAGTTTTGATTTTCTGGGGACATATCTGATCCCCATGAGGAAAGCTACTGTTTTTAAACAAAAAAAAAAAAAAATCAGTTTATTAAATAAAAGAGCCTAAAAGAGACAAAAGGTTTGCTTTTGGTTACTGAAGTTAAGGTTGGCATGCAAAGCATGAATTATGTGCATACACTACCGTTCAAAAGTTTGGGGTCACCCAGACAATTTTGTGTTTTCCATGAAAAGCCACACTTTTTTATTTCCCACCATAAGTTGTAAAATGAATAGAAAATCTAGTCAAGACATTTTTCTGGCCATTTTGAGCATTTAATCGACCCCACAAATGTGATGCTCCAGAAACTCAATCTGCTCAAAGGAAGGTCAGTTTTATAGCTTCTCTAAAGAGCTCAACTGTTTTCAGCTGTGCTAACATGATTGTACAAGGGTTTTCTAATCATCCATTAGCCTTCTGAGGCAATGAGCAAACACATTGTACCATTAGAACACTGGAGTGATACCGTAGTTGCTGGAAATGGGCCTCTATACACCTATGGAGATATTGCACCAAAAACCAGACATTTGCAGCTAGAATAGTCATTTACCACATTAGCAATGTATAGAGTGGATTTCTGATTAGTTTAAAGTGATCTTCATTGAAAAGAACAGTGCTTTTCTTTCAGAAATAAGGACATTTCAAAGTGACCCCAAACTTTTGAACAGTAGTGTAAATAAAGGTCAGTGGAAGGTCCTTACAGAGATAATAAAATAAACGTGTGTGTGTGTGTGTTAATGTTTTCTATTAGTACCAGGGCTGTTGTTTTGTTTGAACGTAATGGTTAATATCAAACTATTTCCTTTGTGTTTTTATTGTAATGCTGCTAGTTGTCCACAAGGGGGTGCGCTTTCCTCTTTAGCTCATCAGCACAGTGACAAAAGATAGTTAGGAATTTTTTGCTTTATGCAGTGAATCTTTAGTTTTACTTCAGAGAAAATTGCAGAGGATTTCTTAATATACATTGTGTTATAGACTTTGTTAGAAAAACTATAACTATGTTAATGTATTCAAAATGTCCTTGACCTGGTTTGTATGCTTATTTGTTTTTGCACACAGGCTCTGTGACTAGATTTATAGTCAATATATTTTCCCAGTTTTCTCAGAAATAGTCTGCACATTTCATGGCATAGACTCCGTATCTCATGGCAGAACAAAAAGTCAATTCGGGAATTGAAAAAATTCAGGAGGCTAGTCAGAGCTAGCAGTTTTCTACTACTTTTTTATGCTACTCAAGCACATCTGCACTACACATTTTAGTGTTTCCCTTTTTAAGCTCATCAGTTTTTAACAAATTAACAAAAGGGGTGAGTAGAGACAACATTAAATATGCAGCAGTGCTTCAGGACCAGGAATGGGAAGGACTATTCCAGATGCTCCTATGAATACCGGATATGACGGGCCAAATAGTTTTATTGTGGAAAGTGTTTAACTCTGAATAAAATTGGATATTTCCATTGACAGAGACATTGCAAGCCATTTACTTTTTACTCTGTTTGTAGTCTTGAGGGGGAGGTGAGTGGTCTGTTCCTGCAGTCGTCAGTCTGCACTGGTGCAGCAGGGGTCCGGGACTCTGGCTATGACTCTCTACGCCGGCACATGAGTGTGCTGGACAGACTGACACACACACATATGGTCTGGCTTTTACTGTCACTCAGCGATGAAGAAGCAAAACGCATCCTGCAGCCTCAGCCACCAGGGGTAAGTGTTTTGTGTGTGTACGTACAAACACACACCACACTATATACTATTTATGACTTGTTTTAGTTCAGTTTAATTCTGTTCAGTTTGGTTAGTATTGGTCTATATAGTTTCTGATCTGAAATTGAACATCTTTATGAACATTTACAGCAATGTTTAATTCACTTTACGAGTTTACGAGTGACATTTGTTTGTGTTATTATTATTATTTTGCTGACTTCTTTTTATGCTTATGGGGGTGTGTATTTCCAGATATTATGGGAGTGTATATTGGGGCGGCATGGTGGTGTAGTGGTTAGCATTGTTGCCTCACAGCAAGAAGGTTCTGGGTTCGAGCCCAGCGGCCGACGGGGGCCTTTCTGTATGGAGTTTGCATGTTCTCCCCATGTCTGTGTGGGTTTCCTCCAGGTGCTCTGGGTTCCCCCACAGTTCAAAGACATGCGCTTAGGTTAACATGGGGTGGCCTTAGGCTGAGGTGCCCCTGAGCAAGGCACCTAACCCCCAGCTGCTCCCCAGGCGCTGCTAGCATGGCTGCCCACTGGTCTGGATATATGTGTGTGTGCTCATTGCTTACGTGTGTGTTCACTGCCTCAGATGGGTTAAATGCAGAGAGGAATTTCACAAGTGTATGTGTGATGAATAAAGTTCTTCCTATAATTATTATTATTATTATTATTCCCCTACTAGTTTTTATTCAAGGCGGCACGGTGGTGTAGTGGTTAGCGCTGTCGCCTCACAGCAAGAAGGTCCTGGGTTCGAGCCCAGCGGCCAACGAGGGCCTTTCTGTGTGGAGTTTGCATGTTCTTCCCATGTGTGCGTGGGTTTCCTCCGGGTGCTCCGGTTTCCCCCACAGTCCAAAGACATGCAGGTTAGGTTAACTGGTGACTCTAAATTGACCGTAGGTGTGAATGTGAGTGTGAATGGTTGTCTGTGTCTGTGTGTCAGCCCTGTGATGACCTGGCGACTTGTCCAGGGTGTACCCCGCCTTTCGCCCGTAGTCAGCTGGGATAGGCTCCAGCTTGCCTGCGACCCTGTAGAACAGGATAAGCGGCTACAGATAACGGATGGATGGATGGTTTTCATTCATATGTTAGTACTGTATTGTACAGGCATACAGGGTCAGTAGTAGAAACGTTAATGTAACATCTTCTGAATAAATCTTTACAAAGAAAACTTGAACTTTCGTTAGCATTGTTGGTTCACCTTCTAACTGCATGTTCTGCTTGTCATACCAGTGGTTTATGCATGAGATCATTTTGAAGTGTGGGATTTGACGTCATGTATCTGTTCCAAACTGTTGGAATGTTGTTGGAGTAGTATGCCTGCTCGCATATTACACTTGGGCTAATGAATTTCTCAGTGTTTCAGCTCCTGGTTAGAGGGTTAAAAATGGCTATCCTAAGCTGAAATATAGTAAATGTCATGTCAGGTTTGACGTCAGATTTGAGTTTTAAATAGCATAATGAGCAATTTTTATTTTTAACTGCTGATTATGCCCTCTGAGCCAGATCTAAGCTCATGACATTGCATTGCTCAACCTGACTTGAGTGATATTTGAAATTTTAATGACGCATACAGTACCACAGCACAATGTTGAACGTTAGTGTAATGTTTGTCTTCTGTTTCTTGTCCTATTTCTGTGTGTATGTGCTGTAGACATTTCTGGTGAGAAGGTCGTCTAAACTCCAGAAGAAGGTGATTTCCCTGCGTATGGACACAGACAGTGCTCCAGTAACCGTGAGGGACTTCCCAGTCACAGAAAGCCAGTACAGTGAGTTGCACACAATGCCAGAGAACTATGAACATCTCTTTTCTCCTTTTCACTTCCCTCTGCACATGACATAAAAAAAAGACTGGCTTTACCTGTCTATTTTTGCCTTTTTATTAATCCACTGTTTTTGTCCAGGCAGTACAATGACTCTGTGTGTGAGCTAGCTTTAGTGGTGTGGCTCAGTGTTCTCAGACAGTGTGCTGTCAGTGCTTTATACATTCTTGGGCTTTTTGTTTTCAACTTTCTTTTTTTAAACTAATCTATTTTCCAGCTGTCTTACAGACAAGTATTTGTCTGGAATGCAATTCCAGCCTTTCAGCCTTTGATGTTAAGATTATCATAAAAGTGTACTACTATACACTTATCGTATTCATAATTGTGTATTAATAATTTAATTAAGTCCCAGACCAGTGCATCTGACTAGTTACATACTGCTTACAGTGCTACTTTTCCAAAGCTAACCATATTGAATTCTATACAACAATGCAGCAACAACGCAAGGCTTAAATTATGTGCTTAAGAAAACGGGTAAAATATTTTTAAAAGGAATTTTTTAAAATCTTAACTACAATGTATTCTTTCCTGCAATACCCAAAGGATTGTGCATGCCAGTTGTTTAGGCATTTATAATGACACTTCTCATCTCATCTCATTATCTGTAGCCGCTTTATCCTGTTCTACAGGGTCGCAGGCAAGCTGGAGCCTATCCCAGCTGACTACGGGCGAAAGGCGGGGTACACCCTGGACAAGTCGCCAGGTCATCACAGGGCTGACACATAGACACAGACAACCATTCACACTCACATTCACACCTACGCTCAATTTAGGGTGTATTCAGACCAGGATAGTTCGATAGTTCACTTGCTGTGGTCCGAACCAAATGTTTTTTTTTTTTTTTTTTCATTTTGGTGCGGTTCGCTTTCACACTGTACATTTTAGTAAGCGGACCAAAATCTGTCAACAAAGCCACGTGCCCTGAGGTCGTTCAGCTATTGGTCAGAGACGACATGCGCACAAAGCGTTAAGTTCAAAAGTAGTCATGGAGGCTTTCCGTGCTGTTATTCTTTTTAATGTCATCAAAGCTATATGTTTTTTCCAGTTTTTACCGTTTTCACAATTGTGCGATTACTATGCTGTTGTACAAGTAATTTATTAACGACGACTTCAAAGGGCAAGGCGGCTACGGAGGATAGCGCTGATGAGCGCACATCATGTTGTGACAGTTCTGGCTCTTCACGCAAGACGGAGGAGGTATGTGTCGGGATATTCGCCTTATCCATCGTAATAGATGAATTTCTTTTTTGCGTCGCTAGTACCGCCACTTTTTGAAAGAATGTCCCTGATTTTAATGTAGGTCTGACGGAGTTTCTTCACTTTTAGCCGACATTGTTCTGGGGAGCGCGTGAACCCCTTCTCCTTCATTTTCTCACTGAATACAGCAGACACGTCGGCATTTTTGTGTGTTCTCTCCAAAAGCTCAGATATGTGGACATCTGCCCATATATCCACAAGGGTACGCGTTTCTTCCTCGGCCCACGTTTGCCCCCTATTCATTTTTTGTACTCTGTAGTCTAGCCTACCACTGGTCTGAATGACTGAACGACTGTTGTAAGGTTCCCTTAACAACCGAAACAGTGTTTGCACTTTGCGGTGGAGTGTCAAGACTCTGTTTCCCATAATGCTCGACAAACGACGGAAGCTCCCAAGGTACAAAAAAGCAAAACTGTCAGATTAGGTCCGGTCTGCTTTCACACCTCCAAAAGGTCCGCACCAGAGTTCCTTTAGTCCGGACCGAGTCCGACCTTGCAGCTCGGTCTCGGTCCGCTTGTTTGGTCCGGACCAGAGTTCGGTGGTTTGTATTCAGACCAACCCAAAAGGTCCGGACCAAGGGAAATTTGGTTCGTTTAGTTGTTTGGTCCGGACCAAACAACGTAGGTGTGAATACGCTCTTAGAGTCACCAGTTAACCTAACCTGCATGTCTTTGGACTGTGGGGGAAACCGGAGCACCCGGAGGAAACCCACGCGGACATGGGGAGAACATGCAAACTCCACACAGAAAGTCCCTCCCCGGCCACGGGGCTCGAACCCGGACCTTCTTGCTGTAAGGCAACAGCGCTAACCACTACACCACCATGCCGCCCCACACTTCTCATGAGATATTTAAAATAAATTTAACGCTTGCTTTTGTGACTGGTAAAACTGATCATGTCCCATCTTCTGGTCTGAAAATTTCAGTCTGTTCTTTGACAATTGGTACTTTTATTAAAGCTGAACAACAGGGATAATGGCATTTCCATAATAACTCGCTGCCAGTTAGCACATCTGTTTTGCATTAACCCAAATTTAGTTCTCTCCCTCTATTTGTCCCATATTCCTCGAACAGTGGGAGGCACTTATGCATACGTGGACTTTCACAGTAGAGCAAGTGCAAACTTTTCGAGCTTTGCTGTGCATTACTACTGCTAGTGCTGTTAAATTCTTGCGTGTATGTATGTTTATGTTTCAGCCTTCTCCTTGGAGGGGTCAGGGATCAGCTTTGCCGATCTCTTTCGACTGGTGGCTTTTTGCTGCGTAAGCAGGTAAGAGGAGCTACACCACTAAACAGTAGACACAAAAAGCCTTGCTGCAAATGCTGTGAGAGCAAATGAACAGTATAACGCATGGTGTTTTATCATGAAACATTTTCAGGCAACTAATGCATATGTTGGTATGAATGTGTTTATCATGCTGTTTTCGCGTTGTTTTGCTTTATGTTTAATGACTGCATTCATTCACAGTACCAATACACGAGATGGGGTCTTTTAAGTTTTAGTGAATAGTTATTTACCTTTATTTCTTAAACTCTTTTGGAAAGTAAGCTAACAAGTTTGATTTGAGCTTAGTAACCCAAGCTTGTGCTGTAATATCTCCTCAACCCTGGGTGTTATAATCTGAAAGACGTATCGTGTTACAAAATTTATATCAAATCCCTAGCCCTGTGGTCCAAATATGATACAGCATTACCTCTCACTTGATTGAAGCCTTTTGTGCCAAACTGATTTCTACTGTGAACCCGTTAACCTGGTGAGCCGCTGCTGCTTTTGTCAGGTTTTTTTTTTCTTTGCTGAGTTACAAACAAAAGGATTATTAGACTAAAATCAGTCGCTTTCTTATCCTACCCAGTCTGTGCTAGCAATCTGAAACCACAAATCCAAAATAATTTAATTGCATGACGCTGTGTCGGTGGCTCAACTGCTATCAAAAACATAAATCATTGAATATGCTTCCTTGTTTAAGGCTGAATTGTTTGTGTTCCTGCTTTGCAAGTTTATTGTACCATGCAATCCTTATTATACCCTGTGGTGCATTTCTGCATGGTCTCCCTGCCTTGCCGAGTCTGTCTCTTTGTCAGTGCCACACAGTAGACAAACACAAGCCTCTGTATGTCAGTCTTTTCTTTTCACATGCTAAGATTCACAGCTGGAGCACCAAACCTCTGTCTCTCTCTCTCTAGTTTCCCCTTAAGAGCAAAGCTTCTATAAGGTTTTAAGAATTTTCTAGGTCCTCTTAGTACACTTTATGCCCTTAGTGCCTTTTGTTTATGCTTCTTCTTTGTAGAGATGTTCTTCCGTTTACGCTGAAGCTTCCTGAGGCAATCTCTGCTGCAAAGACTACTACTGATCTAGAACAAGTAGCCAAGTTAGGAATTGGTAAGTAGCTTTTACCCTCAGTCTTCAGGTCTGATTTTATTAGTCAAGCATCTATGAGTGTGCCTTTCTCTGAAGCCTTATGATCCGTTCAAAATGTTATAGTTCTGTGACTGTTTATGATTGCAAATAAACCAGAAAATACCTCAGTTGCGTATAAACTTAGCTGATACACCAAACACGTGTTTATCTGAGAGGGTTGGATCAGGCTTGGGCTCATAAATACAGTGTGACTGGTTGAGGATGGGTGTTGGTTTAGAGCTCTCTTGCTTTGAGGCAATTCGGTTATGACTTGTGCTTTTGAGTGTGTTCTTACTGCCACTGTTTCAAAACACTCATGTATTTCTGCTTTCTTTTCTTTGCTGACCTATGTTCTCATTGAAGCTTATTCAGTAGGGGTTTTCCTTTCATTTTTAATTTGACAGATCTGATCATTACTGATCAGCTCACTGGTTGTTCGTGATAATAGATGTCATGCCTTTCAATTACATGAAACCTGCGACTGATAACATCGTAGGCGCCCAAATTAAAAAGGTGCCCAAATTAAGGTCAAGCGCCCAAAATATGCTACCAAAAGTGTAAAAAAAAAAAACCTGAAATGTTGATTAAATAAACTTGGCTGCATAAAACCCAATGTCTTGACTTTCTTCTTTAAAGCTCATAGGCAACGGTTTTAATTTTATGCACATTTGAAACTTTATATGTTAAAAAACCCTCTGTAATTTTCTTCAGGTCCCAAGAAGTATTGTTAATAAGTAATAATTAAAATAAGTTAGCGCGGCTCGTGGCGAATTTCTGTTTGGCTATTTTCGTGACCACTCGGCACGTGATGTCATTTAAGCCAAACAAATCGCTTGAGTCGAGTCCACTTCCGTTTACTTGCATTGCCGTTCGGCTTGAGTGCAGACGTGCATTCAGGAATTTCCAAAGAAAAACCATGCCTTATTGTTGTGCACTGAACTGTAACAACGGGACCAGTTCAGGAAGAAGTTTTTACCTTTTTCCAAAAGAGGAGAAGAGGCAGAGAGAGTGGATTGTGCATGTGAAACAAAATCAAGCAGTCAGAGAAGAAACAGACCAGCAACGCTCCAGCAATGCTCAAGCAAAAAAGAGAAATGGAGGTAAACATTTTTACCTTTGCTTGCAATTGACAAGTCAAGAATCCTGAGGGATCCTGTACAATCATTGTGGAAATGAGACAAAGGGATATTTCCTCACTTAGAGTAGGCTATAAATAGTATAATACCGCGGATGGCAGGCTAATGTGGCCTACCGGCGCACTGTCAAGTAATCGTTACCTATCTCCACTAGGGAGGGTGGTTTAATTATTCTTCAAAAGGGCTCTTATTTAGTATTACGACGAAAGTAAGAATTTATCATAACTACCAGGATAAATCGTTTGGGCGCGAGTCTTGTTGAGGTCCGGGGTCACCGCGATCAGAGTCGGCCGAGTCGCTGTCCGATTCCGAGGCCGCATGGTCAAACTAGTGAGCCGCATTCACCGATTGCTTCACAACGGCCATAGGTTCATACATATATGGTTTCACCTGTCGATATTTAATTTGGGGACTTCCTGCCTCAAGATCGCTATCACTTTCAGACATTTTACACAACCTCTCACGACCAAAGTCTGTACACGTGTGCTCGGTTCGCAAGTAAACACAGAGCTGCTCCCAGTCTGTTTGGCTTAAATGGCATCATGACGATGGTCCCCTGGCGGTGAAAGTGCGCATAAGTGAAATGTAAACAAACCTTCGGAAATTGGGCAAAACAGTATATTTTAACCGTTTTATTCAATTTTAGGGTGCAAATTAGACACTAGGAAAATTGAATTTGCTTTTTGGGTCGTTTTTCTAGACAATAAATTCGATATTCTACGTTTCATCTCCGACCACTGCCTATGACCTTTAAAAAGACCGAAATTAGCGAGAATTAGCATGTATTTCTCGGAATTGACGCGAAATCCACACCATTCCCATGTGGTTCTGGGTTCGTCGAACTCTCCGTAAGCCTCGCGCAGAGCACGAATTGTCCATCAGCGGCGATCGGCACGCCATGATTTCGTGGAGGAGCGAGACTCGAGTACCAATGACCACAGCGGGATTTCCACATTAGGTAAATCTTCTTTCTCCTTCTTTTATATTGTTTTATGGTGGTCGGCAAACAGCTTTTAGGTGCATTACCACCACCTTCTGGACTGGAGTGTGAACCAGAACGTTTCACACCATATTGTACTAAATTCTCCTAATAATTCCTGTATCATTTAAAAACCTAAAAGCAGCCCTATATCCCACGTTATCTGACCTCAACTGCAATATCTCTCTGATACCTAGTGTCATATATGATTTAAATCAAGTAAAAGAGAGCTATTCAGGACACAACTGTGTGTATTTAAGATATAGATACAGTTTGCATCTTAAATCCACACAGGTGTGTAAGTGTGGGTGGAATCAGTGACTTGGAGCTTGGTCCTCTTGTTGATGACAGTCTTAGACGCTGGCCTTTCATTTAAACTAAGATCTTTGACCCGACTACATACTGTGAATTGCGCTGCCGATTCTTGTGATGGGACTGAGAAACCTTTTGTGTCGCAGGTCGGCTACAGGTTTGTCTCTTTGATGGCAACAGTGCAGAATTTGCTTTTTCATTCACAGGCTCCTTTCCTCCAGGCTCTCCTCAGGCCCCAACACAGCTTTTAAATACTAACTTACTGTATTCTAATTATGTTTGTCATGTACATCAAGAGGGATTAATGCTGTAGACATTTTGCCTACATAAAGGTAAAAATAATTCATAGATTTATTTATTCATAACTTTGTAGCTAAAAAAGCAGCAGCAGGTTTAAACACAGAGCACTGGGAAAACAGCACTTTGCGCGTGCGGAAAAGCCCAAATTACCCTGTATCACGATGGAAAAAAAAACAAGTTCAGAAATACAGGGTGTAGCCCAAATTATGTAATTGAAAGGCCTGGATGTTATTTAGTATGATGATTATTTGTTTTATTTTTTTAAACAGATTTTTTTGGGGGGAATAATTTTAAAATAATTTCTTATTCTTTCAAGTATTTGAGCCAGATCGTTTAGCTTGAAAACATGGCTCTGAAGTTCTGTGTACATACTTCTGAATGTGCTTCTCATGTAGGTGACACATTCTGATGATGTCACTTGCTGGAACATGTCTAAGAGTAGTTTTGTTTCTTATGGTTCTGGGCTATTGCGCAGTATTTGGTTTACAGGAATTAGACTGTAATATAAGTCAGTGTAATAGGACACTTCACTTGACATATATTAACTTGGATATGACTGACGACAATACAAGAGAGGATAAGAAATGACATTTACTTACCTGAATAGACTCCAGTTTGAACTGTGGTGTTTCTTGAATGACTGTGGTTTGAATGCTTCTGTAACTCGGATGGTTTAATAATGTTTCATAAAAGAAAGAGCTCAAATTACAGAAAACAAACAATGCAAGTGCTAGGAAAGACAAGACGTTGTGTTGTAGACATGTGAAACTTGAGGAAGACGCATACCACTTGATACAGAAAATAGAATCCGTGAAGACAGAATATGGCGTTAAAGGGTTTTCAATCTTAAGACACATTGTGTGTCGTGTAATGGAGTACCGGCGGATACAGACCAGTACAGCACGGCTTACTGAAGGCAAGACTTGGAAATTTTCATACTGGGACCACTGCCAAAATGGGCCCCACCTAGCGAGTGTGATGAAATTCAGGCTTTAGGTGTTGCCGATCAGGTTTCAGTCTGACTTACTATTCTGAGTAGGAAATTTCAGGGGGAGCTAAGGACATGGGGAAATCCGAAAGGAAAAATAGAGCAGAGTAAGTGAGAGAGACAGGAAAATAAAAATCTAACGCACATGTTGGAAGATAATAGATTTTATGACAGTTGTATGAACTGGCATAAAGAATGAGAGGAGTAAAGGCTAGGAGAAGTACACACTTGATTGCATGTGTGATGTAACCACACATACCTCTTAGATGTTTCAATCTGAGGAACTGATGAGCTCTAACCTGTTTGACCTCTAGCTTTATAACAGTGAGTGGAAATGTGCTTATTAGTAAAGTGGAAGTAGTGTCCATACTCTGATTATATTGGTAGAAGTATGTCTCCATTTGTACAGAGGTGGGACAAAAAAAAAAAATCTGTTTTGCATATAGGGTGAGTGGAATGCATTTGAAGGGACGGCCTTTAGAATGAACGCGTGAGTGAGGAAAAAGTGGGAAGAGAGAGCAGCAGTTTCTGTGCTCCTCCCATCAACTCTTCAGCATGCATGACTCATACCATTCAGTATGTGTGTGAACCGCACTCCTGTTTCCACACGCTGACTTGGAGCTATGAGCTATAGATGTTTTTAATCGAGCCATCCGAAAGAAACAAAGACTAGAAGAGTTTTACTTAATTCCTGTAAGTGTGGGTTTTAATCCTTGATATTGTTATGACTAACATGTTTTCTTCTTTTTTTTTTTTTTTAAGTTTAAATTGCTGCCTTTTCTTTGGTCAGTCCTCACGTTCAGCTTTTCCTGTTTGCACTGCGGAATAGTTGTGTGCGTTTGTGAGATGTGTGCGTGTGTGCGTTGATTTATTGTATGAGTCATTTGTTTTTACTCAAGTTAGACTTAATATTTTTCCTCAGATATTATGAACATTATTAATTTTGCTTGAATAACATTTTTCATCAAACTTGGCATAACCAAGTTTTATTTTTTGCCTCTATGAGTAGTTAAGAGGAGCATTGTTTTTTTTTATCTTTTATTCTGTTAACTTCTACTTTTTAAAAACTTTTTCACATGATATGACAGTGTGGGTTTGGCTATTGGCTCTCTTCATTTCCTTTAGGATTCTGGGACTCTAAGCTGTGTCAAAAGAAGAGCTCTGTGACCGATGGACCGGCTGTTCCGCAGAGAGTGAAGCAGGCAGGGCAGAGGACATCCCTTGGAAACAATTTGACACCTGTCCCACGTACTCGATCCCCATCCCAGCTGGAGTGTAGTCAGTCAAACGGGGCTCTGTGCTTTATTAACCCTCTTTTCCTTCAGACACACCGCTCTGAACGTGCTTCCACAGAGAGTGTCACCTCAGCAGCACCTGGAGAAAACCGTGCACTTTCGCACAGCAGCAGCTCCTCTACTCAGGGCAAAAGCCATACAGGTCCTCAAAGCATCCTTCGCCGATCCATCAGCAAAGAACTCCCCAAAAACTACGGCGTAATTACAGGGAAAAGTTCAACCCGCTCCCCTCCACCTCGACCACCCCCTCCCCACACCAGCCCGCGTAGACCAACCGTCCCAGTCAAGCAGAAGAGCATGCCGGAGACTGGCATTAGCTGGATCAAAATGTCCCCGGAGAAAACTGGCCTGCTGGGGCGCCTGAGTTCCTCGTTCAGCTCCCTCTCGTCCTCGCCCCCCAAGAAGATCAGCTCACCCATCCCCATGCCATCTTGCCGTGGAAAAAGGGCTCCCAGTATTCCTGATGCACTGGAGGACCAGATCATAGAGCAGGCAGTATCTCAGAGCTTGGCCAAGCAGGCGCTGAGAAATGCAGCCGTGGAAAGCAGAAGCCCGGCAGAGGAGGGCAGCCCCATGGGGCGAGAGAGACTCAGCGACATTAGCATTTCCACATCCTCCTCTGACTCTCTGGACTACACCCACAGCTTCACAATGCCAACAGCAGCCAGCCCCTCTAGAGCTGACAGCAGCCTGGAGGAGGAAGAAGAAGAGGAGGAAGATGATGGTGTCGGTGTGGAGAGCGATCAGGAGCTAAGCATGGAGCCACCCTTCAAGCCCAAGAAGCGGCACAGCGCTGGTACGTTTGTGCTGCCACGGGCACTCAAAGGACATTTGCGTAAAGTCAGCGGCGTTTTCAACTCACTCATGACACCTGAGAAAAGAGCAGTCAAAAGGATTGTAGAGCAGTCCCAGAACAAAGGCACCTACTTCGGCTGCCTGGTGCAGGACTATGTGAGTTTCATGCAGGAGAATTGCAGCTGCCATGAGTCAGGCCTGGAGCTGCTGCAGACTGTCCGGCAGTTTATGACTCAAATGAAATCCTACCTGCTGCAGAGCTCGGAGCTCAACCCTCCCATTGAGTCCCTCATTCCAGAGGACCAGATTGGTAAGGACACTTTTTATATCCATTCCAACATATTCATAATCTGAATGATCTACATAATGATTCATTGCAAAGCGAACAGAATTATTCTGATAATTGAAAATGCATGCTTGTTTTCATGCATGAATGTTTTGCCCACACAACTACACGTCACTGTATTTCCCCATCAGTCATATCAGTCTGCTACTGCCAGTCATTGTCTGTTAGCTACCTGTCTCCTTTTTCTGATTATATTTTTCAGTGCAATGCTTCCATAATTATTTAACTAAGTAAGGAACGTTAAATCAGGCATTTGTAAATAATAGCCAGTGTACAGGTCTGTTGTCAACAACTAATTTGTTAGTAGATATTAGAAGCAACATCTGGTGTGCATGTGTGGTGGTGATCTGAGAAAGCCTGTTGGATGTCACTGCGGCTGAATTCTGGTAAACAGCCGGGAAAAAAAATGTGCTCTCAGGTTTTGGGCAAAGTTCTCATCTCATTATCTCTAGCCGCTTTATCCTTCTACAGGGTCGCAGGCAAGCTGGAGCCTATCCCAGCTGACTATGGGCGAAAGGCGGGGTACACCCTGGACAAGTTGCCAGGTCATCACAGGGCTGACACATAGACACAGACAACCATTCACACTCACATTCACACCTACGGTCAATTTAGAGCCACCAGTTAACCTAACCTGCATGTCTTTGGACTGTGGGGGAAACCGGAGCACCCGGAGGAAACCCACGTGGACACGGGGAGAACATGCAAACTCCGCACAGAAAGGCCCTCGCCGGCCCCGGGGCTCGAACCCAGGACCTTCTTGCTGTGAGGCGACAGCGCTAACCACTACACCACCGTGCCGCCCCGGTTTTGGGCAAAGTTGATCTGGATAAAGATGGCCATAATCAGAGTTTTAAAATGTTTAAATGCCCTAATAAAAAGCTATTATTAACAAGAAATGTCGTCAACAGAACTCACTGAATTAATCAGTGATTATTTCCCATCAGTGGTAACAGAATATGTGACAATGATCAGTTACAAATGAGATGATGATTATGATGATGATGAGGCTCGTATTTTAATTGCCACAAGGTTTTACCTCACCTGATGATACAGAGGCTGATGTGGATGATGTAAAATTATTTGAAATTTGACAGTAATGTTGTCTTTTCAAGTTATAAGTGTAAAGGTAGGTAAGGCACCTTTCAGGGGAATTGGAATGGAGTCTTCATGCAGTTTTCTCATTTTCACTTTTGCAAAAAGTTAGACTGAAAAAGGAAAGTGTGTAGTTTTCAGGACTATATCTAAAAGAAAACGTACAAATTTTACCAGTGTGAAGTTGTATTTATTGATATACTGAACAAAATGTTTCTTTCGTAATATTTCTTTCTCTCTTCCTGAAACTATTCAAATCACTGCCTGCCTGCAGTATATCTATAGAATGGTTTCGTTCATTGTTTGGCAATTTGTGACTGAGCTCCGCCATCAAGAGAAAAAAGCAGAAGTAACAAAAACACTGACTTATTTATTATGGAGAAAAGAAACTGACTTGTATACATTTAAATCCTAAGTACCAACTATCGCAAGTCAGTACCTACCAGATAATTTACGAAACATATTGTGCTAACAAATGCACCTGTAGTGAAGTGTTCATCTGTTTGGAATGGTTCTGCTGACTGGTTTCATATTACCGGTACTCATCTTCCAGGAAAGTTGTTTGCTCCTAATGCAGGTCCCGACAGAACTGCGTGCGTTATGTTTGGATAGAAGGTTTTAGTGTATGAACTGTGTAGGCGTAAGTTGCAACAGACTGGCAGGTATATTTATGTGAAAGCAGACTTTTCTTTTCTATGAGCTGTTGGTTTTTTTTTTTTTTGGGGGGGGGGTTGGTATATAGAAGCCTTTAGATGCTGTAATGTGGTCCAATTGGGAAAGCTGGTCATTATCAGTTTTGCAACAGAGGTGAGCTAGGAGTAAGAGTACAATCTATTTTTTTTCTTATTTTGCTAACTTCTAACTTCTTTTAGAGCTCCACAGGAAAACTGTAATCCATTTCCGTTTTCCTGAGAACATAAGCAGTCAGCTCTGTGCTCTAGTAAATATATTTCACTCCAGATGTTTTGTGCACATCACATCCAAGTGGGTCAGCGTCTCCTGCCCTTGCAGTGTTCTCTCCACCAATCCCTGCTAGCGCTTTTGAGGCAGCCCCTCTCACTTGTTGACTGTGCCCTATTAGTAAATGGGTAGGTGGATGTAAGTCGAGAATGTAGTAAGAAGGGACAAAAGGGTATTTGTTTTCTGTTTCAGGACTTTGTACTCATTAATTTTTTTTTTCTGCCTTGGACACAGCATAGAAATACATGCGTGCGCTACAGGGTTTTTCATGTGCACACGTGCGGTCACTTCACCCAGGCTTCACAGATAAAAATGCACTTGTAACAGTTCAGATTAAGCAGTCTCCTCTCCAAGGTCTATTTTAAGTTGGGAGAGAGATATAGTGTTCATTTCTGTTTATTTAACCCACTTCTTGTTGATAGTGGGAGAAGATGTATCCTGCTCTTGAGATGCCTCAGGAAACCTACTTCCTGTATGCTGACAATGTTTTGAGGACTTCTCACAATGTAGAACCAAGAATAGAAATTGAATTAGGTGTGGTAAAGATCCTTTTGGAAAAAAAAAATAAAAGTACATGTCAAGGAACTGAAGATTCAGGGAAACAGGGAAGGGATTCTTTACTTTGTGCATCTGATTGTGTTGGAGAATGACGCAGCTTGTGGCCATATTTCACTATGATGGCCTCTTGTGTGTTTTTTGTGTGGGAGGCGTCAGTAGATTCACTTCTCTTCTCTCCAAGCCTGTGACTTGTTTTCCTGCTTTGGACTGTGGAGTTAGGTTGTGCGTGTGTGTGTGTGTCGAAAGTTTGCACGCAGTAGAAGACAGACTCAGGCTGGCCTTGACTGGTTGCTTCTCCTTATTTTTTCTTTTGCTATGAGCTCTATCTCTTCTTTGTGCTATCTGTCAGTGTCTGTGCACAACAAAGCTGCTCTCATTCAGCAGAAGTAGGCCCTAAATTACATTTTTATTCAAGTACGAATAATTGAAATGTTGATAGAACTTTCCATTATCCCCTTCTACAGATTGCGAGACAGAAAAATAATTTTTAATTAAGTGGACTGCATTCCTCTTGTGTGTATATATGAGGATTTATGTAAGCAGGTACATGTTCTTTCTAATTGTACCAACTGTTATTGTGGTGTTGCAGGGTTTATCAGTTCCTTGTAAGATAAACATGAACGCACAAGTCTGGTGACCTTGACTGATTATTACTCTTAGACAGTAAAAGTGAACTGGATGAAATTTTGCAAAGACACCCAAGTACTATTTTAAGTGAGGTGAAGAGCGATTTAATTCCTGCACTGTGAGGTATACAGTGCAAATTGAATACATATGGAGTGGCTCCTACAATGCTTGCTGCTCCAAGCTTTGGGCTTCATGTGTACTCGCCATTTTAATGCGTGAAAAGCATGAACAAGGCAGCAGCCTGAGTATATGGAGGTATCTGTTTCTCTCCCCCTCATAACTAACAGACAGTGCATTTACTGTGCATGCCTCAGGCCAGACAACAGGGAGGGGCACGACCACTTTCAGAGTGCGATAAAATGGCAGGTTACATTTACGAAATTTATGATAATATTTTCACTGTGTTGGAGTTAAGGTCAATGCATGGCGCAAGACTATCAACTGAAGTTGTTTAGCGTGACGTGAGTAACGAATAAATATTAGAAATGTCAGAGACTTAATGATCTAAATGAATTGAAATGATTGCTGTGGCATCATGGAAGGTTGTATATGTCTTCTGTTATTTAGTATGCTTTTTTGATCATCATTGCAACTAGAATGGCATACATTTTTTCCCCAGCCTGGGGCATTTATAATTATGCTTATTATAAGGGGGCTTACATGGCAGTGGCCTGTGAAGTGTCTGTAAAATGACTAACAATAGGCGCATCCAAATACAAACAAGCATTCAAGACCAGAAGTCCATTTTCCAAACAGGTCTTCTCAGCTACTCAATACACTTTTGCTAAGGTGCCAACTTAATCCGTTGTTGTTTTCCATCTTCTGCATACACTACCGTTCAAAAGTTTGGAGTCACTTTGAAATGTCCTTATTTTTGAAAGAAAAGCACTGTTCTTTTCAATGAAGATCACTTTAAACTAATCAGAAATACACTCTATACATTGCTAATGGGGCGGCATGGTGGTGTAGTGGTTAGCGCTGTCGCCTCACAGCAAGAAGGTCCGGGTTCGAGCCCTGTGGCCGGCGAGGGCCTTTCTGTGCGGAGTTTGCATGTTCTCCCTGTGTCCGCGTGGGTTTCCTCCGGGTGCTCCAGTTTCCCCCACAGTCCAAAGACATGCAGGTTAGGTTAACTGGTGACTCTAAATTGACCGTAGGTGTGAATGTGAGTGTGAATGGTTGTCTGTGTCTATGTGTCAGCCCTGTGATGACCTGGCGACTTGTCCAGGGTGTACCCTGCCTTTCACCCGTAGTCAGCTGGGATAGGCTCCAGCTTGCCTGCGACCCTGCAGAACAGGATAAAGCGGCTAGAGATAATGAGATGAGATGAGACATTGTTAATGTGGTAAATGACTTTTTTTCTAGCTGCAAATGTCTGGTTTTTGGTGCAATATCTCCATAGGTGTATAGAGGCCCATTTCCAGCAACTATCACTCCAGTGTTCTAATGGTACAATGTGTTTGCTCGTTGCCTCAGAAGGCTAATGGATGATTAGAAAACCCTTGTACAATCATGTTGGGGCGGCACGGTGGTGTAGTGGTTAGCACTGTCACCTCACAGCAAGAAGGTCCGGGTTCGAGCCCCATGGCCGGCGAGGGCCTTTCTGTGCGGAGTTTGCATGTTCTCCCCGTGTCCGCGTGGGTTTCCTCCGGGTGCTCCGGTTTCCCCCACAGTCCAAAGACATGCAGGTTAGGTTAACTGGTGACTCTAAATTGACCGTAGGTGTGAATGTGAGTGTGAATGGTTGTCTGTGTCTATGTGTCAGCCCTGTGATGACCTGGCGACTTGTCCAGGGTGTACCCCGCCTTTCACCCGTAGTCAGCTGGGATAGGCTCCAGCTTGCCTGCGACCCTGTAGAACAGGATAAAGCGGCTACAGATAATGAGATGAGATGAGACAATCATGTTAGCACAGCTGAAAACAGTTGAGCTCTTTAGAGAAGCTATAAAACTGACCTTCCTTTGAGCAGATTGAGTTTCTGGAGCATCACATTTGTGGGGTCGATTAAATGCTCAGAATGGCCAGAAAAATGTCTTGACTATATTTTCTATTCATTTTACAACTTATGGTGGTAAATAAAAGTGTGACTTTTCATGGAAAACACAAAATTGTCTGGGTGACCCCAAACTTTTGAACGGTAGTGTATATTCCAGGTTATTTGTACAAATAAGGAATACAAAAATGATTACTGCAAGTTTAAATAAAGCTCTTGTTTTGTATTTAGAGTTTTAATGGCCCAACAGTACATACTGTAGCAAAGGTGCAAAGAAATATATTTGAGGAATGTATTATCAATTGAATATATTTTTATTTTATTATATACTAGCTGATATTAGACAGTTCTTGGCATCACAGACATGACATCATCTGGTTCTCTGCAGAGTGGGGAAGGAGAAAGAGGGAGAAGAAACATCACATGCCTGAAAATTGACCAAGAAACATTTACTTCTCTAATGAAAAAGTGAATAATTAAGCTGACTGAAGCACATTTTGCTTCACAGTCAGCATTCCTGGTCACCTGAGTAGGCAGTTACATATTAAAATCTGCTACTAGAGCCTTGTGGTTTAACTTCCTGGACATGATTACTCCCTTCTGCAATAAAGTCATGAGTTTTGATCCAGCTTTTCACAAACAAAGAGAGGTGAAACATGTCTACTGTAGTTGTTTTAATGCACAGCTAAATTCTTCTGTGAAATGTTTTGCAAACTAAACTATGGAAATACTGAGTGAATGTATGAAAAGGAAATGTAATATTAGTTCTGTGGGAGGTCTCGGTTTCTCTATATTTACAACCACGGCTATTTCTGTTTGTAACACATCTAAACAGCTCCTAGAGTCATATCGATACAGTGGGGAAAGACACCTTAATTACTTTGCAGACATATTTATCATTTATATGTGATCCTTCCACTGACTAATTCTACCCTTTTCATGTGTGTGGGATAATCTGTGAATCACCCTCTTACTTAAGAATTATTTTCTCTTACAATTGGTGTGTGTGTGTGTGTGTGTGTGTGTGTGTGTGTGTGTGTGCTGACCGTTTCTGACCATCTCCTCCATCCCCCCTCTCAGATCAGGTCCTGGAGAAGGCCATGCATAAGTGCATCCTGAAGCCGCTGAAGCCTGTGGTGGAGGTGGCTCTGCACAACTTCCAGGTGAGCAGTGGGGTTTGGCAGCAGCTGAAGGAGAACCTGGCTCTGGCCAAAACCAAGCAGCCGCAAGAGATGGGTGTGGATGGAGCCATGCCACCAGACCCTGTAGCCATAGAGAAGATTCGTCATAAGTTCCACAATATGAGCAAGATGTACTCGCCTGAGAAAAAAGTGTCGCTACTGCTCCGTGTCTGCAAGCTGATTTACACCATCATGGAAGACAATTCAGGTAAGAAATGGTGTAAAAGGACTACAACCATGTTTTCATTTAGATGGAGTTTTAATATGGTTTTACTATGGTGTGATTTTAGGGAGAATGTACGGGGCGGATGACTTCTTACCCATGCTGACGTATGTGTTGGCTCAATGTGACATGCCTGAGCTGGACACAGAGATTCAGTACATGATGGAGTTACTGGATCCCTCTCTGCTGCATGGAGAAGGTACCTAACTCATGCACTATTGATTCATAAGCATGATGCCACATCCAAAATACACTATTTAATTATTGTTTGTTGCTAAACTGAGCAATAAAAAAAATTAATTAGAAATGTCCCTTCTTTGTAGGTGGATACTACTTGACTAGTGCATATGGAGCCATGTCTCTCATTAAAAACTTCCAGGAAGAGCAGGCTGCACGGGTGCTGAGCTCAGAAACTCGTAACACGCTCCACCAGTGGCACCGCAGACGCACAGCTCAGCGCAGCACACCATCCGTGGACGACTTTCAGGTGACACATTCACCACATACTATACATGACTCATCCTAAATTGTAGGTCAGGGTCAAATTTTATTGACCACTCAATGACTCGCAAAAACTGCTTCTGGATACAGAAAAAGCATGAAATATGAGATGTCTGACAAAGTAAGAGTGGTCAGTAGATTAAAATATCATGTTACTATCCTTGATCAATGATTTACTCTAGAATTCCCACCAGAAATGATACCTAAGTAGTACATTTGCAAGCTTAAAGTGCATATCAGGGGTAAATTCAGGAGCAAGATCAATGTAATTCTCCTATTTTATATTAAACTTTGGTCAAATATCTGTAACATTCTGCATTCTCTGCAATTTTTTTACCTTGCGCAATACCAGAAAAATTCAGTTGAATTCAAGCCATTTGAGGCGAATTGGTCCGCCTCTGAAAAAACTTGCCATTTGGATTTCCCGGGAAACATTGATTTTCGTGACGTCGCGTGCGGGACGCCTCCCTCTGAATCCTACGTCAGCGCTGGTTTGTTTATGAGAAAACGCCCCGGTGGTTTTCTGCAAATTTCTTCAACGTTATCGTGTAATTATTAAAATGGTTAACAGATGTATCGTAGGAGGGTGTAGCAACACCAGTCTTGATGGGATTAGTACTCTTCATTTTCCAAAAGACCGGACAATGAGAGAGAAACGGGAGCGCTTGGTCTACACAGGCTGTGCACTGAAACCGTGCAGAGCTCGCGCAGCCTGCTGGCGCTTCCACAGGTGACGTCACGAATCTGGCTCCAGACTCCCTTGGGATTTTTCCAGACGTGTTTTTTTTTTTTTTCTGCTGTAGACAGATGGCCTTGTGCAAAATTACCCTTCTGGATGAGTGCGTAAAGGGACATACTTTCATATAAAAAAACAAAATTGGTCCAGAATATGCACTTTAAGTGACCTACACATGGGAATTGGCACAGATAAAGTAATGTAAACATACAATACCGTATACTTAAACAGTAACATAAGATAGCAGGTTTAGTATCTAAACAGCATATAAGATGAACTGGATTGTGTTTTTACTTCATAGTTGCATTGTACATCTCACTGAACTGATGAGGATTGAAATAGTCAAAATTACGTGTCTGTTCTGTGACACGTAAATGACTTGGAGTAGGACTGGTCAATATGATGTTATAATATTGACTTTGTAATAAATTATTCCACAGTCCATTTTTCTGATTTATAACAAGTATCACAATATTTTTATAGGAATTTAAAGGGGACATATTATGGAAAAACTCACTTTTTTAGTGCTTGTGCACATACAGGGTATCAGGAGTGCTTACTAATCCACAAACTCTGAAATAAGACATGCAGTCAGTTTCTTTTGGGTGTCTATTTCAGAAAACGTGTGCTTCAAACAAGCCGTTCAGATTTGGCTCCTCTTTCGATGTCACTAGGGGAGCTCATTAGAATTATACTATCTCTTCATCTGAGTATCTCTACTCATGGCATGAGAACTGCCCTTGGGAATGAATATTCATGAAGAAAGTGCTATTTGATTGGCTGGCAGAACCAGCTGGGGGGAGGGAGCAGTGGTTCATTATCATTTAAAGGAACAGGCACTCAAATCAGCCGTTTTGAACAGGGTGAGAAGGGAGCTGTGGCACTTTATCCTCATGGTATTTTGACCAAAACATGTTAAGCTAGCCTCACACTACGCCGATTTTCAGCGTACCGAGCCAACTGAAGTCGCGAGTCAGGCGTAAAGGCTAGTTTTCGATGGTACCGACTCATCTCACAGCCGATTCAAAAAACTAATCGGGAGCCAGACTGATCGGCGAGAGTCGCTAGCAATAGCCAATCATATCTTTCGCATATAACACGTGACATCATTAAACACAATTTCTAGCGCGAGAAATACGTGTTGGTAGCACCTAATGCAGGTATATACTGTAATTCCATAGACTGAAGCTTTATCCATAGACACAGTGGGCTGGAAAGCCACTCTGCTCAAGTTGTGTGGCTGAATTCCAAATCGCTTTAACTCCCCTATATAAGTGCACTATTTAAGGTTGGAAATAATAGCTCATGCAGCCTAGATAGTGCACTACATATTCCATGTTGTGTCATTTGTAATTCAGCCTGTAGCATCTTCAAGTGTTGGATTTAACAGTAACTATATCCAATAGCCAATCACAAAGCTATTAAGTTGTCACGTGATATTTAGCGGAATGTTTGTTATGATGCTTAGTTCGCATAATCTCGTTTGGTGTCGCTTCAATCGCGACTGCACTCGTCAACGGTCGTGAGTTAGTCGGGGATATGTGCGTGCCCTGTCAGGATTCGGCTCTAAAATGGGTCGGTTCAGTACCGCGTGGATCGGCGTAGTGTGCGGCTAGCTTTAGACATTTCATTATGTCCTCAGGGAACTGTCAGCTTGTGGAAAGGGGGTATAAAATGTCACCTTTAATTTTTTTTTAGTTGAAAATTTTGAAAGCACATTATTAGGTGGTAAAGTTTTGTACTGTTTTGAATCTTTTAAAGTTTTATAAAGTTTTGATTTTTTTATAGATTTCTTTTAACTTTGCCTCCTTGTCAGTGATAAATAAATAATTTGTTTTTTAGCCATTAAATGAAATGATTAACTCATTTTTTAAGTAACACTACTATTTGGCCAGTAGTTTGTTAGCAAATCTAGAAATTTGCTATCGTTATGCACTGTAGCTTATATCATAGAGATGTCTATGGTAATGTGGTATTTCTTTGTCAGAATTAAAAAAAAAATCTAGAATGTATACTTCCTAGGGCTTGATATTGTGATGCATATCGTGTATTGTAAAGTTGCCGTCAAGTATCGTGATATGATATTTTTGACCTTTGTCCCATCTGTAGGAAAAAATTTTTAGCAGTGTAGTTAAAAAGGTATTTTATTTGTGATTAATTGTATTATGTTTTGGTTTATTAGATTAATAATCACTTGTTTTGTGTTGCTATTTGGAAAGCTAATGTAGCTTTCTCTTTTGTGTAGAACTACCTAAGAGTGGCACTCCAGGAACCAGACAGTGGTTGTACAGCTAAAACTCTGCAGGTGCGACCATACGCCACCACAGAGGAGGTGTGTCAGTTATGTGCTGAAAAGTTCAAGGTGCATGACCCTGACAACCATGCCCTGTTCCTGCTGACAGAGGAGAGCACCCAGCAGCTGGCCCCGGACACACACCCACAAAAGATCAAAGCAGAGCTGCACAGTCGCCCACAGAGTCAGACATTTTACTTCGTTTACCGCCGGATCCAGAACCTCAACCTCACTGCACCAGCAAACGAATTCAATGGCAACTCGGTGCCTATCTGAGCCTGAAGCCTCGGAGTCATGCATTTCCTCTCTTATCTAATTACTGCAAGTTTTTTGTTGTTGTTGTTGTTGTTTTTTTTACCTCAGCACTACAAAGCTATCTGTGCTGTTTTGAAAATGTTTGCATCTGAAGGAAACGGAAAATGATGCTGGGCCCTGAGGAAAGAAGGAAGGAAGGATGTGTCTGACAGATGCTGCATTTTCAGCTCTTTTTTTTTTTTTGTCTTTTTTTAATCTTTTGGGAACTGGAACGTGAGCATCACATTTGAGGAAGTTACTTTTGTATACGATACAAAAGATTTAGGCAAGAGGGCTAATGGGAATGTTCAGCATGAATGTGCATGTTCATAATGGAGCGAGGCCTGTTTAATAGATGTTTAAAATGTTTCTATGCTGAGGATTTTCTATACTGCTTCAGTATAAATAATGCAGTGCTCTGTACGACTGCTCTTTTTTTTAAAGGGCAAAATGTACTGGATAGATTTTAAATAGCCTGCTAATGCTCATAATAGTGGCTGGCTTCAGGAAGGTGCTTGACCCATAGTCCGACGTGTCATGTAATATGAGCAACTCCACTGCCATAGACATGGAAGAACAGATATCTATATCAGACAGTACACTTTGCATTTTTATATACTGAACACCTAATTGTTAACATTTTTAAAATGTTTTTTTAATGCAGTTGCTGGTAAACTGCTTTCTTTTTTATGTATGAAAAATCATTAGTATAATAATGCATGCATTTGTTGGTTAAGATTATCAACTAAGAACCAGGCACTGTTGCCAGTGATGTTTTATCATATGCATATTTGTATGAATGAAGTCATGTGAGTCAGCGCTGGTAGTCAATCAGTAATCCATAAACATGTTTATTCTCCTGTCCCTGTTAATTTATAAAAGCATTTTTGAATGAAGATATCTATAAATAAACTCTTGAATCCAAGTTGTAGAGAATACTGTACTACTGACAAGCTATAGGCTTGTGTGTGAATAATTCTGAGCTGCATCTTCGTGGTTTATGGTCCTTGCTGGCAAGTTTCTGAAAGTATGCAGTGGGACAGGAACGTTGTTTGAAAGTGAACATGTTACAGGAGTGGAATGGAATATTCAGCAGAAAAATCAGGAAGGGTTAGCTGGAAAGTCATAAAAGAATGGAAGAACATTCATTGGAAGAACATCTCAAGCAGTGAATTTCATACATTTTACTGTAAATTCTGATCAGGTAACATTTGACTAAATTGTGTGTGGGGGGGTTGTTTGTTTATTTGTTTTTGTTTTGTTTATCATAAGTGTATGCCTAACTACAACCCCGATTCCAAAAAAGTTGGGACAAAGTACAAATTGTAAATAAAAACGGAATGCAATGATGTGGAAGTTTCAAAATTCCATATTTTATTCAGAATAGAACATAGATGACATATCAAATGTTTAAACTGAGAAAATGTATCATTTAAAGAGAAAAATTAGGTGATTTTAAATTTCATGACAACAGCACATCTCAAAAAAGTTGGGACAAGGCCATGTTTCCCACTGTGAGACATCCCCTTTTCTCTTTACAACAGTCTGTAAACGTCTGGGGACTGAGGAGACAAGTTGCTCAAGTTTAGGGATAGGAATGTTAACCCATTCTTGTCTAATGTAGGATTCTAGTTGCTCAACTGTCTTAGGTTTTTTTTGTCGTATCTTCCGTTTTATGATGCGCCAAATGTTTTCTGTGGGTGAAAGATCTGGACTGCAGGTTGGCCAGTTCAGTACCCGGACCCTTCTTCTACACAGCCATGATGCTGTAATTGATGCAGTATATGGTTTGGCATTGTCATGTTGGAAAATGCAAGGTCTTCCCTGAAAGAGACGTCGTCTGGATGGGAGCATATGTTGCTCTAGAACCTGGATATACCTTTCAGCATTGATGGTGTCTTTCCAGATGTGTAAGCTGCCCATGCCACATGCAATAATGCAACCCCATACCATCAGAGATGCAGGCTTCTGAACTGAGCGCTGATAACAACTTGGGTCGTCCTTCTCCTCTTTAGTCCGAATGACACGGCATCCCTGATTTCCATAAAGAACTTCAAATTTTGATTCGTCTGACCACAGAACAGTTTTCCACTTTGCCACAGTCCATTTTAAACGAGCCTTGGCCCAGAGAAGACGTCTGCGCTTCTGGATCATGTTTAGATACGGCTTCTTCTTTGAACTATAGAGTTTTAGCTGGCAACGGCGGATGGCACGGTGAACTGTGTTCACAGATAATGTTCTCTGGAAATATTCCTGAGCCCATTTTGTGATTTCCAATACAGAAGCATGCCTATATGTAATGCAGTGCCATCTAAGGGCCCGAAGATCATGGGCACCCAGTATGGTTTTCCGGCCTTAACCCTTACGCACAGAGATTCTTCCAGATTCTTTGAATCTTTTGATGATTTTATGCACTATAGATGATGATATGTTCAAACTCTTTGCAATTTTACACTGTCGAACTCCTTTCTGATATTGTGTGAATACAATATCAGTTTTTGAGATTTGTAAATTATTGCATTCCGTTTTTATTTACAATTTGTACTTTGTCCCAACTTTTTTGGAATCGGGGTTGTACAAAGATTGATATTTACCAAGTGTGTGAGTTCCTGTTAAAGTGCTGTGCATTTTTATGTCTGGACACCGATGGTAGAGTTGCTAAAGACTGAGACTAGTTCAATGCAATACGTTAAGCCCTGTAGCATTGACAAACATGTCATGGCCGTCAGGAAAAACACATGACGTGATGATTATTATCTCTTTTTAAGTCTAAATATATCATGTAAATGTGATGTTTAACTCAATATTTTAAGGTTGATAAGTATATATTTATATATGATCTGTGCTGGGATTATCACAGATTTTTTTTTTTTTTTTGAAAAAAAGAAAACCTCTTAATTCAAATGTGTTAAAATGTATTATATTGCAAAAGTTTCACTCCCATAAGTGTAAGTTTTGTATGTGGCATTTATTCATGAACAATACTATTTTGCACACAATAAACTAAGAATATATATAAATATATACACTTTTGTCTTTTTTTCATTCATTCATTCATTCATTCATTCATTCATCTTTAGTCGCTGTTTTATCCTGGTTAGTGTTACAGTGAAACTGGACCCTATCCTGGGAACACTGGCTGCAAGGAAGGAATATACCTTGGATCAGATGCTCATCCATTAGCGCAATAAAAACGTATATTTAGACACTTTTTTTTTTTCCCCCACACCTAGGGGCAATCAGCCAGTCCACAGACTTGCATATTGGTTGAGTTTTTTTTTTTTTATTTAATTTTTTTTAACTTCCCAAAGTTTGTTTGCCATAATCTGTCTTGCAGTCCCCACCATGTTTAACCCTTCCTCATAGTACACTGGCATTCTGTCAGTAACGTGATAGAGAGCGCCACTTCCAGCGCCACTACAAACATAGCCAATCTGAACTACAACACCCAAGAACCACAGTGCCCTCTATCTCCTGTCTATTAATTACACCTGTCACTCGTTAATCAGCCTACACTATATAAACACCTCTCCCACACTCACTCGATGCGAAGTATCGTTCAGTGTCTTACCGGTCATATCAAGCTTGGTTATTCTGCCTGCCTTATCGTGTTCTCGACCTTCATTATTATCTCGTTCACGTTACTCTTTAGTCTAGCCCTTATTACTCTGTCTGCTGATTGATCGACCCCTGCCTGTCCCTCGACTTCGATTTCGTCTAGCGTTTTGGATTTGTTTGCCAGTCTACGTTCCCTGTTCTCCCCTGCACATACATCCATAAGTGCCTGCATCCTGACAAGATACTTCGCCGCATATGGGTGCAGCAGAGGAAGTGTAGCAGACTGCTTTGATCACTTAAGGGCGCCTCTTAGGAGAACATTAGCAGATGCTCACCGATCTCAACACCAAGATGGCTCAGCTCGCTGCTATGATGCCGCAGGCCCTCTTAACATGCCCCGAAGCTCCTCCGAGTCCTGCGCTCCCACTTCCATGCCCCTAGAAACACGCTGGGGATGTGCTCAGCTGCAAGGGGTTTCTGCTTCAGTGCTCCATGTACTTCTCCTCGCTCCCACACATCTCGGATGAACGCAAGATTGCCGAATTTCTTTAGCTTTTAACCGGCAAACCACTACAATGGGCCAGCGCAGTGTGGAGGAGCGGAGGCGAACACACCACCTTCTACGACAGCTTTCTGGAGTTATTCAAGCATGTGTTTGATCATGAACCGGAGGGAATTGAATTCAGCAAGAGCCTACTCACCATCACCCAAGGTTCAAGGAGAGTCGTCGATTATGCCCTAGATTTCTGGACTCTTGCAGCCGCCAGCGGATGGAATGAGCCAGCATTAAAGGTGGTGTTTCGCCAAGGACTTCACCCCTCAGTATTGCGTGAACTAGCATGCCACAATGAACATCTCACTCTGGACGCTCTTGTTGATCTTGCCATTCAGCTAGACCATCTGCTATCCAGCCACTCATCCCTCTGGGTGGAAGCCAAGCCTGCCATGACCTCTGATTCTTCCTCTCCCATGGCAGTTTCTCGTGCTCGCCTAAAATGCTCTGAACGAGATCGGAGAAAGAAGGAGGACTTGTGCTTCTATTGTAGGAGCTCTAGTCACCCTATCATCCAGTGTCCAGTCTGCCCACCACGCACCAACCCCAAGGAGACCAAGGCTGATTTGGCGAGTCCCATGAGATCACTAAGACCTCGATCTTTCAAGCTTCCAGTATTACTGAAACTGTCTTCCTCTACCCACGTGCTATCTGTGTTTATCAACTCGGGGCAGAGGGAAACTTCATCGCTAGCTCAGTCATCTAGAGGGTCAGTCTGCCCACAAATTCGCTGCGGAGCCCACTCAGCATCCGGTCCATCGATGGAGGCCCCATAGGGGAGGGCCTTGTCACCTCCCGGACCGCTCCCAAGCATATTCAGGTGGGAGCTCTTCACTCTGAACAAATCCAACTCCTCGTCACAGCTACCAAGCATCACAACATCATCCTGGGCTATCCGTAGCTACAGCTTCATGACCCACTCATTTCCTGGCAGAACAAGGAGATTCTCCAGTGGTCCCTGACATGTTTCCAGAACTGCCTCTGATATCCTCAGTTAAATCTTTCCTCCACCTCCATAGAGAGTCCTCATCCTGACTACCTAGACCTAGGGTAGGTCTTCAGCAAGGGCGAAGCATGCGGCCTACCCCCACATCGTCCATACGATTGTGCCATCGACCTCCTGCCTGGTACTTCTCCACCACACAGCCGCATTTACCCTCTGTCCCAGAACAAACAAGCTGCTATGGAGGAGTACATACAGAAGGCCCTCAAGCAGGGGTATATACGCCCGTCCACTTCACCAGCGTCAGTGGGATTCTTTTTCATGGAGAAGAGAGGGGGCAGACTTCATCAATGTATAGACTTTCGAGGACTCAATCAGATATCCGTGAAGTACCTGTATCCACTCCCACTTGTGCCCTCTGTATTGGAACAGCTCCGCAGTGCCATGACTTTCTCCAAGCTTGGCCTACATAGTTCCTACAACCTGGTCCGCATCCACGAGGGCGATGAGTGGAAGACCGCCTTCAGTACCAGCACTGGTTATTTTGAGTACTGGGTCATGCCTTATGGCCTCTCTTTTGGTGCCAAGCATGTTCCAGTGCCTCATTAACAATGTGCTACGAGACATGTTGGGGAGGTATGTCATAGCTTACATCGATGACATCTTGTTCTACTTCCCTGATGAAGAGAGTCATCTTAACCACGTTCGATCAGTACTCAAGCACCTGTCTAATAACCATCTCTCTGTCAAGGCTGAAAATTGTGAATTTCATATGTGTAAGATCTTCTTCCTGGGGTACATCATCAGTGCTGAGGGGATCAGCATGGATCCTTCCAAGGTAACTACAGTCACATCCTGGCCTGTACCCACCTCGGTGAAGGAGCTCCAATGTTTCCTAGGCTTCAGAAACTTTTATCGTTGTTTCATTAGAGGGTTCAGCACCCTCGCAGCACACTGATCTCCCTCCTAAAGAAGGGACCCAAACACCTCCACTGGAACCCCATAGCCGAAGAGGCCTTCAACAGGCTCAAAATGGCTTTCACCACAGCCCCTATCCTTCAGCATCCGGACCTGACCCAACCTTTCATAGTCAAAGTGGACGCCTCTGAGATTGGTACAGGAGGGGTTCTCTCCCAGCACTTCGGCGAAAGGCCCAAGCTCCACCCAGTAGTGTTCTTCTCCAAAAAGCTCACTCCAGCAGAGAGAAACTATGACGTCAGGAGCCGAGAGCTACTGGCCATCAAGCTCGCCTTAGAGGAATGGAGGCACTCGTTGAAGGGGGCCACACATCCCTTTGTCATTTTTACTGATCATAAAAACCTCAAGAAGGCAAAGAGACTGAACCCACGCCAAGCCTGATAGGCACTGTTCTTCATCTATTTCAACTTCACAATATCCTATCATCCTGGCACCAAAAACACCAAGGCTGACACCCTGTTATGCATCTTCAGCCTGTCTCTTCACAACCCGGAACCCATCCTGACACCAGAATGCTTTGTCCAGGCAATCACTTGGGACCTCGACAAGGAGATAAGGGACTCACAACCACAGACTCCTCCAATCAACTGCCCACCGAGCCACCTTTATTTCCCTAATCATCTCAGGAGCAGACTCATCACATGGGCACACACTTCTCCTGCCACAGGTCATCCCAGCAGCCATCACACCTACTAACTGCTGCGAAACAAGTACTAGTGGGAGAACATGCTGAGTGAGATCATTCGTTTCATCTCTTCCTGCACTGAGTGCGCTCAAGCCAAGGTCCCTCGAACTCGTCTGGCTGGCAAACTATGTCCTCTTCCTGCGCCTCAGAGACCATGGTCCCACCTGGCAATCGACGTCATCACCGACCTGCCGCCATCCTAAGGCAGCTCCACAGTTTTGGTCATCATTGGTCATCAGTTTTGGTCATCATCATCCAAGGCACTGAGGCTCATCCTGTTATCCAGCCTACCCACAGCATTTCAGACTGCTGAATTATTGTTCCAGCATGTGTTCTGATACTTCAGCATCCCAGAAGATATAGTCAGTGACTGTGGCCCTCAATTCATCTCTTGTCTGTGGGCTAGCTTCATGGAGTGGCTAGGGGACTTGGTGAGCCTCACTTCGGGATATCATCCCCAGTCAAATGGCCAGGTAGAGAGAGCCAACCAAGAAATAGGATGTTTCCTCAAAATTTTCTGCATGCGAAACCAAGGGGACTGGGCCCGATTCATCCCATGGGCTGAATATGCGCAAAACTCTCTCAAGCACTCAGCCACACAACGTACACCCTTCCAGTGTATGCTTGGCTACCAACCTCCCCTGTTTCCTTGAGACGACTCTCCAGCACGGGTATAGGCCATGGAAGAGTGGTTCACCCATAGCCAGTTGATTTGGAAGGAAGTTCACCAGTGCCAAGTTCCTTGTACTTGGCAGTTAATGCCAAGTACAAGGAATAAGCCGATAAGCACCAGAGCAACAACCCCAAGTACTCTCCTGGTGATCAGGTATGGGTGTCCACGAGGGACACCCAAGAACCACAGCACTGTTTATTGCCTGTCTATTAATAATTGCACCTGTCACTCATTTCCTGGTTAATCAGCCCACACTATATAAACACCTCTCCCACACTCACTTGATGCGAAGTATCGTTCAATGTCTTACCTGTCATACCAAGCCTTGTTATTCTGCCTGCCTTATTGTGTTCTCGACCCTCATTATTGTCTCGTTCTTGTTACTCTTTGGTCTAGCCCTTATTACTCTGTCTGCCAATTGATCGACCCCTGCCTGTCCCTCGACTTTGATTTCGTCTAGCGTTTTGGATTTGTTTGCTAGTCTGCGCTCCCCGCTCTCCCCTGCACCTACATCAGTAAGTGCCTGCATCCTGACACATTCCATTCCACCGGCAGAATGGAAATCAATTTATCAAACATTTTTAATCAGTATAAACAAACAGATAATTTTATCACCACAAGTATAAGATTAGTCAGGACACTGTTGGGTTACAGCATGTAGAGTATTGTGATTCTGTATTTAGCTGCTGATGAGTAGGGTAATGGGAAAAGGGAGGGATGTGAACCCCCTGCTGAGCAAACAATTATTCACACCTCTCCACAATAAGATTGGTAAAGAGAGAAAATGGATGGCACAACTATAGTTTTTTTGATAGTAAAATACCATATACAACTGCCATAATAACATTCCAACATGTAAACCTAGTAGGCTAGGTAAAAAATATTTATGGAAAGACTTTCATATGAGGCATTAACCACTACTGTGAGTGACCTCAAAAATTTAGTTCAACGTTGAACAGGGATACCCTCAAAATAGGTGGATTTTTTTATTTTGGCTTCTGGTAAAAAAAAAATACCTATTTAAATTGTAGCATGTGACTGAGAGGGCAGCATGGTGGTGCAGTGGTTAGAACTGTTGCCTCACAGCAAGAAGGTTCTGGGTTTGAGCCCAGCAGCTGGTGGGGGCCTTACTGTGTGGAGTTTGCATGTTCTCCCTGTGTCTGCATGGGTTTCCTCTGGGTGCTCTGGTTTCCCCCATGGTCCCGAGACGTGGTTAGGTTAACTGGCTACTCTAAATTGCCCACAGGTGTGTGTGAATGGTTAAAATGAGAAAACCTCTACAATAATCTGGTAGAAAGCAATGGGAAACCACTACTGTAATTGTTCCCGAGAAACTTTGATGGCTGGAGCTGTCAGAGCGGCTATGTCACTGCAGTGATATGCCAGAGAGAGAGAGAGAGATGTGACTGATTAAAATGTTAGTGGTGTTTACATTAAATATACTGAAGAAGGAATTGCTCTCAACATGACTCGAGCTAATAAACTTCTCTCGTTTTGATCTATGAGACTGTTTGTTGGTTCTATTTGGGGAATAAGGAAAATTCTGTAATATGTGTAGAATAAGAGAAACAACTGAGTCATGATGCCTTCTGGGAAATAAAATCACACAAATGTATTCAACCTTAACATGTTTATACTTAATCTCTGCCAAATGCCTCAAACACACTTATCTAAATGTCTTATCAGTAAATTCTTGAGAAGGGGTTGCCTACTTTGCAAATTTTCTTGAAGAGTGGCCTTTAGGTCCCTGTGAATTTTTATTTTTTGGTTTGTTTTGCAAAGGGGAAAAAAACACTGATAAGTGATGAAGGATTTGACAATTTGAGTTTTTCCCTCAACGTATTTGTAGGCACAAAAAATGCCACCCCGTGGAGTGACATTTACCTTCACCATCTATGATTACCTTCTCAAAACAGGTATTAGTATGATCAGTGTTATAAATTTAACCAAGTAATGTGTGTATATGAATTAATCTAAAGCCAAGACTGCTGTAAACTCATTTAAAAGTAGAGAAGGGGTACTTTACACTTTATTATTAAAAAAGGATAAAATACATTCAGGTGAATAATAGCAGCACATATAGAACAAACTTAAAGACACAAATGTATACAGGGAATATTAAAGAAAATGATCAAAAGGCAACTACATAAACACAAAAGACAGGAGTACACATGTATACAAATATAAAGATATTTAGTCAGAGGATTGTGTGTGTGTGTGGGGGGGGGGGGTGTCCAATAATGTTTCACTAGCTAATTATTTCTTTCATCAGTAAATGGTAGAGCGAGCAGCACAATGAACACTCTCCTAGTTAAGATGCTCTTAGCGTTAAGAGGCTTTTGGGAAACCCACAACTGGTTGATTTAAGTACAAAATTTAGTTCTATGAGAAATGGTGAGAACTTAGATAGTGATTTAGTAAATTTCTGTTTGTGCATTTAAAAAAATGCATATTGGATAATAAAATTAATCAGATATTCAAGAGCGCCATCATCTGGATTATCATAGTAACAGATCTCATCTCATCTCATCTCATCTCATTATCTCTAGCCGCTTAATCCTTCTACAGGGTCGCAGGCAAGCTGGAGCCTATCCCAGCTGACTACGGGCGAAAGGCGGGGTACACCCTGGACAAGTCGCCAGGTCATCACAGGGCTGACACATAGACACAGACAACCATTCACACTCACATTCACACCTACGGTCAATTTAGAGTCACCAGTTAACCTAACCTGCATGTCTTTGGACTGTGGGGGAAACCGGAGCACCCGGAGGAAACCCACGCGGACACGGGGAGAACATGCAAACTCCACACAGAAAGGCCCTCGCCGGCCCCGGGGCTCGAACCCAGGACCTTCTTGCTGTGAGGCGACAGCGCTAACCACTACACCACCGTGCCGCCATAGTAACAGATGGTATCTCTAATATCCCTAAAGAGTAGCATTAGCAGCTTCAAAAAAAGTGGGACTGTAGCTCTGACCAAAATTTTCTGGATATTTCACAATCAAAAAAAGCAGGTAAAGAAATTGTTTCTAAATTGTGTTGGCAAAGGGTACAGGAAATATTAATGTCTATAAACATAGCAATAAGACAATTAGCAGAGAATATCTTGTGTAAAAATCTGGAATGTACTTCCTCAGCCTTGTTTGAAATACAGTACTTATAAGGTAAGAGCCAAGCCCTTTACGTTCTTGAGATCCCCAGAAAAACTTGCCTTTAGGTACAGTTTGTTTGTTTTTTCCCTTGAAACATTTGGTGAATATGCATATTGTTACACTTTATATATATATGTGAGTTTGGATGAAATACCAAACTGAATCATGATTTTAAAGACCTTAAGCCTTAAAGTTGTTAACAGTATCAATGAACTCCAGGACTTCTAGTCCTCCTTCTGCACTATTAGAAAGTACTTGATTTTATGTGATTTATTCTTCCAAATAAAATCTATAAAAATTCTATTTACTTCTGTGGCTGTTTAATCATTTATAAATAAAGATAACAATGGATACACAAAGCAAGACAGGCCCTCTGCTTTGGAGAACTCTAGGACAGACAAATCCTTCTGAAGCCAATTATTGAAAAAAGTATTTTTTTTTTTTTATTGGTCTTTTTTAGCCTGCTTGAGAAATTTAGGTGTTGTCTAGCTATAAAGGTTTTTTTATTCATAAATATTCCCAAATACTTAATGGAATTCTTTACTGTGATATTTTTAATTACAGAATTCTCCCAATCATGCAGATACAAAATTTCACACTTTGAGACATATTCAATTATAGACCTGAGGCATTGGAGAACTGGTTATCCAAATTCATTAATTGTTTCTTGTTGTTAAAATGTAGTATCATCTGCCAGCTATCATATGCCAAAAATCAAAATTCCTTCCAAACATGAGTTTTATATTACAACTAATACAGTATGTTGGTTTTTCATAAATACTGTTTGGGTTTCAGATATAATAGAGTATATCAATTTCTTTAATTTGTTTGAATATGTAAAGGCCAAGATCTTGTAATCTATTGTTATAAGAGTGATAGAATGCCAATTATCTATTTAGAAACGGTCTTTATTGGGTTTGGGGAGAAGCTATATATTGCCTTGTTTCATTGTAGCCATCATCTTTCTTCAATTGATACATTCTTAGTACACACAATAATTTCGCAAAAGTGTATATAAAATTCACCAGATAGTCCCTCAATTCCTGGTGACTTGCCTTTCTTCCTTAAAAATAATGCATCTTTAATTTCATTAGCAGACAATTCAGAGTCACACATAGATTTAAATTCTTCATCAATTGAAGGGATACTGTATGATTTTTTTCCAGGAAACTTGAACCTTTTGCATTAAATTTGGGTTCATATAATTTTCCATAAAATCCAGTGACCAAATTAGAAATTAACTTTGGATCTTTTGAAGAAAGGCGGCATGGTGGTGTAGTGGTTAGCACTGTCGTCTCACAGCAAGAAGATTCTGGATTCAAGCCCAGTGGCCGATGGGGGGCCTTTCTGTGTGGAGTTTGCATGTTCTCCCCATGTCTGCATGGGTTTCTTTCAGATGCTCCGGTTTCCCCCACAGTCCAAAAACATGCAGGTTAGGTTAACTGGTGACTCTAAATTGACCGTAGGTGTGAATGAGTGTGAATGGTTGTTTGTCTCTATGTGTCAGCCCTGCGATGGTCTGGCGACTTGTCCAGGGTGTACCCCGCCTCTCACACATAAGTCAGCTGGGATAGGCTCCAGCTTGCCTGCGACCCTGCACAGGATAAGCGGTTACAGATAATGGATGGATGGATCTTTTGAAGAAGGAGTTATGTCAATATTAAGGACAGTTAAAATGCTTTTTCTCAAGAGCAAAAAAAAAAAAAAGCAATGTGTGTTTCATTCCCCTTCCTCTAGCCAATTGGCTCTAGACCTAATAAATCCTCCTTTTGCCATGGCTAAATAAATTTGATCCAGCTGTAGTTGGATATCCTTCAGTTCTTCTTCCAAAGTAATATATTTTTTTGTCAGTAGAAGGTCAAGTTCGTTCATCATGTCAGCTTTGTGCATACTTTTTCCTTTCTTTAGTTCCTTACTTTTAATATCAACATCTCATCTCATTATCTCTAGCCGCTTTATCCTTCTACAGGGTCGCAGGCAAGCTGGAGCCTATCCCAGCTGACTATGGGCGAAAGGCGGGGTACACCCTGGACAAGTCGCCAGGTCATCACAGGGCTGACACATAGACACAGACAACCATTCACACTCACATTCACACCTACGGTCAATTTAGAGTCACCAGTTAACCTAACCTGCATGTCTTTGGACTGTGGGGGAAACCGGAGCACCCGGAGGAAACCCACGCGGACACAGGGAGAACATGTAAACTCCACACAGAAAAGCCCTCGCCGGCCCCAGGGCTCGAACCCAGGACCTTCTTGCTGTGAGGCGACAGCGCTAACCACTACACCACCGTGCTGCCCTAATATCAACATATCTGACCATATATTTAAAGAATTCCCAGTTTTTCCTATAGTCATTGTTTAAGATGTCCTTGAGAGTGTCACTGAATGAGCCATCAATTAAAAGAGAATTGCTGAATTTCCAAAACCTTCACATACCAGAGGTCTGCTGTAGCACCTAATTACCTTGCTTGGGACAGGGTCCACCAGGGGGCGAGGTATTGTTTCCGATCAGGTTTCTTTGTTTTTTAGTTAACGATATTACGGGAAAACGGCTGGATCAATCTTCATGAAACTTTCAGAATAGATGGGCATTGGTCTCAAATAGAACCTCCAACATTTTGAGGGTCATCCGGTCAAGGTCACCAAAAAGGTCAAAATCATTTTTATTGTGGCTGCTGCCTCATATACAGGCACTAGAGCCACTACGTCATCGTGCTGTAAGAATGTAAGAGTGTAATGATCGCTCACTGCACATGCGCATGCACATGTTCCAATTAAAATGGCCGGTGAGTGCATAGACACATAAACATAGACGCCGCATTGAGCTGGTGGCCCGTTGCTGGGATACGTCAGAGTGTCCGCCATATTGGATGTGGCAAATCTTCCCCGTAAACCAATGCAAGTAAATGGACTGAACTTCATAAAGCCCCTTTCTACAATAATATTCAACTCGATGCCTTTTATTCACCCATTCAGACACTGTAGGTGCAATTGGTAATTGAGTGATCAATCTCATTGAATCAGTCTCATTAAGTATTAAATCAGTCTCATTAAATAATACCATTAATTTTGGTGCTTAATAATAAATTACCAAACAGCTAAATTATGGTACATTCCAAATTATTATGATCACTTACCGTATTACACAACTCCTATGCACCTTGGAATTCTTTGAGGTTGGGCGACTTCAAAAATATCGGAACAACAAATAAACACACAATTTCAATAATTAATTGAATTTATTGTAACAAAGATAAAAATTGAATAATAGCAGTTGAATACATTATATACAGTGTGCATAAATGGTTGAAATCTTCAACAAACAGTGAGGTATGTATATGTGTGTGTGTGTGTGTGTGTGTGTGTGTGTGTGTGTGTGTGTATTAAAAGGAAATTAAACATGAAACATGTAGTGTGTGTGTAAGGCCTTCTGGCCTACAACAAAGGAGTTAGCTTTGAATGCTGGCTAGGTGTGTGTGTGGGGGGGAGTTAACCACGTGTTTCTAAGTAAAACAAGGGAGTTAGCTTTGGTTGCTAAGACAAAAGAATTAGCTTTGTGTTGCTAGCTAAGGCAAAGGAAGGCTAGCTAGCATGTGTTTGTGTGTGAGAGGCCTGGTGACCACGTGTTCCTAAGTAAAACAAGAGAGTTAGCTTTGGTTGCTAATTAGACAAAAGAATTAGCCATATGTGGTTAGCTAAGGCCCTACCTCATGGAGTTAAAACAAAAGGGTGTATGTGAGTGTGGGGGAGGACCGCCACGTGTTCCCTTGAGACAATACCCTTAGCCCTGGATGCTAATGAGACAAAAGAATTAGCCGTAGGCTAATTTCACTAGCTTATAACAGTACTGAATCCACTGAAATCTTGATGCGGTCAAAATGTGTAATAAGGAAATTAAGTATGGTAGTAAGGAATAGAGAAGCATGCACAGCCTATCTATTAAACAATTGAGAGATTAAAACAAAATAGAACAATCATCAATTCAACATGCTGCGTGTCTACAGTGTAAACAATTAAACCGTTCCTGAGTTTAATTCACATTCCTTAATAAAACTAATTCCTAAGACTAGTTTTTCTGCCCAAATGCCAGTCTCTTACTTCAGTATCTCGTCTCTACGCGAGATTATGAGAAGATGTTCCAAGACTTTTGGAGTTTCACCGTTGTGGAGCACGTGAGTCGCTTCCGTGGAAGGCAGAGGATTTTTTGGTCTGACGCGTGGTCGCTTGTGATGAAAAGAAATTCTCTGATCAGACAATGTGCACAGCTTTTTAATTAGAAGGATCCGGTCGCTTCTAAACTTTAAATGAACTGTTCCAGGCTGCAGTTCGTAACGTTACTATAATAGACAAACAAAACCGGTTGTAACTCTATCTGAGTTTAAAATCGCGTGATTCTGGATTTTTACCGGGGCCAGTGGTAAACAAAAGAAAACGCGCTAAATCGTGGATCTTGCAAGAAAGAAAGAAAAGACGTCTTTATCTGGTTTTCTGGTGTGGGGTATCTCTTTGTGTCCAGACGGCTTGACATCCAAGATGAGAGAGAGAGAGAGACGGAAGCGTTGTTCCGTTACTTATGCCTTCATGGAGGATGTGACGTTGGTGATCCCACCCAGGCGTGACGTAGGTCAATGCGGAAGTTGGCTGATGGGAAATGTAGTTTCTTAAAGGGACTGTACCTACAACACACACGTATATATTTGGGAAACAAACAGGCATCAAAACAACATGTATAACTTTTAATGTGATGGTTATAAATAGTGTGCGAAATACCCTGTACACTGCAAACTAGCGACAGATACGCGATAGGTAGCTCAGGTAAGCTAATCAGTCAGCATACCGTAGCAAACTACCAAAATCTGAGGCCACAATAACCAACCTACAAGACTGAATATGATAAATGATGGAAATAGTGGAAAAACTGGAAATAGTGAATGAAAATAAAAATTTACTGTTTTATTTATTGAGTCACCACACAGACCTACTCTCGTTGAATAAAGTGAGCTGAATGACCGCCAAACTGAGTTCGGCCAGGTTCTAACGTCATACCAAACCAAAATACATCACTGATTCCTTCACATTCAGAAAGGTTAAAAACATTCATCATACGTTCAAAAACGTTCATCATAGTGTGGCACTGTATTATCTAATTCTCACTGCTTATAACTATACACCTACCCGGTGGAGATGAGCTGGGAAACTGAAGACTGAAGGAACAGCTCCCTCTCTGATCCTGACTGTCTGACCTGTTCTGTCAAAATCCTCCGTTCTGAAGTGTTCACTGCAGAGCATGGATGACGGAGTAGCAGAAAACCCTTCCCGTCGCACAACTGTCTCCCACTGCTTTTTCATGTCTTTATTTTTGGGAAACCTACATAGTATGTGAAAAGTTAGCTAAGCAACTAACAACAATCAGCGTAGTTACGAAGGAAATACTTCGTTGTTTGGAGACAGGTTTCACCGAGCGGCTATTATGCGCGAGACTTCATATTAGCCACAAAGTCAGAAAAATCTGTTTGTAAAATTACGTTATAATGACCAAATACAATGAAAAGTATTTTTCCAGTCTCACCTGTGAAAGGTAATCCCATGTGATCTCGTTTGGACGGTAAACCTGTTGGTACAGTTAAACGCAGCACATGAATGAGGCATCTTTATTCTTGGCTACTGTCTAGACGCTATACCAGAGACGGTTGAAGAATCTCCACTTAGCCACATCCAATATGGCGGCGAGGATGACGTATGATTCTACGCAAAAGGCGGCGTCTATGTTTATATATCTATGGGTGAGTGTATACAATTCGGTTCACCATTCGAAATAAACGGACTAGACTAAAGAAATCACTTTCAGACATATTTATGCTTATTACAGGGGGAAAGTGCGTTCCACTGAGCTCTAGCACCAGGCCATTTCCAATAAATAAGAGTTTCAGTCATGGTGACAGCGTGTGTATTTCAGCCTCAGTTCGGAGGTTTCAGTTTTGAAAACTGTAAGAGGTAAGAGTAGAATAATATAAAGTACAGACACTTGGTATATTTTACTTCTGTGATTTTTTAATTTTTCATTTTTGGATTACGCTTCATTTTTGTGGCTACTGCCTCATAGAGTAAATATATCTGCTATATTTACTGTATGGACATGGCATCAGAAAACAATTTTATTTATAAGCAGTAGCCATATGTACCCAGAGGGTACTTATCTTTTTTTTTGCAATATCTTCCTTCATATTCATCATAAGTGCTACCAGGTGAGGCTTGTTTTGCCTGGCAACATTTGTTTCAGAATGATTTGCTTATGGTCCAATAATGGGGTATAAAAATAATTAACTTCTTTCACAAATTGAAGGGTAGAGGAAGAAATTGAAAATAGATCAATTCTTGATTTTCCTCTATTACAATTCATTCAAAGTAAATTCTTTTGTAGGCTACTAGGGTTGAAGAAATGCCATGTACTGTATGAGTCAAAGAAAGTTTGGAGCAGAGCAACACAATAAGATTCCTGCTCTGTTTAACCTTGGTTTAGCCTAAGAGGGTATCTATTCTTCAAATCATCAGGACATTCATTAAAATTACTGCAGAGAATTATATATGAACTTTGGTACTGCCAAGAAGAAGCCAAGAAGCTTTTATTTGTCACTCATACACTCAAGCACACACTTAAGCACACAGTGAAATTTAACCTCTGCATTTAACCCATCTGAAGCAGTGAACACATACATGCATGCACAAGTGAACAATGAACACACACACATACCCAGAGCAGTGGGCAGCTATGCTACAGCACCCAGGGAGTGGTTGTGAGTTAGGTGCCTTGCTCAAGGGCACTTCAGCCCAACCTCAGGCTATGGCTGCCCCATGTTAACCTAACCACGTCTTTGAACTGTGGGGGAAACTGGAGCACCCGGAGGAAACCCACGCAGACACAAGGAGAACATGCAAACTCCACACAGAAAGGCCCCCGTCAGCTGCTGGGCTCGAACACAGAACCTTCGTGCTGTGAGATGACAGTGCTAACCACTATACCTCTGTGCCACCCTTACTGTACTTACTTTACACTGTACACAGTGTATACAGCTATGACAATATAACAACGCTCTGTAAACAGGGAAGGAACTGGTAGTTGAGAAGATTATCCCGTGTTGACAAGTTGAAATCTGACGTTTTAGAGTCTTTTACCGACTGGAGGTGGAAAATTACAAGGTGGAACTTTGTCCTGAATGCAGGATTACTGCTCACCTGACACACACATCCAACACATTCATGTAAAAACACTGCACTAAACAATTTAATACGTTTGTAAGGATTTTTAGGAGCTTTGACACCCCATGTATCAAAACTTTTCAGTTTACCTTGTCATTTTAACCCATCAATCCAATTCAAACCTATCTGTCCTTTTTAATGTTATTTATATTGTGTCACAGGATTCAGAGTCACAGTCACATTAGTCTGTTTGCTCACAATTTACTCACTCATTTGCTTACTTCATTAGGCCAAACAAAATAATGTGTGTTTCCTGTTTCCTGGGTTTTCAAAATAGGATAGGTAGGTAGGGAAAAAAAATTTGTTTATCCCAAAAGTTTACGACAAATTTTCTAGGGTAGGTAGGAAAAAGTCAGAAATTTCCTTTGAAAACTTTTTTTTGCAAAATACTCGTTCAAAACTAAACCTAGTCATCAGATATCGTTGATGATATAAGGATGCACTTGTATATAAATTGTTCTAATAATGATGGCATACTTTTATTTTCCAGGTAAAATGGGAATATTTTGGTGGATGATCTATTTGGTGGTGGCCAGAGTGGTGGTGGTCCAGTACCTAGATCTATCCCTTCAGTTCTGAACATTTCCAAAATATATTTTTATATACTAGTGGGGACTTTCATACTTAAAACTGATGTCTTGTATGTTTATCAAAATTGGGTGCATGCCTAACATCTTGGCCTTAATGACATTATATTTGCTTCATGTTTTTTCTTATTCTGTCTATGAATGCAATGTTCACTTATGTTGTTCTAATGAATACAGCTGCTCCGTGCCATTTTCTTTTCAAATAAAGCAACTAAATTTCCTATATTTAAATTTCCTATTCTGTGTTTGTAAATTGTGTTGCAAAATAAATGCAAATGCTTTCATTTTTCAGCCCTGTTAGTCCATGGTTCATTGCTCTAAGGTTTAAATCAGGAGGAAATCAAGGAATGTATCATTTCACTGACACAAACTCCTCCAATTTCAGATTTATTATCAATTCAGATATCTTGAGTATAGAATAGCATTGGAAGTGTTGAATACCTGATTTATACCCTGAGCAAACAGTTCCTTGTGATGTATGCATTATTTCAATCACTATCTAGCCATATCCACACTAAATTGTTTTCCCTGCATGAGACCTCTGCCCTGTCCCCAACGAACCAGCGCTGCCAGGGCAGGCTTGCCCCGCGCCTCGGGATGAAGAGCCACGGTGCTCGGCTTTAGTTTCATTTTTCTATCGGCAGCTCCTGCCCGACTTTGGACGCTCGTAACTCGGGCAGGGGAGGTCCCAGCCTCCCCAAACTTGCCAGCCAGCGACCTCTGCCCTGTCCCCAATGAACCAGCGCTGCCAGGGCCGGCTAGCCCCGCGCCTCGGGACGCAACTGGGTGTGTTGGTTGTCAATTTACTCCTGACGGGCCTCGTGTCTTTCAGCAAATATCGAGTGGTTTATATGACATGCCCTAGCGGTTCTCGTTTGACTCGCCAGGTGGCTGCCAAGCAGGTAGGGTCGGGCGCGAGAAATAGTTTGTTTATCGTGGTCATAAACAGTTGAAGGGTCGCAGTGTTTTTACAGGGTTGGTTGGGTAACCGGAAACACATATATTATTTTGTTTGGCCTTATAATAATTTATATCATAATTTTGATTGATAATCAGAAGTAAGTGCTAGTTATTCAGTGTTACAAAAAATATATACGCTAAAGTGTGATGTTCATGATTAGTTGACTTAAACCCACGTCTAGGCAAACTGGGAAAGAGTTTGGTCTGATTTGAACAGGTACAAAACACAAGACAAGTTAAAAGAAATACTATACAATCCCAGGGTCCCAAATTCAATCCTGAGCTCAGGGTACTGTCTGTGTAAAGCTTCTGTGTGTGTGTGTGTGTATATATATATATATATATATATATATATATATATATATATATATATTACATTGGCCTACATATGTGCTAATGTGTATGTGCATAGTGCCCTGCTGCGTCCAGTCTGTGATACTCACAGTTCACGCCCAGTGTTTCAAATCCACCACGATCCTAACCAGGAGAAAGCACTTAATGATGATACATGAATAATGAAATACTACAACCCTATTTCCAGAAAAGTTGGGATAGTTTCCAAAATGCAATAAAAACAAAAATATGTGATGTGTTAATTCATGTGAGCCTTTATTTAACTGACAAAAGTACAAAGAAAAGATTTTCAATAGTTTTACTGACTGACTTAATTGTATTTTGTAAATACAAAGTATTTTGTAAATGAAGTTAGAATTTGATGCCTGCAACACACTCAAAAAAGTTGGGACAGAGGAAAAATGAGACTGAAAAGTTCATAGGACATTCAAGTAACACCATTTTGGAAGATTCCACAATAAGCAGGTTAATTGCTATCATGATTGGGTATAAAAGGAGCATGCACCAAGGGCTCAGTCTTTGCAAGCAAAGATAGGTTGTGGCTCATTCCTTTGTGCCAAAATTCGTGAGAGAATTGTTAGTCAATTCAAACAGAACATTTCTCAGTGCAAGATTTTAGGTCTTTCAAAATCTACAGTACATAATATTGTGAAAAGATTCAGGAAATTCAGAGACGTCTCAGTGCGTAAAGGGCAAGGTTGGAAACCACTGTTGAATGTGTGTGACCTTCAAGCCCTCAGCCAACACTGCCCGAGAAACCGTCATGCTAATGTCACAAATATAGCCACATGGGCTCGGGAGTACTTCAGAAAACTGTTGTCACTTAACACAGTCCGCTGCTGCATCCAGAAATGCAGCAGGAAATTGTATTGTGCAAGTAGGAATCCATTCATCAATTCTATGCAGAAGCAACGCTGATTTATCTGGGTCCAAATTCATCTCAGATACTGTAGATGAAAGACAGTGGAAATTTGTGCTGTGGTCAAATGAATCCACATTACAGCTTTTTTTTTCCAGGAAAACCAGACACTGAGTTCTTAGTGCTAAAGGTGAACATGACCATCCAGTTTGTTATCAGAGAAAGATGCAAAAGCAAGCATCTGTGATGGTATTGGGGGGGGCATCAGTGCCCATGGCATGGGTGAGTTGCGTGTGTGTGAAGGTACTACTGACATATTGGGGCATATATTGGGATTTTAGAGAGACATATTCATCAAGACAATTTCCCTTCTTGGGAAGTCCATGCTTATTTGAGCAGGACAATGCCAGGCCTCATTCTGCAGGGCTACAACTGTGTGGTTTTGTAGACACAGAGTGTGTGCTTAACTGGCCTGCTGCCAATCCAGATCTGTCTCCTATTGAGACTGTATGTAGCATCGTGAAGAAAAGAATCAGACAACGGCAACCATGAACTGTTGAGCAGCTGAAGTCTTGTATCAAGCAAGAATGGACAAAAATTCCAATTGCAAAACTGCAACAATTAATATTCTCAGATCCCATAGAATTAAAAAAGTGTTATTAAATGAAAGGTGAGTGTAAAATGTCCCTGAGGGTGGGTGGAACGCTGAAGTGCAGACAAGAGGGTAGTGATAGTGAACTCAGTCTCTTTTTATTTTTATAATAGCTTTTCAGCTTCAAGTTTACGGTTCTCTTGCACAAGCAGACACACATGCACACATGCTCCGGTCGGGAGACGACCATCTCACCACTCTCCCCCTCCTTATCAACGCTCTGCCATCACTGAAAAACAAACACACAAAATCAGCGACAGGTGTGATCACTTTGCCACTCACCTTCCCTGGCCTCGCCCTTCATTCACAAAGCAATGCTTGACCACAACCCCCGCTGCTACAGTGATGTAATACAATGCTAATAATGCCTCTGTCCCAACTTTTTTTGAATGTGTTGTAGGCATCAAATTCTAACTTCATTTATATTTACAAAATACAATTAAGTTGGTCAGTAAAACTATTGAAAACCTTTTCTTTGTACTTTTGTCAGTTAAATAAAGGTTCACAAGAATTAACAAATCACATGTTTTGTTTTTATTGCATTTTGGAAAATATTCCAACTTTTCTGGAAATGGGGTTGTATATCTCATCTCATTATCTGTAGCCGCTTTATCCTGTTCTACAGGGTCGCAGGCAAGCTGGAGCCTATCCCAGCTGACTACGGGCGAAAGGCGGGGTACACCCTGGACAAGTCGCCAGGTCACCACAGGGCTGACACATAGACACAGACAACCATTCACACTCACATTCACACCTACAGTCAATTTAGAGTCACCAGTTAACCTAACCTGCATGTCTTTGGACTGTGGGGGAAACCGGAGCACCTGGAGGAAACCCACGCGGACAACATGCAAACTCCACACAGAAAAGCCCTCACCGGCCACGGGGCTCGAACCTGGACCTTCTTGCTGTGAGGCGACAGTGCTAACCACTACACCACCGTGCCGCCCCCAGGGTTGTATATGTACAACATATAAATAACATTATTTTATCTAGCCTATACACTTGGACTATATTTAAGCAATATCACATGAGTAAGAGTGCAGTTATACTGAATATCAGCATGGATGTAATTGGCTGGAAGGTAAGTGCTGTAGGTAATCATAACCATGCCAGTATTCAGTATAATCGCACAATTGAGAGTGTGATATTGCTTTTATACAACAGTTCTATAAACAAGAAATTAATAATGAGCAAGTGATATTTCAGACACAATATGGACAAAAGTTCTATTTATTTTTGCTCCACTAGTGGCAATAGATCCCTGTTAACAGGCTAGCAGAAATGGGCTAGTCAGCACTAGCCTAACTGGTAAAACTGGAAAAGTCCTTTTCATCTTCAACTGATGAGCTTCCATATTTTAAAAGAAAGGTAAAAATTCCTGAAAATTATTGTTTGCCACGTGTGCTCACGATGTCGCTAACAACCGTTTCCAAATAGGACATTGAATTTTACGTGGGAAACACAGACAGGCGGAGTGATACACACAGTGAAACATACCAGTGCAGTTTTAGGAAATATAAGCACTCTTGAAATGCCACTCAACCAATCAAAGTAGTAGACCAGAACTAACTGCTGTATAAAAAGGTAACCATCTCCAACTGGAACATGGAGAGCTAGTTTACCGTACTCTACTATGCACTACTAGAAAAACACATTCAGTACGGTCAAGACATGCACTACATGGCCAAAAGTATGTGAACACCCTGTACGTGTTTCAGCTACAGCAATTGCTAGCAGGTGCATAAAATCAATCATATAACCATGAAGTGCTGAAACGCATAGTGCATAAAAATCACCTATCCTCTGTTGCATCACTCAACACAGAGTTCCAAACTGCATCTGGAAGCAACATCAGTACAAGAACTGTTCATTAGGAGCTTCATGAAATGGGTTTCCATAGTCACACAGCAGCATACTGTACAAGCCTAAGATCACTATATGCAATGGTGCATAGTGTCACCTGGAGTAGTGTAAAGCAGTCTGCTACTGGACTATGAAGCAGTGGAATCATGCTTCACTATCTGGCAGTCCAGTGGGTTTTGCCAATTCCAGCAGAACACTATCTACCAGCCATCAATAAAGTTTGTGGAGGACGAATAATGACCTAGGGTGGTTTTTCAGTGTTTGGGCTCAGGCCCTTATTTCCAGTGAAGGGTAATGTTAATGCTACAGCATACAACAACGTTTTAGGCAACTGTATGCTTCCTTCTTTGTGGCAACAGTTTTGGGAAGACCCTTTCTGTAAAGCTGCTTTGCGACAATGTTTATTGTTAAAAGTAATATACAAATAAACTTGACTTGACTTTTCATGGTCCAGTATGACTGTGCCCCTGTGAGGGCCATAAAGACATGGTTGCTGAGTTTGTTGTAGAGGAATTCCATTTGCTTGACCTCAATCCCATTGGGATGAATTGAAATGTTGATTGTGAGTCAGGCTTTTTCATCTAACATCATTGCCTGACCTCACAAAATGCTCTTTTGACTGAATGGGCACAAATTCCCACAGACAGTCCAAAATCTTGTAGAAGGCCTTCCTAGAAGAGTAGAGACTGTTACAGCCAGGTGCAATTACTGCCCATGGTTTTGGAATTGGACATCCACTAAGCTCGTATAGGTGTGATGAGTAGCTGTCCACATACATTTGGCCATATAGTATTCATGCAGAAAGACTATAACTACCCCAGCCCTGAAAGTATCATATTTCGTTTCAGTCATCACCTGTACTTCATGGCGGATCCGTATTTTTCATTTCATTTCATTTATTGAAAAGGACATTGCACATTAATCAACAGAACTGTAAATGTGCCAGTGTTAGCTAACAGGCTAATTTTCAACTGCAGTCCTTAGGCATGATGGTTGTAGACCCATGTGACCAACTTTTGTAAAAGTCAGATTGTTAAAAACAATAAAAACAAACAAAGACATAAACATGTCTAGCTCCCGTCTGTCAGATCTTCAACTGTCACATCCAGCAGAGCTTCAACTGCATACCGGGGGAGGATGGGGACATCGAGTCCGAATGGACCATGTTCCGCACCTCCATTGCTGAGGCATCCGTGCAGAGCTGTGGCTGCAAGGTTGTTGGTACCTGCCGTGGCGGTAATCCCCGAACCCGCTGGTGGACACCTGTGGTGAGGGGAACCGTCAAGCTGAAGAAGGAGTCCTATCGGGCTTGGTTAGCCTGTGGGTCTCCAGAGGCAGCTGACAGATACCGATGAGCCAAGCAGAATGCAGCTCTGGCAGTCACTGAAGCAAAAACTCGGGTGTGGGAGGAGTTCAGAGAGGCCATGGAAAGTGACTTTCGGTCAGCCTCGAAGAGAACTATCCGGCGACTCAGGAAAGGAAAACAGTGCTCTGTCCCTACTGTTTACAGCGAGGATGGAGTGCTGTTGACCTCAACTGGGGACATCATCCAACGGTGGAAGGAATACTTTGAGGATCTCCTCAATTCCACCTTCATGTCATCTGAGGAGGACGCAGCATCTGAGGGTGCTTGGGAAGACTCGCCTATCACAAGGGCTGAGGTTGCCGAGATGGTTAAAAAGCTCCTCGGTGGCCGGGCTCCGGGGGTGGATGAGATTCATCCTGAGTTCCTGAAGGCACTGGATGTTGTTGGGCTGTCTTGGCTGACACGCCTCTTCAACATTGCGTGGAGGTCGGGGACAGTGCCTCTGGATTGGCAATCCCCTTTTTTAAAAAGGGGGACCGGAGAGTGTGTTCCAACTATAAGGGGAAATCACACTTCTCAGCCTCCCTGGGAAAGCCTATGCTGGGGTGCTGGAGAGGAGAATCCGGTCGATAGTCAAACCTTGGATTCAGGAGGAACAATGTGGTTTTCAACCTGGTCGTGGAACACTGGACCAGCTCTTTACCCTTGCAAGGGTACTGGAGGGTGCATGGGAGTTTCCCCAATCGGTCTACATGTGTTTTGTGGACCTGGAGAAGGCTTACGACCGTGTCCCTCGTGGTGCCCTGTGGGGGGTGCTTTGGGAGTATGGGGTTCAGGACCCACTACTGCAGGCCATTAGGTCCCTGTATGACCGGAGCAGGAGTTTGGTTCGCATTGCCGGCAGTAAGTCAGACTCGTTCCCACTGCATGCTGGACTCCGCCAGGGCTGTCCTTTGTCACCGGTTCTGTTCATAACTTTTATGGACAGAATTTCTAGGCACAGCCAAGGGGCAGAGGGTGTCTGCTTTGGTGGCATCAGGATCACGTCTCTGCTTTTTGCGGATGATGTGGTCCTGTTGGCTTCATCAATCTGTGACTTACAGCATGCGCTGGGATGGTTTGCAGCCAAGTGCAAAGCAGCTGGGATGAGGATCAGCACCTCCAAGTCTGTGGCCATGGTGCTCAGCCGGAAACAGGTGGAGTGCCTACTCCAGGTCAGAGGGGAGTTGCTACCTAAAGTGGAGGAGTTTAAGTATCTCAGGGTTTTGTTCACGAGTGAGGGTAAAGGGGAGCGGGAGTTGGACAGATGGATCGGAGCAGTGAGGCGGATGCTAAACCGGTCTGTTGTGGTAAAGAGAGAGCTGAGCCAAAAGGCAAAGCTCTCAATTTACTGGTCCATCTATGTTCCCACTCTCACCTATGGTCACAAGCTATGGGTAGTGACTGAAAGAATGAGATCACGGATACTAGCGGTAGAAATGAGTTTTCTCCGCAGGGTGGCTAGGCTCTCCCTTAGAGACAGGGTGAGAAGCTTGGTCATTCGGGAGAGACTCGGAGTAGAACCACTGCTCCTCCACATCAAAACGAGTCAGCTGAGGTGGTTTGGGCACCTTGTTAGGATGCCCCAAGGGAGGTTTTCTGGGCATGCCCCACTGGGAGGAGACCCCAGGGCAGACCCAGGACACGCTGGAAAGATTACATCTCGGCTGGCCTGGGAATGCCTCAGTATTCCCCCGGAAGAGCTGGTGGAGATGGCCAGGGAGAGGGAAGTCTGGGCTGCTCTACTTAGGCTGCTACGCCCGCAACCCGGATCCAGATAAACGGTAGAAGATAGATGGATGGATGGATGGATGGATATAAACACAACATAACATAAACAAACAGTAATAGAACAGAAGTGTTTACACATCAGACAAACCATCAAGACACTCACATCACTACAAACTGAATCAGTCTTACAAATACAGCCAATAAGACAACAACAACGCAGATAGCGCAAGAGACAACATCATACCACAAACAATGCCAGAAACACCACCACCCGTATGTGACGTGTTGTTCAGAGGCAGTGCAGGGCAGTGTACGAACCAATGATAGAATTGCTATGAGTGAAGCCACGCCCACACTGTGTCATTGCGATTGTTTCTACGTCCGGGAAGTAAACATTTCGCATAGACTGTGTGAACGATGGACCGTGTGGCATCTGATACAGAAACTGATGATTATGAGCAGCCTTTGCTTCATCGGAAAAAGGACGATGGCATAAAAAGAGGTGAGTAATTGCTATATGTACATGCGCATTTTGGTAACTGATTTCAGCAGCAGAAATCAAAACAGTAGATACCCGGTAGGTAATGTGGCATTAGCGAGGTAAATAACCCGGTGTGTGTACAGTCCCGGGCATGTAGGCCGGTGTTGTGATTTGAGTTGTCAGCAGTAGGTTACGCTTCTGCAGACTGCCGTTAAGTTTTAAGTGGACTTTGATAGCTACCAAGCAAACGCTAGCTGTAGTCACGTGGTCCCGTGTGTAGCAGCACTTATTCAGGTCATTTCATTCACTTTACATCGCCGACTAGTGCATCTCAAAATATTGGAATATTGTGAAAAAGTTCGGGGTTTTTTCTTAAGTCAATGCAAATGAGACATATAAATATGTGACAATAATAAATATTAATTGTAGTCACTGGGTTTTACGCCTAAACAGAGCATGGCTGCCAATAAAGTCTTTCAAGAATCGTCAAGCAAGTCCAGTTGCTCTCTTCAACCAACCACAGATAAACATTTCGTTCTTAACAAACGACGAGCAATCACATGCCGTTCAGTGACGTCATTACGAGGTCACCTGACTTCTCACTGTTCGAGACTAATGAAAACAGGCGCATACACACACAAACATACAGTGGTGCTTGAACGTTTGTGTAGAATTTTCTATATTTCTGCATAAATATGACCTAAAACATTAATCAGATTTTCACACAAGTCTTAAAAGTAGATAAAGAGAACCCAGTTAAACAAATGAGACAAAAATATTATACTTGGTCATTTATTTATTGAGGAAAATGATCCAGTGTTACATATCTGTGAGTGGCAAAAGTATGTGAACCTTTGCTTTCAGTATCTGGTGTGACCCCCTTGTGCAGCAATAACTGCAACTAAACGTTTCCGGTAACTGTTGATCAGTCCTGCACACCGGCTTGGAGGAATTTTAGCCCATTCCTCCGTACAGAACAGCTTCAACTCTGGGATGTTGGTGGGTTTCCTCACATGAACTGCTCGCTTCAGGTCCTTCCACAACATTTCAATTGGATTAAGGTCAGGACTTTGACTTGGCCATTCCAAAACATTAACTTTATTCTTCTTTAACCATTCTTTGGTAGAATGACTTGTGTGCTTAGGGTTGTTGTCTTGCTGCATGACCCACCTTCTCTTGAGATTCGGTTCATGGACAGATGTCCTGACATTTTCCTTTAAAATTCTCTGGTGTAATTCAGAATTCATTGTTCCATCAATGATGGCAAGCCGTCCTGGCCCAGATGCAGCAAAACAGGCCCAAACCATGATACTACCACCACCATGTTTCACAGATGGGATAAGGTTCTTATGCTGGAATGCAGTGTTTTCTTTTCTCCAAACATAACGCTTCTCATTTAAACCAAAAAGTTCTATTTCGGTCTCATCCGTCCACAAAACATTTTCCAATAGCCTTCTGGCTTGTCCACGTGATCTTTAGCAAACTGCAGACGAGCAGCAATGTTCTTTTTGGAGAGCAGCGGCTTTCTTCTTGCAATCCTGCCATGCACGCCATTGTTGTTCATTGTTCTCCTGATGGTGGACTCATGAACATTAACATTAACCAATGTGAGAGAGGCCTTCAGTTGCTTAGAAGTTACCCTGGGTTCCTTTGTGACCTTGCCGACTATTACATGCCTTGCTCTTGGAATGATCTTTGTTGGTCGACCACTCCTGGGGAGGGTAACAATGGTCTTGAATTTCCTCCATTTGTACACAATCTGCCTGACTGCAGATTGGTGGAGTCCAGACTCTTTAGAGATGGTTTTGTAACCTTTTCCAGCCTGATGAGCATCAAGAATGCTTTTTCTGAGGTCCTCAGAAATCTCCTTTGTTTGTGCCATGATACACTTCCACAAACATGTGTTGTGAAGATCAGACTTTGATAGATCCCTGTTTTTTAAATAAAACAGGTTGCCCACTCACACCTGATTGTCATCCCATTGATTGAAAACACCTGATTCTAATTTCACCTTCAAATTAACTGCTAATCCTAGAGGTTCACATACTTTTGCCACTCACATATATGTAACACTGGATCATTTTCCTCAATAAATAAATGACCAAGTATAATATTTTTGTCTCATTTGTTTAACTGGGTTCTCTTTATCTACTTTTAGGACTTGTGTGAAAATCTGATGATGTTTTAGGTCATATTTATGCAGAAATATAGAAAATTCTAAAGCGTTTACAAACTTTCAAGCACCACTGTATAATATATAATTTGGATTGGATTATCTTTATTGTCCCTGAGTGGCATTTTGGTTTGAAACAGTAGTCAAAACCAACACGCACAAAATATAAATACAATGCTATAAAATCCATAAAACAGGATAAACAAGAAAGGATATACATTCTACAATAGTTGTCATCATACTGTCAATGAAAGTCTGTTTGTCTTTTCAAAAATTCTGGAAAAGTACTTGAAATTCACATTTGAAAATCTGCACAAACACTAAATATTAAAGTTAAACATTATAGTTGTGTGAATAAATATTGGTTGTTCAAAAGTAATGTGCATTGGCAACATCCCAAACATTGATTTATAAATAACGTTGACTTACAAATGACCAATACCCCATTTCTGTATTTCCTATAATATTTGTTTCAGACCTTACTTATTGTACGTTAACTTTTCCCCCTTGAACTGTCTGGGAAGCAGCTGTCAGGTGAAAACACCTCCTCACTGACAGAAGTTTGCAGCATCTAAGCTGTAATGGAAATATTTTGCAAGAATAACTTGGAAGTCAAGGTGTGTCTGTGGCCTTGGCTCTAGACATTCTGTTGGATATATACAGGATTAGTCACAATTATGTTAACACTAATGGATTATTTTTCTCCTGAATGTGTGGTGCGCCGTGACCGCTGCTGGTGTGATTGGGTTCTACTTTTTTGACATCCCAACAGTGACATCAGACGTCTACTTACAGATGGTGCAGCATTATACCATTGATGAACTTCCACTACAGATCCGATTGGTTTCTACCATTTAAGTGTTCACATAATTTTGACTAACCCTATACACATTGTCCACAGGTAGTAATCATCCATATGTATATTTGTGTGTCATTATGTACTTGTTTTGAAACATCTTTTTGTTCTCACAGCTCCTGTGCTAGGTTCTTCACGTTATGGCCTGGCCTTACTGTCCTGCTATGGCTTCTTTGTGGCGTATGCACTGCGGGTGAATCTGAGTGTAGCCATGGTGGATATGCTGAAAAACAGTAGCAGCAGTACCAGTGTCAACGACTCTGTGTGCCCGAGGCATATCGGTCCAGCACGGCCCAAACATAACCACACAGTAAGAACAGTTCGGTTTACCAAGACACCTGTACTGTACAGTTTCTATGAAGCTCATTAACAGTATATGGTTTTCGTGCTTTAAAAAGGAGTGGCCAAATTAATGAAGAGTGCATTATAATAATTAGGGAAAATACATATATTTATAAAAACTACACTTGCACTCAGTGTTTAAGGTTCTCTAAATTAGATTCAATTTAGATTCAGTATGCTGTCTTCTCCATTGATTTAATCTTTAATAAAGAGGCTCTATTGTGAAATTTTTTGGCTTTTAGACTTCAAGATATGCCAGCAACAACCAGAACAAGGAATCTGTTCCTAGTGTAATTTCTTCAGTTCACTGTATTTGTGTGAACCATTCAAAGATGTTTAATTATGTCACATGAGAGATACACTTGTGTCATCACTTTAATTTGCCCGTGGTTGCAGTTCATATACAGTGCAAGTGAATCTTATCCTGTGCAGGAATCTTATCCTGTGCAGGAATCTTATCAAAGCTTATCCTGCGCAGGGTCGTGGGTAAGCTGGATCCTATCCTAGCTGACTGTTTTTGTCAGGTCAGTCAATTTTGGCTGCTACCGGTAAACATGTAATCTGGTACTACCTGTTTCATGGTCGGGTGGCCGGCGACTAAACTGGCTCAACCCACCTGTTTGTTTACAAGCAGTGTGGGTCTGGGTGGATAGACACCTGGCAAAACTAAAAACAATATTTGCAAAGGGTGGATGAGCTCTTTTATGAGCCAATGGCCATTTATCACTCTGCAGCTCTCCAGCACCTCCATCGTCTCAACTTAAGTTCTGCCATGGAATCAAGGTTCTGGAGCAGCCAAGTGGCCTTGGTTTGTGCACCCAAGTCCGTAAAACTATGCACACACTGTCCTATGAAATGTTCAGACATTCTTTCTTGGATTACTAAACCAGCTTACACAAATTGCAGAGGACGTCCTACCCGACACACAGTGCGGCTTTCGACCTGCAAGAGGCACCATCGACATGATCTTCGCCTTACGGCAGATGCAAGAAAAGTGTAGGGAACAAAGAACTCCTCTCTACACAGCCTTTTTCGACCTGACTAAGGCTTTTGACATGGTGCACAGAGAAACTCTTTGGATAATTCTAAGTAAATATGGTTGTCCCGACAAATTGATTATGATGATCCGCCTACTTCACGATGAGATGACTGCCTCTGTCATATGTAAAGGTTAACAAGTGGAACCATTTCCTGTGAAACTTGGTGTTAAACAAGGATGCGTATTAGCACCCACGCTGTTTGCTCTATTCATGGGTGCTGTCCTGCAATTGGCAGAGCCACAGCTGAGAAACCTTGGAGTACAAATAATGCCGCTTTTCCACTACAAACGCGGCTGAGCCGTGCCGTGCCGAGTCGAGCTGAGTCGAGCTGAGCGGGGCTGTTGGAGTTGCATTTCGACTACAACCGCGCTGAACCGTGCTGGCTGGACACATTGGGTGGAGTTAGTGAAAGTGGGTGGACGTCACGTGATGTCGTTAAGCAGCGCAAACAGTGACATCAGTGACAGTGGCGGAACAAGTCAGAGCCGGGCCGGGGGCGGGGCAAATGACCGGGCATTTTATTAAAGCTTATCATAACATAATTTTAGGCTACAAAATGTCCGCAACTGCGGTGTTTACCAATTTCAACACTACCGGGTGCAACTATATGTTATTTAGTACATCAAGTCCTTCAAACGAACATGTAACTCAGAAACAAAAAACATTAGGATACTGTACATGGCTCATAATAAAACATCAATAGCCTATACTGCGCACATTATTTGAAGGGCATACGAATGAGCGCTCAGAGGTTGCAACGGTGACAGGAAGAGTCAGAAATAAAAGGAGGGCGGTGCAAACCTCACTGAATGCACTGTGTTTACCAATTTCAACACTACGGGGTGCAACTATGTTATTTTGTACATTAAGTCCTTCAAACGAACATGTAACTCAGAAACAAAAAAACATTAGGCGACATACTGTACATGGCTCATAATAAAACATCAATAGCCTACTGCGCGCATTATTTGAAGGGCATACAACGAGCCTTGCGCTCCGCGAACTCGTCCACGATGCTCTGTATGTCACTGATTCAGTGAGCTTTTAAGCGGTAGTCTCACGACCCGAATAGTAAACAATAAACATGGAGGACATTGAGTCGTTAGTGTTGCTGGTCTTGGTGCTGTGGCTTGTTGTCACCGACAACGCCAACAGATACTGGCAAGAGCGTATAGATGAGGCGAGGCGCATAAGGCTTCAGAAATTCTCGCAATTCGTAATTATTCTTCTTCCGGGTTTGCGGTGTTTACAGATCCCAGCGCGCTCGCGGGGCGTGTGTGGGCGTGTGAGGACACTCCTCCTCACCAATCAGTGCACAGGGGAGTGTCTGCTCACGCCCCTAGCCTCACTCGGCACGGTTTGGCTCGCTTCAGCCCCACTCCAAAACGGTGCGAGTTTTAGGGGCTAAGCAGGGCTGAAACGAGCTGAGTCGTGCTGGTTTTTGGTAGTCGAAACGCGAGCCGTGTCGGGCTGAAGTGAGCTGAAGTGAGCTGAAAAAGGGTAGTGGAAAAGGGCCATAACTTTCCGATTCGATGGTAATATGTTCAATCTACAGCGCCTACAGGCTAAAACTAAGCTGTCTACAGCCTCAGTTGTGGAACTTCAATACACTGATGATGCTGCCGTCTGCTCAACTACAGAAGCTGGGCTGCAGAGAATAACGGATGCCTTTGCAGAAGCCTACAAACGTCTTGGTCTATCACTGAACTGCACTAAAACGGAGGTTCTGTATCGGTCTCCTGATACCACCTCCCCAACCGCTACACAGCCTGAAATCACTGTTGATGGAATCACTCTCAAGGTAGTTTCACACTAAGTATCTTGGTAGCTATGTGGCAAGTGATGTTTCTCTTGATCGCGAGATAAACAACAGGATTAGCTCTCCCGCAGCAGCTTTCGGCAAGCTGCGCAAGCGTGTTTTCGACAACCATGATCTTGAGTTGGAGACCAAAATACGTATTTACCAAGCCATCATTATATCAACACTTCTGTATGGATCTGAAACGTGGACTACCTATCACTACCAAATGAAACAACTCAAGAAATTCCACCAAAGATATCTTCGAACAATCATGAATGTGAAATGGTATGATCGTGTCACCAATGCTGCAGTTCTTGACCGAGCTTGCCTGACAAGTATCGAGGCTATGTTACACCAAAATAGACTAAGATGGTACGGACATGTGGTGAGAATGGATGCGCAATGTCTCCCAAAGCAACTTCTCTTCAGTCAACTCTCTACTGGAACACGTTGTGTTGGTGCTCCTAAGAAGAGGTACAAGGATGCCCTTAAAAAAAGCTTTAAAAACTGCAAGATTGATGACTGGGCTACAGCCCCAGCAGATAGATTGGTTTGGCGGAGAACGGTTTGTAATGGCATCAAGACCTTTGAGACCAATAGACGGAAAGCTGAAGAGGAAAGACGTGCAAAGCGAAAGGTTTCTGAAGCTCTTAAACAGTTGGCAGCCTCCTAGCTAGATGATTGGATGAATTTCTCCTGGATCGCCATGCTCGTGTCGAGTGGCAGTGATGATGATGATGATGACAGTGCAAATGAATATAACTTAAGTGAAGTTAGACAGAGCTTTGAAATGACCTCATACTAGACAGGAAACTCAACACTAATTCACTTCATTTGTTCATCAAAGATAAAACTCCACATGACCAGTAGTTAAAACAGTTTTTCCAGCTACTTTTTCATTTGTGTACAGTATGTAGGAATCCATTGAGAATCCAGGTGAGTATGAATGTAAGTAGTCGATTATGCTCTGGATTACATATTCCTTCTGAAATTTAGAACTGGTTTCAAAGGCATCTTTGGTTTGGGTTGTGTGCCAAATGTTAAAGGCATTTTCCTTTGTTGAACATGATATAGTATTATGCGTTAACCTAATGTTACCTGGTTGACTCCTGCAATTAAGCCACATTGCTGAAACTCGTTCCAGAACTAGTTCTAGGAAGAAAAAAAAAAAGTGGTGTTATTCATATTTTGTCTAAGACCCACAGTCAGGCTTCTGTGTTTATAATCATTCATGGACGATGGGAGTTTCTATGTTAAAACTGAGAAAGTCACTCTACAGCGGTTTGTTCAAATAATTAGACCTTTTCAAGGTACAAATAATTAATGTATCATAAACACTCAGGAATAACAAATGTATGAATATAGCACCTTATGCACATCAATGATATTTGCCTTCTCCAGGCCAGCGTATATGACTGGGACTCAGAGACTCAGGGCTGGATCTTGGGCTCCTTCTTTTATGGTTACATCATTACTCAGATCCCAGGAGGCTACATGGCACGCAAATATGGTGCCAAATGGCTGCTGGGCTTCGGCATTCTGGGAACTGTGATTTTCACTCTGCTAACACCTGTGGCTGCAGACCTGGGAGCTGGGTATCTCATTGCAGTCAGGGTAGTAGAGGGCATAGGGGAGGTAAGCATCCTTGATGAGATGTGTGTATGTGCGTCTTACCTTATGGTTTGCAGTGTAAATTTTGATTCTAATGCTATACATGTTATGAGCTGTTAGGGAGTGACGTTTCCTGCTATGCATGCGATGTGGGCATCCTGGGCTCCACCCTTAGAGAGGAGTCGACTGCTTACTATCTCTTATGCAGGTAGAACTGGACATATTTAGTATGTAGCATGTAGTAATGTTTTCTAGGATAGAAGCATAAGAAAATCTGTTGTGTGTGTGTGTTTGTTTTTGTTAAGGTGCCCAGCTTGGCACTGTAGTTGCCCTTCCCCTATCTGGTCATATATGTTTTTACCTGGATTGGACATACGTCTTCTATATATTTGGTGAGGTTAAGATTTTATGGGGGGGGGGGATTTTGGATTGATTTTTAGAGCTAATCATTTGCACCATTTCTTTGTTGTTGCAGGAGCTATTGGGCTACTCTGGTTTTTCCTGTGGGCTTTTCTGGTCAGTAACAGCCCTGACACACACAGAAGGATATCAGAGATCGAGAAGACCTACATAAAAGCTTCCTTGAAAAAAGAGGTAAACATTATATTTTTAAAGTACTTCATCTGCTGGTCTATCATAAGTCATGAATAATTCAGTTGCTTTAAAATTAATGGAGCAGTTGATTTACAAGGAACACGCATTATTTAAAAATTATTCGCTGAAGGCGAAGTGAATATTAGTGCATAATAACCGAGACGAGGTCGAGATTATTTTTCACTGAGCCTGAGGCGGATAATTGTTTTAGTATCAATACACAGGTAATTATTTTTTTTAATCGTATTAAAAAATCTTTTATTTCAAACTTCAAAAGCGGCATGTAAATGTAATAACGGAGCGGCATAGGGTTGTCACTTATCTATGCTGAGTCACATAAAATACTTTGTTTTGAAATAGATAAAATAAATCACAATTCCACCTTTGAATAGTTTTAGACCAAACTTTGTAGCATCTTTAGTGCTTTTAGGAAAAGCATTTTCTTTCATAATATTTGTGACTCTTCCTCACTTACAGTGGCCAAGCGCTTGGCTGCCATTTTGCCGAGTCGTTCAAAGTGATTATCGAAAAATAGTCTGAGTTTCTCGACCAATCAGTGCATGCCATTTCCTATAATTACATCTGTATTTCTACTTAACGTATTTATTATCCCCTGCCAAACTAAGTCCGGTCACATTTTCGTTTCCGGGCTATATCTTTAAAACTACTGAAGATATTTTCATGAAACTTTGTACACATATCAAGCAACATGTGAACTGGTACCTTTTGCTGTATTGGGTGTATGAAAAGAAAGTATTTTACAAATTTTTACATAAATAGATTTTGACTTAGTTTCTAGGAGCAATTTTGTTTCCGGAGCATATATCCAAAACTATTCATGATACGGATTTGAAACTTGGTATACATGTTAACAAGGTGATGTAGATGTGCTTTTTCATACTAAGAAATTTGAGAAATTTAAATTTTTCATGTTTCCATGGAAACAATTTCAGACTTAGTCTCTCAGGTTAGTCTTAGGGTAGGTTTTGTTTCTGGAGCAGAACTTGAAAACTATGAGTGGTATGGTCTTGAAAGTTGGTATATGTGTTAAGTAATGTATATGTGCCTTTTGATACAAAGAAATGTGAGAAATTTTAATTTTTAGCTCACCTGGACCAAAGGTCTGGTGGGCTTATGCCATGGGCTACTGAGGTCAGTGTAAAGAGGTAGGGTTGGTTTCCTGCAGCAGAACTTTGAAAAATGTGACAAATACAGTGGTGCTTGAAAGTTTGTGAACCCTTGAGAATTTTCTATATTTCTTCATAAATATGACCTAAAACAACATCAGATTTTCATACAAGTCCTAAAAGTAGATAAAGAGAACCCAGTTAAACAAATGAGACAAAAATATTGCACTTGCTCATTTATTTATTGAGGAAAATGATCCAATATTACATATCTGTGAGTGGCAAAAGTATGTGAACCTTTGCTTTCAGTATCTGGTGTGACCCCCTTGTGCAGCAATAACTGCAACTAAACCTTTCTGGTAACTGTTGATCAGTCCTGCACACCGGCTTGGAGGAATTTTAGCCCATTCCTCCGTACAGAACAGCTTCAATTCTGGGATGTTGGTGGGTTTCCTCACATGAACTGCTCACTTCAGGTCCTTCCACAACATTTCAATTGGATTAAGGTCAGGACTTTAACTTGGCCATTCCAAAACATTAACTTTATTCTCCTTTAACAATTCTTTGGTAGAACGACTTGTGTGCTTAGGGTCGTTGTCTTGCTGCATGACCCACCTTCTCTTGAGATTCGGTTCATGGACAGATGTCCTGACATTTTCCTTTAGAATTCGTTGGTATAATTCAGCATTCATTGTTCCATCAATGATGGCAAGCCGTCCTGGCCCAGATGCAGCAAAACAGGCCCAAACCATGATACTACTACCACCATGTTTCACAGATGGGGTAAGGTTCTTATGCTGGAATGCAGTGTTTTCCTTTCTCCAAACATAACGCTTCTCGTTTAAACTAAAAAGTTTTATTTTGGTCTCATCCATCCACAAAACATTTTTCCAATAGCCTTCTGGCTTGTCCACGTGATCTTTAGCAAACTGCAGATGAGCAGCAATGTTCTTTTTGGAGAGCAATGGCCTTCTTGCAACCCTGCCATGCACACCATTGTTGTTCAGTGTTCTCCTGATGGTGGACTCATGAACATTTAACATTAGCCAATGTGAGAGAGGCCTTCAGTTGCTTAGAAGTTGCACTGGGGTCCTATGTGACCTCGCTGACTATTACACGCCTTGCTCTTGGAGTGATCTTTGTTGGTTGACCACTCCTGGGGAGGGCAACAATGATCTTGAATTTCCTCCGTTTATACACAATCTGTCTGACTGTGGATGGGTGGAGTCCAAACTCTTTAGAGATGGTTTTGTAACCTTTTCCAGCTTTATGAGCATCAACAATGCTTTTTCTGAGGTTCGTAGAAATCTCCTTTGTTGGTGCCATGATACACTTCCACAAACATGTGTTGTGAAGATCAGACTTTGATAGATCCCTGTTCTTTAAATAAAACAGGGTGCCCACCCACACCTGATTTCCATCAATGGGATGACAAACACCTGACTCTAATTTCACCTTCAAATGAACTGCTAATCCTAGAGGTTCACATACTTTTGCCACTCACAGATATGTAATATTGGATCATTTTCCTCAATAAATAAATGACCAAGTATAATATTTTTGTCTCATTTGTTTAACTGGGTTCTCTTCATCTACTTTTAGGACTTGTGTGAAAATCTGATGTTGTTTTAGGTCATATTTATGCAGAAATATAGAAAATTCTAAAGGGTTCGCAAACTTTCAAGCACCACTGTAATATCCTGAAACTTGGTATATAGTTGGTATATAGGGTGGGGGATATAGATGACTCTGTCTTCTTGTTCTTCTGGTATAGCTGTCCCCCACTTCAGCCTACATCCCCTGGCTGTCCATTCTCACATCTATTCCACTATGGGCCATAGTTGTTGCACACTTCTCCTACAACTGGACATTTTACACACTGCTGACTCTCTTACCCACTTACATGAATGACATTCTGGGCTTCAGCATTAAGGAGGTTAGTGTATCTTCATGTATAAGGCAATGATTTGATCTCATCCATAGTGAAGAGTGTTCCTTTCTTTGAGGAAGACTGCACATCTGTATTTATGTTTGGGATGTTTTCTGAAAATTGCACACAAGTATGAACTTGTAGCTACTTCTCATTAAGAAGAGTGCTGTGTTTTTTGATGTGTGTGACATTAGAATGGGATGCTCTCTGCTCTGCCCTACTTGGGTTGCTGGCTGATGTTTATGGGAGGAGGTCAGTTCGCAGACTACCTGAGGGAGACCTGTCTTTTCCGCACTGTGTCTGTGCGCAAGGCCTTCACTATAGTCGGTGAGAAACTGATCACCACCATGGGAAAACCTTTGTCTGGTGGGGAGGGGGGTTAGGGGTTGCTGTGGTCAGCATCTGCATTGGAAGAAGAAGCAAATTCAGAAACTGCTGTGTTGTGGAATATCTAATTTAACTTGCACTATAGGAATGCTGATGAGAGTGTAAAGCCATTATGTGATTTCTTTAGTCAGTTTCATTGGTAAGATCTTGGGTATGTGTGTGCATGCGTGTTTGTTTAGGTTTGGTGGGGCCAGCTGTGTTCCTGGTGGCAGCAGGATACACTGACTGCAACTACATTCTGGCTGTTGTTTTCCTCACTGTCTCCTCGAGTCTGGGAGGCTTTTCAGGATCTGGATTTAGCATCAATCATCTTGACATTGCACCATCGTAAGACTACCAATGTTTGTTTAGGGGTTTTTTTGTTTTGTTTTTTTAAAACAAGAAATGGTAATACCTTATTATCATTTATCAGTCATCATGTTTCATTTAGCCATTATTTTATTCACTAACACATACAGTAATTGTACATAATATAAATCAGAAAATAAAAGATTTTTTTATTGAAAAAATGTAAATGATATTGAATGAAGTGATCTGTTAAAAGTAATAGTGTCTGTCTGCCTCAAGATTTGATCACAGTTTACAAAGGCACAGACAAAAGCAAGGGACTACACGTCACATATGTATCTGCAACAAATTGGATTTTCTTTTGTTAAAAACATTGTTTCCAAACTGTTGACCAGTAATGTACTATATGATAAATTTGCAGCACTCATAGTACATTCTGTCCTCAGGTATGCTGGAATATTGCTAGGAATCACAAACACGTTCGCAACTATACCTGGCATGGTGGGTCCTGTGATAGCGAGATCATTGACCAAATCTGTAAGTTTGTTTATTGTTGTATATTCCATACCTTTTATAGTCCTTTATAAGGATAACCCAACATTTGTTTTATCAATTTTTTCATCTGATGGTTCAGGCCTCTGTAATAGTTTGCAGGGTCCGTTTGTGAACTGGTTGATTTACCCCCATTTAGGATTTTTTTTTTTTAGATATTTTTTTGGGCTTTTTTCACCTTTATTGGATAGGACAGTGTAGAGACAGGAAGTGAGTGGGAGAGGGATCGGGAAATGACCTCGGGTCGGAATCGAACCCGGGTCCCCGGATTTATGGTATGGCACCTTATCCACCTGAGCCATGATGCCCCCAGGATTTTTAAGTGCAGATTATCAGAAGTCCCTCATGTTTAATGCTCTGCCAGAGTATGTGTATTAAATCTGCTTTGGCAATTTTCACTAATCTTAATATACATCCTATCCTGTACATCAATAGCACGCCATCTACAATTATAACAGCAAATTATAAGCAACAAAAACAAATGTTGCATGAATAAGTGGTTCACAAACCAGTCCTCAGGGCCTCACATCAGGTTTGTTACTGTTTTAGGTGGACTCCCATCCTGCAGTCATTCTGGCTGTTTGTTTATAAAATTGTACATCCTAACCACAGCCCATTGAAATTCTTTTAAAAATTCTCATCATGCAGAAAATCCATTGCAGTCAGGTGATTCTGAGGAACAAATCATTTCAAGATGCATCCTAGTGGTGTGACATTAAATAAGTAAACAGGATCATTGAAATCTGATTTGACTCATGTTGACTTTACCTATCAGCAGATGTGAAGTCAGTCCTGTCGAGAACTTGTTTTGTATGTCCTTAAGAACTTGACTGCCAGTAATAATGCATTTTCCGTCATGCTTCAAACTGTCTGGCATTGACGTGTATCTTACAGGGTGTCTGAAAAGTCAGGAACCAGTAAAACTACATATACTTATTTATTATTTTTAACATATGCTGTACATGTTCACCCTTAAACACGATACATTTCCTCAGCTGTTGTATCATGTTTTTGTGGGTTTTGCTCACCATATTCTCATTGGTACCTGACTTCTCAGACACCCTGTATGTCGACACTGGCTAATATATTAATCTGCTGTTCTGGTTTCAGAACACTATTGTGGAATGGCGAACAGTCTTCTTTATCTCAGCTGCTATAAATTTGTCCGGGGCTGTCTTCTACACATTGTTTGGAAAAGGTACAGTACAGCCTTGGGCAGTCCAGAACGTAAATATAGAATAAAAATGTTTTTAAGGGATTGAAAGGACACTGTGGCATGAAGAATTTGGAGGATGGATTCAGATGCTTCTGTTTGAAGATTTTGAATGTTGTCTCACATTTTAAGTTTTAAAAGGATATTCTGGTGTTTTTTGATCTGCCATTGTTTTTTCCACTTCTCTGTTACTTTGAAGCTTTTTTTCTTTTTTTTTTTTCTTTTTATAATTTAGGGAATCAATATTTTCACATCACACTTGTCTTCAGCCAGCGTAAATCTAAAATAGCAGAAATTGTCCTAAAACCAGAGGTGGCTTGTGTATCGGAGTAGGAAGGGAAGAGCTGATATTTGTCAGCTGTTGAACAAATATTAATCTTCATAAAGTCCTTGTTCACAACTCTGTTACTAATTACCTCTTTTAAGTGACCAACAATTTAAAAAAAATTATTTGACAGAAGTCATGTTCTGTTTATTTCTTCACCTTTCTACATGTTGTCCCATAATTGTGTAGCTCACCCATTGCCTAGCTTAACTTCTGTAGTGTTATTATTCCACCTAGTGGTCAAAAATGGGAACTGTGAAAAAAGGGACGCAATGATGCTGCTATACTGGCTCTGTGAACATTTTTAATGGAGGAGGAGGAGCTGGCAGAATATTTTTAAACCAGTCCAATGTGGCAACCCTAAGATCTTATTTTAGAGTGCATAATTAGACTTAAATCTAAGGAAGTACAGACTGTGTGTCTATGATGGGCAAACCCATTTCTGTTTTAAAATATATTACAAAGATTAGGATCGGGGAAACGGGGAGTATGGACTGGATAATGTCTGTATATGAGAAATGCATGCACACCATGGTGACTTTGTTTCCCATATAAAGACTGTGGGGAAAGATGCTGCAACATGGCATGCTGAATGAGGGTGTGTTGTCAAAACTCATCTCCCAAGTACACGGATTCACTAGATTGTAGTCTATAGTTCTAGTAGAGTCTGATGGCCCCTTGACTTAATTTTGTTTGAAACTATGTTGTTAATCATGTTGTCCTACCCCATCAAAATCTATGGTCGTGAGCGCTTGCTTAGAATTCCAAATATTTTAGAGCTAAGAAACAAGGTGCCTCACCAGGTGTTAAGTTGGTCAGTGTGAATAGTGAATTATGATATTACAAAATCATGATGTACAAATAAAATGAACCTGTCTGAAAAGTAATTTTATTGAAGGGGAAAGCACGTGGGACGTCACAGACTCTTCTTTACTTCTGGTAGCGGTTACTTTCGCTTTATGTTGACTTTATCTAGATGAACACTGCAAAAAATTGAAAACTGAATTTGAGGAGAAAATTACAATACCAGTGAAGTTATCTTCCTGCATGGACAGATAATTTTACTTGACAAGACATCTTGGAATAAGTTGGTTGCAACCTAGAACTAGGTTTAATAATCTCAGAATTGGTGTCTTGTATTCTTCTAACAGGAAATGCTAGATTGTTTCAACTATTTTCAAGATATTTTCACTTGCTAAGATATCATTTTTTGCAGTGCATAATTTCACAAACCTGGTCTATTGAACCAATGGAAACCAGGTGAGTGGGACTGTAGTCTATTGAAGCAAAAATTAATAACTATTTCTTTTTAAGTATTAGTCTCGCCAGACCAATTCTTACCATTTCTTTGTGCGTGTCTGGGGGGGGGGTCTGTTTTTTCTCTCTACTTGCTAGGATATTCTTGTTAAAAATGTTTGTAAATCTGTAACTGTAAAGGGTGGTAATGTTCAGTATGTGCAGAAAGAAATTCCTCTTGAGCTACAAGTCTTCTATCAGCAGTGACTGATAAGTAGGTCATTGCTCTCTACGTGCTATTTTGCAACCCCGAATCAGAAAAAGTTGAAATAGGATTATTCAATTTAAAACTGAAAACAATGATTTGTTTAAAAAAAAAAGAGAAACTTTGACCTGTATTGCACCTAAAACAATAAAACAGCACTTTATTTGATGTTTTACCTCATGAATTTTATTTTATTTTATTTTATTTTATTGCTTAAATAAATACTTTTCAGTTTTGGTTATTGTAACCCATTTCCAAAAAGTTGGGATGGTAAGGCATTTACCATTTTTACAATGGTCACATTCCTTCTCATAACACTTAACAGATGATTAGGGGCTTGAAGACACCAAGTTATGAAGCGTTTCAGTTGATATTTTGTTTATGCTATTCTTCCTGCAAACTGGTCTTCAGGTGTGCGAGATATATATACTGTGTGTGTGTATGTGTGTGTATATATATATATATATATATATATATATATATATATATATATATATATATATATATATAAAATATATATATTTTTTTTATTTATTTATATTTTTTTTCAAAATTTGCCACACATTCTCTGTTGGGGACAGAGGGAACAGGCATCCTCCTCTTCTGCAGCCAAGCCTTTGTAATGTGTGCAGAATGTGGTTTAGCATTGTCTTGTTGAAATGTCCCCAGAAACCATGTTGTCTTGAAAGTAGAATATGTTGCTCCAAAATCTCAGTGTACTTTACTGCATTAATGCTGCCAGCGTAGAAGTGTAAGTTACCCATGCAATGATAGACCCTGGCTTTTGGACTTGTTGGTAACAGTCTGGATGGTTCTTTTCGTCTTTGGATTAAAGCACACGGTGTCCATTTCTTCCATAAAAGCCTTGGAATACTGATTTGTCTGATCACAATCCACATTTCAATTGTGTGATGGTCCATCCCACATGCCTCTGAGCCCAGAGCAGTTGATGGTGCTTCTGGACACAGTTAATATAAGGCTTCCTTTTTGCACAGTAAAATTTTAACTGGCATTTGTGGATGTAACTCCATATTGTAGTGCTTGACAAAGTTTTGCCAAAGTAATCCTGAACCCATGTGGTTACATCAGCTATAGATGAATGATGGTTCTTGATGCAGTGCCGTCTGAAAGATTGGAGATCACGGGTGTTCAGTTTAGGCTTGCGCCCTTGCCCTTTGCACAAAGAAATTCCTCCAGATTCCTTGAATAGTTTAATGATATTATGCACCATAGGTGATGAAATATCAAAAATATCTTCCCATCTTTCTTTGAGGAACATTGTTTTTAAACATTTCAATAATTTTCTCATGCATTTGTTAACAAACTGGAGATCCTCAGCCCATCTTTGCTCCTAAGTCGAGGCCTTTCCTGGATACTGATTTTGTACCAAATCATGATTACAATCGCCTGCTGATATCACCTGTTTCAAATCATATGATCATTTTAATTTTTCCCCCTCATTACTAGCCCTAAATTGCCTCATTCCAACTTTCTTTGGAATGTGTTGCAGGCCTGAAATGCAGGAATGGATATATATTAACAAATTAAATGGCATTAACCAGACAAAACCTGAAATATCTTGGGTTTATACTGTCTGGAAAAAAAATACAAGTTAAAGTAAATTTAGAAATCACTGCTTTTTTTTTTTTGCATTTTCATACCATCCCAACTTTTTGAGGTTGCATATTTTTATACTTATGTTCTGAATTACTGTTGGTTATAATGATTTTGAAGACAGTGCAAATATGATGTAAAGTTTGTTTTATTTTTTACGTTAATAGTAAGGAAATGTCTGAAATCCACTGGGCTGGAATCAAATTGAATCAATTTTTTTATTTGTTGAAAAAATGAGGGGAAAAAAAAGCCAGTATTGAGCACCTACATAATGTTCTTTTATTTAATCTTGGGATTGTGCCTTACTTTTATTGTAAGTCTGTAAAGCAGCTGAATTGTAAAACACTTGGCCAACAATCTGAGATTTTACATTGTTTTCATTTCTCTCTGTTTACATTAATGTGGGTAGTATGATGTTATAAAAGGGAGGAGGTATCTTTGCTTGTTTTTGGATTCTTAAGGTTTTTTTTTTTTTTCTTTAGCTTATTGTAATTTATTGTTTACATGAGACATGAAGTCAGATATCTCAGGAATGGAGATTATGGAAAGAAATGGATGAGAATGAATGATCCCTTAAGCGAGAAGAACATTTGTCCCCATGCAGTTTGCTACATAGCTGTAGTATTGTGTAAGCCATATTCAACATTCATCAGTGAAAAGTCTTGTATTCACTTAATTTCCCCAACTATAAAAAAATCATGTTAATTCAAAGTAATTAAAATGCGTAAATCAGTCTTGTGCTGTTTGGTTATTTTGTTTTGCTGATACATAGTTTAATATGGGGGAAACCTAAATAAATAAATTAATTAATTGGTTCCAAGTCTAAAAACAAGAACACAAAATGAACATTGAATTCGTGCTAATTCTTCTTGAATGACTTGTTTTGATTTTATGCTCTGTTCACAATCCAAAGATGTTGGAGGGTTAGCCATGGGGAAGCCGTGGACTAAAGGTTAGAGAAGCAGCTTTGGGACCAAAAGGTCACTAGTTCAACTCCTTGAGCCAGCAGGAATGGCTGAAGTGCCCTTGAGCAAGGCACCTAACCCCCAACTGCTCCCCAGGTGCTGCAGCACAGCTGCCCAACCCTCTGGGTATGTGTGCTCCAGATGGGGTAAATGCAGAGAGAGAATTTCACTGTGTTCTAATGTACATGTTTAGGTTAAAGGTTTAAAATTCCCACTCTCACAAAAAAGTTATTTTAAACATATTAGTATTTTTCATTAAAAACATTGCTGTCTTGGACCAGTCACATGCTAGATAAGAGGATCATACTGTGCCTAAACCTAATGGTTGTGTTGAATAAAATGGTATTAACTCTTCTATTTGGTACATGTGAATTTAGATATATTGGCAATTTAAAATTTCTAACTTGTCTCAGCTTTCTTGCCATTAAGGCACGAAAATCCCTCAACACATACATTTCCGAAATTCTGAAGGTGTTTACTATCTACAGTATGAGTCAAAAGTCTGGACGCACCTACTCATTCATAGCTTTTTCTCTATTTTGACTTTTTTTTCTACATTATAGAACAATACTGAAGACATCAAAACTAAGAAATAACATATGGAACATATATGGAATTATGTAGTAAACAAGTGTTTTTAAAAAAGCAATATGTTTTTCATATTTAGCTTCTTCAAAGTAGCTACTGGGCAATTCTGCCCCAAATCACCAGATTTAGAAAAGTGTTCACCACTGACCATCTCAGATTTGCTTCATACTTTCTGGAAATGTTGTCAGTGTGCTCAATAAATAGTGTACAAAATTTTAGGCTTGTACCTTCATTAGTTTCTGAGATATAGGGGCTTTAAAAAAGGGACGTGGCCCCAATTTCACTGTTGAAACGTGTGCTACAGAAAACGGACCTAACTTCCATGAAATTTTCGAGGATTGTTCTTCAATGCCAGACGCCTTTAAATACTAAAATAGAAAGTTCACGGTTCAATATTTGCTAAGTTATGGCTTGCTGAAAATCATAAAAATGTCCTTCTATCGTGCTTTGGAGCAAATTTGATGCCCCATATCTCCACATTAAAGTACACCAGAGCTTTCAAATTTTCTTATTTATTACTCATGTTATAGTACTCTTTAGGCAACTAGGTATGTGTTCAAAAGAAATCAAACTTTCTGATTTATTAGGCTTTAAAAATAAAAAAAACATTTTGCGCCTATAATTCAAATGCATATTACAAATGTATGACAAGGTCTACCATACAAACAATTATACCACTGGAAAGAGCTTGTTTTGATTAGCAAATGCACAAAATATGAAGTTGGTATCCTAAACCAAACTATAAATATTAAGGTATCAAGTACGGCATGTTTTACGATAGACGGAAATGCTGTTTTAAGGCATATAATCTACTTGGATGCATCCAGAGATGCATAAAAACTGAAAAAACACAAAATTCATGAGGATTTTTATCACTATCCCTTAGAAGCACATATTTGAGCTTCCATTTGCCAGCCAGATACATCCCCAGCTGAAAAAGGTCATTTACTTCAGTGACGGATCAGCAGCCCAATACAAAAACCATATAAAAATTTCACAAATCTAATAAAGCATGCAGACGATTTTGGACTTTTGGCAGAATGGCATTTTTTTGCCACTTCTCATGGTAAATCACCCTGTGATGGTACTGGAGGCACTGTAAAGCGGTCAGCACCTCGAGCTAGCTTACAGGCAGTCACGAGTAATCACATACTAACCCCATCTGATCTGTTTTTGTGGGCAAAAAAACATATCAAGAACATCCATTTCATCTGGGTTGGTACTGGGGAAGTTATGGAGAGTGGAAAAGCATTGGAGACAAGATTTTCAAGGTCAGCAACTATTCCTGGAACAAGAGATAACCACTCATTCGTTCCAATCATGTCCAACCAGCTGCAGGTCAGCAGGGTGTCAGGTGGTCCTAGCTTCATTGTGGATATGAGTGGTAATCGGCCACAAGTAATGCATAAAACCCCTGTTAAATCATCAGTCTTTCTGGCAGATACAATTCCTGGTAAATATGTTTTATGTTTGTATGACAGACAATGGTGGATAGGTAACATTCGTGCATTATCAGAGGAGGAACAAGATGTACAAGTAACATTTATGCATCCTCATGGTCCCTCTCAGACTTACAGCTGGCCCAGGAGAGAGGATAACTGTTGGGTCCCTCTGGTGCATGTCATGAAAATCATTGATGCCCCACTTACATCAACTGGCAGGCAGTATAAACTTCCATCTGATGGGGAAAAGCAAATCAATACACTTTAAGCTCTTCAAATAAAGTATTTCTAAGGTTGTTATTTTTCCTACACTGTAGGTTTGTAATTACATTGTAATATGCCTTAAAACAGCATTTCCGTCTATCGTAAAGCATGCCGTACTTGATACCTTAATATTTATAGTTTGGTTTAGGGTAGCAACTTCATATTTTGTGCATTTGCTAATCAGAACAAGCGCTTTCCAGTGGTATAATTGTTTTTATGGTAGACCTTGTCATACATTTCCAATATGCATTTGAATTATAGGTGCAAAATGTTTTTTTTAATTTTTAAAGCCTAATAAATCAGAAAGTTTGATTTCTTTTGAACACATACCTAGTTGCCTAAAGAGTACTATAACATGAGTAATAAATAAGAAAAATTTGAAAGCTCTGGTGTGCTTTTTAATATGGAGATATGGGGGGTCAATGTTGCTCCAAAGCACGATAGAAGACATTTTTTTATTATTTTCAGCAAGCCATAACTTGGCAAATATTGAACTGTGCACTTTCTATTATAGTATTTAAAGGGGTCTGGCATTGAAGCACAATCCTTGAAAATTTCATGTATCTTGCATGAACAGTTTAAAAGTAATGACTTATGGAATTTAGGTCCGTTTTCTGTAGCACGCATTTTAACAGTGAAATTGGGGCCATGCCCCTTTTTTAAGTCCCTATATCTCAGAAACTAATGAAGGTACAAGCCTAAAATTTTTCACACTATTGGGTACACTGACAATATTTCTAGAAAGAATGAAGCAAATCTGAGATGGTCAGTGGCGAGGCCTCTGGTGATTTCACATGGATTGACCCTACTGTTTACCTTGATGATGCTTTGCACACTATTGGCATTATCTTAACCAGCTTCATGAGGTAACAAGTGTCCCTTTTAAAAAAATTAATCAGTGGAATTTATTCCCTTCTTAATGCATTTGGGATCATGCAGGAAACAGTAAATAATAAAGACACAGTAAATAGCCCTATTCCACAGCTGTAGTAATCCATATTATGTCAAGAACCACTCAACTAACTAAAGAGAAACGGCATCCATCATTACTTTAAAATATGAAGTGTCTTTTAATTAATAAAAGTTAAAAAAAATTTACACATACACAAACCCCGTTTCCAGAAAAAATTGATATTTTCCAGAATGAAATAAAAACAAAAATCTGTGATTTGTTAATTCACATGAAACTTTATTTAACTGACAAAAGTACAAAGAAAAAAATATATATATATATTTTTAGAGTTTTACTGACCAACTTAACTGTATTTTGTAAATATAAAGTTATAATTTGATGCCTCCAACACTCTCAAAAAAGCAAAGGAGGCAAAATAAGACTGAAATGTTTATAGCATATTCAAGTAACACCATTTTGGAAGATTCCACAATAAGCAGGTTAATTGATAACATGCTTGGGTATAAAAGGAGCATGCACCAAAGGCTGAGTCTTTGCAAGCAAGTATGGGTCATGGCTCACCCCTTTGCGCCAAAATTTGTGAGAGAATTTTTAGTCAGTCATTTATAAAAAAAAAAAACATTTCTCAATGCAAGATTACAGTGATTTTAGGTCTTTCAAAATCTACAGTACATAATAGTGTGAAAAGATTCAGGGAATTCGGAGACCTCTCAGTGCATAAAGCGTAAGGTCAGAAACCACTGTTGAATGTGTGTGACCTTCAAGCCCTCAGGCAGCATTGTTTCTCAGGCAATCATTAAAAAGTTAATGCGGGTGTCAGCATTAACTTTTTCAGCAGTTTGTGCTACAATACCTCTTCTGTGGGATTGGACCATATGGGCTAGTCTTCGTGCCCCAAGAGAATGAATGAGCCTGTGACAACCCATGACCCTGTCGCCGGTTCACCGGATGTCCTTCCTTGGACCACTTTTGGTAGGTACTAACCACTGCATACCGGGAACACCCCACAAGATGTACCATTTTGGAGATGCTCAGACCCAGTCATCTAGCCATCACAATTTGGCCCTTGTCAAAGTCACTCAGCTCCTTACACTAGTCCGTTTTTCCTGCTTCCAACACATCAACTTTAAGAACTGACTGTTTGCTTGCTGTCTAATATATCCCACCCCTTGATAGGTGTCATTGTAACAACATAATGTAATTCACTTTTCCTGTCAGTGTTTTTAATTTTATGGCTGATTGGTGTACACACGCGCGCATGCACACGCTGTCTGGTACCAACAACCATGCCACAGTCAAAGTTTCATATGAACATTAACTGAAGCTCTTGACATGATTTTATGCACTATGCTGTGCTAATTAGCTGGCTGGATAATGGAATAAATAATGTTTCTAATAAAGTTGCTGGTGAGTGTATACAGATTTTTTCAATGGTTTAAAATTGTAGGTTAGTTAGATCAGTGTTTCTCAACCTTTTTTCAGTCATGGCACCCTTCAGAAGTATGCAAATTCTCAAGGCACCCCCATATAAAATATATGCAGTCACGCTGACCCCGGCAGTGACGTTGTGACATGGGAAAGGGGGCCGTGAGACAAATTTTGATGATGCATGAGGCGGCGATGATCTGCATTAGTGTAACTATCGTTTTTTGGAATTTTAATTAATTTTATTTATTTAAATGTTAGAATATATAATTTTTTGACAGCACCCCTAAGGAAGCCAGACAGCACCCCAGGGTGCTGCGGCACCCCAGTTGAGAAAGGCTGAGTTAGATGAAGGGGATCTGCATCTGTGTTCCAGTTCATCCTAAAGGTGTTCAGTAGTGTTGAAGTCAGGGCTCTGTGCAGGCTACTTGAATTCTTCCACTCCGATCGTGGGAAACTACAGTGGTGCTTGAAAGTTTGTGAACCCTTTAGAATTTTCTATATTTCTGCATAAATATGACCTAAAACATCAGATTTTCACACAAGTCCTAAAAGTAGATAAAGAGAACCCAGTTAAAAAAATGAGACAAAAATATGATACTTGGTCATTTATTTATTGAGGAAAATGATCCAGGGCGGCACGGTGGTGTAGTGGTTATCACTGTCGCCTCACATCAAGAAGGTCCTGGGTTCGAGCCCAGCGGCTGATGAGGGCCTTTCTGTGTCCGTGTGGGTTTCCTCCGGGTGCTCCAGTTTCCCCCCCAGTCCAAAGGCATGCAGGTTAGGCTAATTGGTGGCTCTAAATTGACCGTAAGTGTGAATGGTTGTCCGTGTCTGTGTGTTAGCCCTGCAATGACCTGGTGACTTGTCCAGGGTGTACCCCACCTCTCGCCCATAGTCAACTGGGATAGGCTCCAGCTTGGCTGTGACCCTGTAGGACAGGATAAGCGGCTACAGATAATGGATGGATGGAAAATGATCCAGTATTACATATGTGAGTGGCAAAAGTATGTGAACCTCTAGGATTAGAGGGTGAAATTAGAGTCAGGTGTTTTCAATCAATGGGATGACAATCAGGTGTGAGTGGGCACCCTGTTTTATTTAAAGAACAGGGATCTATCAAAGTCTGATCTTCACAACACGTTTGTGGAAGTGTATCATGGCACGAACAAAGGAGATTTCTGAGGACCTCAGAAAAAGCGTTGTTGATGCTCATCAGGCTGGAAAAGGTTACAAAACCATCTCTAAAGAGTTTGGACTCCACCAGTCCACAGTCAGACAAATTGTGTACAAATAGAGGAAATTCAAGACCCTCCCCAGGAGTGGTTGACCAACAAAGATCACTCCAAGAAAAAGATGTCTAATAGTCGGCGAGGTCACAAAGTACCCCAGGGTAACTTCTAAGCAACTGAAGGCCTCTCTCACATTGGCTAATGTTAATGTTCATGAGTCCACCATCAGGAGAACACTGAACAACAATGGTGTGCATGGCAGGGTTGCAAGGAGAAAGCCACTGCTCTCTAAAAAGAACATTGCTGCTCGTCTGGAGTTTGCTAAAGATCACGTGGACAAGCCAGAAGGCTATTGGAAAAATGTTTTGTGGACGGATGAGACCAAAATAGAACTTTTTGGTTTAAATGAGAAGTGTTATGTTTGGAGAAAGGAAAACACTGCATTCCAGCATAAGAACTTTATCCCATCTGTGAAACATGGTGGTGTTAGTATCATGGTTTGGGCCCGTTTTGCTGCATCTGGGCCAGGACGGCTTGCCATCATTGATGGAACAATGAATTCTGAATTATGCCAGCGCATTCTAAAGGAAAATGTCAGGACATCTGTCCATGAACTGAATCTCAAGAGAAGGTGGGTCATGCAGCAAGACAACGACCCTAAGCACACAAGTCGTTCTACCAAAGAATGGTTAAAGAAGAATAAAGTTAATGTTTTGGAATGGCCAAGTCAAAGTCCTGACCTTAATCCAATCGAAATGTTGTGGAAGGACCTGAAGGGAACAGTTCATGTGAGGAAACCCACCAACATCCCAGAGTTGAAGCTGTTCTGTACGGAGGAATGGGCTAAAATTCCTCCAAGCTGGTGTGCAGGACTGATCAACAGTTACCGGAAACGTTTAGTTGCAGTTATTGCTGCACAAGGGGGTCACACCAGATACTGAAAGCAAAGGTTCACATACTTTTGCCACTCACAGATATGTAATATTGGATCATTTTCCTCAATAAATAAATGAGCAAGTATAATATTTTTGTCTCATTTGTTTAACTGGGTTCTCTTTACTTTTAGGACTTGTGTGAAAATCTGATGTAGTTTTAGGTCATATTTATGCAGAAATATAGAAAATTCTAAAGGGTTCACAAACTTTCAAGCACCACTGTATGTTGTTGTATACCTTGCTTTGTGCACAGGGGCATTGTCATGCTGGAACAGGTTTGAGCCCTTTTGTTCCAATGAAGGGAAAGTGTACTGTGACATCATACCAAGACATCCTTTACAATTGTGTCCTTTCAGCTTTATGCCAGCAGATTTGGGAGGAACTGCATATGAGTGTGATGGTCAGGTGTCCACAAACTTTTGGCCATATAGTGTACACAACAGGCACCTTCATAGGTTAAAAAACAAAAAAACATGCTAAAGTTAGGAAATATGAGCCTTTAATAGTACCATCCCAGCATTTAATGTAGTAAAAGTACCTTCATTTTAGTGTATAGTTTGTAGTTCCTTTATGTTTACATATACAATTTTGAAATTAGGTATATGTATAATTACTGTGGAAGCCCGTTTCCTTCACCATAATAATGAGATTTCTCATAATTATGACTTCTCATATTAATAATGACTTAATATCTCATAATTGTGATTTTCAACCTCATAATAATGAAATATGAGAATGTTTCTTATAATTATGACTTGGTATTTCATAATTATGATTTAAGGATGCATAATAATGACCGATACCTGATACTCCCTGATACCTGATACTCCCTATTAATACCTGATATTCCTTATTAGTCAGACAGAACTGAAGAAGCCTTTCGGATGAGGTAAAACGTCTTCAAGAATCTTCAAGCAAGTCCAGTTGCTCTCTTTTACCACCCACAATGATGACCGACAATCTCATAATAATGAATGTTCTCATTATTATGAAATAGTAAGTCATTATTATGAAATAATGTTCTCATTATTATGAAATAGTAAGTCATTATTATGATATAAGTCAATTCTGACATAGTATAAAAAGTCCTTATTATTATGACATACAGTGTGACATATATAATACGGTCTTCCGTATAAATTACAGCTGTTAGAGTGCACAGGAGAAATTCAAGAACTGGTTTCAAGTTGGCTTTCAGTGAAGGTGTTTGTGCTAAATGGCGTTGTAGTGTGCAATAAACCAGCACATGCCATAATGCTGAGCCAATTAACACACATGCGGTAACACTCTATTAATTCATATCGATTTATTGAGTCATAATTTCTGCTGTATATCCAATCAAACACACGTTAACTCGCCCTAAACCCGTTAAAGGCAGGTGACTCGTGTGTCCTGTAGCGCGGAAGTGCGCAGTCGCGCTGTGGCGCAATACAAAGCAGCTCCGATACAAAACGCTTCAGTGTGTCAGTGTGTGAGTCTCATCGCCGTGTCGCTGCAGCACAGGTACTGTATCTCCTCCATTACACCACAACCGTGTCCATTACATAGGTTTACACTAGAGACAAACTCAGCCGTGTATCATTACGTAATTCAAATGACGATGTTGCGTACATATTTAGCGCCGTGAGTGATGCTGGGGATTAGATGTCGAGTTCGAGCCCACAGTGTGGGATGAGGGAATATGGCGGCGGCGGCTGCAGTGAGGAGCTTGTGCTGTTAAATCTCCCAGACATGCCACTGACCTCTGTGTGTGTTGTCGAACATTCCAGATCTATAATCATTTATAGTTATTTGTAATGTGAATTTGACGTTTAAAGTGCATCCTGTTATAATAAACTCTCAAGGTTATTAGGTAACCATGTTAAACCAGTGTTAGGTAATGTGAACAAGATTAACCCTTTTGATAAAGTTTAGGATTGTATTTAGGTTTTCAGCATAAAATATTTATTCTGTACGCTACCTAAATATAATATTCTGCATCAAACTCCATCACTTAACCAGTTCCTAATGATTAATGTAGCATAATGGAATGGGAAATATTTCAGTTTACTAAGTCTTAATAGACAGGATGGAAGCTGGAATAAATTGTGACATTACATTTTGGTGTGTGTGTGTGTATATATATATAAAATATATCTCAAATGGCTGCCTGGAGTACTGCTTACAAAATGGAGGTCTGCTTGATTGGTGGTATGGGATGTACCGAAGAATGCAGGCTCATGCAGTTGCATCAGCCTGGTGTTCTTGAGCTGAGCTGTACAACAACCAAAAAAATTTGCAAATTACCAAAGCAGAAGAGGGGGTGTGAGAGCATAGTGAGCAGACACTGGAGGTGGAAAGGCCTTTGTGCTCTTCGCTGCATGTCGGTTTGGTGTCAGGTATCATGCTTGTGCTAAAGAAATGCGCTAACGTGATATTTTAGAGGAAAAAGAAGGACAGGGGCAGGGCAAAGGAAAACAAAAGAGAAACGTAAGGTTTTTTAATTTGCCATCTACTGTTTGACCTCAGTCCAGAAATCAGTTTCATAAAGTTGCTGAAATGGATTGCAGAAAAAGCAGCTGGTGTATGTTCTGCTTCTGCCCTTGTCCATGGTGCTGTACACTGTACCGTAGGTGAAAGTGTTGAGGGTGCTTTGAGCTCAGCTAGAACTAAAAACACAAGTACAGCTTTGCTCACTGTCAGACATATAACAACCATTTTATCGTATGCATTCTCGAACTCAAATGTAATTGCTGAGGTTGGAACATTTCATTTTAACGTCTAATTATATACTAGTTTTGCGCTTCAAGATGGCACCGCAGATGGCTGCCTTGGTGTGTTGCTGCACATTGTTTTGTCTTATTTTATTTGTAAACTCCGTTCACTGCTGCGATACTCAAATTGCTTTCACCAGAGAAGAGCTCTTGAACATCAGGGGAACAACTCCAGCGGACTTATTACCAACTTTTCTGGTGTCATCCGTGGAATTATTGGACATTCTGGTCAAAGGTGCTCTCACCTTTGCACACTCAGTGAGACGCCGGAGGAGAGGGAAATGCACTAGTACGCTTGTGCACCTTCATCGGCGCAAACTTCGCACTCTGCTACCTGTGATATTTCTCTCCAGTGTGTGCTCATTGTGCAACAAACTGGATGAACTCCAGCTGCTGATGGCAAGAAACAGGGACGTTTCTACATCTTCCATTTTATGCGTCACAGAGACATGGCTATGTATACTTATACTGGACTCTGTGCTGCAGCTGGCCAGCTTCCAACTTTTCAGAGTGGACAATAACACAGATCTCTCCAGCAAAACAAAGGGCGGCGGAATCTGTTTTTATGTAAAAAGTGGCTGGTGCAGTGATGTGTCGTGATCCTGCAACACTGTTCTCCTGACCTGGAATAATTTTTCATTAATTGTAAACCCTTCTACTCCCCCCATGAGTTTGTTTCATTCATTCTGGTCGATGTTTACATTCCACCGCAGGCCACTATGCAAAACACACAACGCATGCTGGCCAACCAAATACTGGGTGTGGAGCAAACTAACCTGGACTCCCTAGTTATTGTCCTCAGTGACTTTAACAAAGGTAACCTCAGCCACGAACTACCCAAATACAAACAGTTTATTAAATGCCAGACCAGAGAAGAGAATATTTTGGATGCCTATCACACCGTCACCTGCACTGCACTGGGCATGTCATGGTCCACCTGATTCCTGCATACAGGCAGTAATTAAAGCTGAGGAAACCTGTAGTAAGGACATCAAAGATGTGGAGCAATGAGGCTGCGGAGAACCTTCAGACGTGCTTAGACTGTACAAACTGGGATGTGTGCAGGACTACTACCAATATTCTGGATGAGTACACAGAGGCTGTGACATCCTACATCAACTTCTGTGAGGACTGCTGCATTCCATCACAAACCAGGGTGGGTTACAATAATGACAAACCCTGGTTCACAGATAAGCTCAGACAGCTAAGGTTGCAAAAGGAAGAAGCATTCAGAAGTGGGGACAGGAACAGGTTTAAAGAGTCTAGGAACAGGTTTAGCAAGGCAGTGAGAGAAGCCAAATGACTCTACTCTAAGAAACTCCAACACCAGTTTTCAGCCAACAACTCTACATCTGTCTGGAAAGGGCTCAGACAGATCACTAACTACAAACCTTCAGCTTCCCACTCTGTTAACAACTTGTGCCTGGCCAACCAACTGAATGAGTTCTACTGTCATTTTGAAAGACAATGGGACTGTCCTGGTATCATCCCCCATGACTCCACATTCCACCTCCTGCCATCTCTACTGCTGCTGGGGCATCTCTACAAGCTCTCACCCTGGAGGCCCTTCCACCCACCACCACAGCCTCAACTCTCCATTCTGGAGAGGGAAGTCAACAAGCTCTTCAAGAAGTTGAACCCCCACAAAGCAGCAGGTCCCGACTCTGTCTCACCATTTAACCTGAAGCACTGTGCTGATCAACTGTCTCCAGTGTTCACAGATATCTTCATCACCTCACTGGAGACATGCCATGTGCCAGCCTGCTTCGGGGCCTTCACCATTATCCCCATCCCCCAAAAAACAAGGATCACAGGATTAAATGACTACAGACCCATTGCCCTGACTTCTGTGGTTATGAAACCCTTGTGCTTTACCACCTTAAAGCTATCACTGACCCACTCCTGGACCCCATGCAGTTTGCCTACAGACCCAACAGATCTGCAGACGATGCTGTCAGCATGGCTCTTCATTTTATCCTCCAGCACCTGGACTGCCCAGTAACCTATGCTAGGATCTTGTTTGTGGATTTCAGTTCCGCCGTCGACACTATCATCCCAGCTCTTCTACAGGACAAGCTCTCCCAGCTGAGCGTGCCTGACTCCACCTGCAGGTGGATCACTGAGTTCCTGTATGACAGGAAGCAGCACGTGAAGCTGGGGAAACATGTCTCTGACTCCCAAACCTTCAGCACTGGATCCCCCCAAGGCTGCATCCTTTCTCCTCTACTCTTCTCCCTGTACACCAACAGCTGCACCTCCACTCATCAGTTTGTCAAGCTCCTAAAGTTCACAGATGACACCACCCTCATTGGGCTTATCTCTGATGAGGATGAGTCTGCTTACAGGTGGGAGACTGACCATCTGGTGTCCTGGTGCAAGCAGAACACCTTAGAGCTTAATGCTCTAAAGACAGTGGAGATGGTTGTAGACTTAAGGAGGAGCTCTGCTACACCCTCCCCCATCACCCTGTTTAACTCCCCAGTAACCTCTGTGAAGTATTTCCACTCCCTGGTCACTATGATCACTCAGGCCCTCAAGTGGGAGACGAATACCTGTTCTCTCACCAAGAAAGCACAGCAGAGGATGTACTTCCTGCGGCAGTTGAAGAAGTTTGATCTGCCAAAGACAATGATGGTGCACTTTTACACCGCCACCATCAAGTCCATCCTCACCTCCTCCACCACCGTCTGGTACGCTGCTGCCACTGCCAGGGACAAAAGCAGACTGCAGCACATCATTCGCTCTACTGAGAGGATAATTGGCTGTGACCTTCCATCTCTTCAGGAACTGTACGAGTCCAGGAGCCTGTGGAGAACAGAGGATTGTGGCCGACCCCTCTCACCCCGAACACAAACTGTTTGAATCACTCCCCTCTGGTAAGCGGTTGCGGTCCATTAGAACCAAAACCTCATGCCATAAGGCCAGCTTTTCCCCACTGCAGCTGGCCTCTTCAATAAGGTCAGAGACCCCCACTGACTCTAACCTCACACTTTGAATCTGTGACATTAATTTACCTCATCTCTGAACTGCGATTTTGCACATTTCATGGTCATGTCATACATCTTCATTCTGTGAACTTTTACTGCACATTCTAGCACATACTGTACAGCTAGGCTATTTATTTAACCCATTGCACATATTCTATTCTTCTCACACTTTCATGTCATGACTCTTCTTCATCTTCATCCTGTGACCTATTTTTGCACATTCCAAGACACATATACATATTTATAATGTATTATTATACAATAATATACAATATTATAGATATTGTATATTATTGATAGGCTTTATTATAGATAGATAAATTATAGATACAGTATTTAGGTTATAGATATTGTATAATAGATATTTTAGACATTGTGTATAGTATAAGTATTGTATATTGTATATAATAATTATACTAGTTATTGTAGATTGCATATTTATTATATTGTGTAATGTGTATATTGCACAGTGCATATACATATATAAATTTTTCTTATATATACATATCTTACATATACATATATTCACTCACACACACCACACACACACACACCCTGGATTGCTAGAGACACATCAACTACCGGAATCAAATTCCTTGTGTGCGTCAACATAGTATGCAGCTGTCGATCCTGGGGGATCATGGATATGAGCAGAACTAGTGTCTTGGGGTGGGACTTTCTGCGAGACCTTTTGTTGTCTGCTTGGCACCTCAGTGTGGTCTCATGGTCAGAGAGGCCCTTGCACACCACCTCTTGCCAGGTACTTCTGTCTGAGGCAAGCAGCTGCCACGTACTGGTGTTGATGGCAGCAGCCTTGAGGTCACGTTTGCAAATGTCCTTCTAGCGCAGCTGGGGCTGTCCTGTTGGCCTTTTTTCAGATGTCAGCTCACTGAACAGGAGGTCTTTGGGGATCCGGCCATCTTCCATGCGAGAGACATGACCCAACCAGCGCAGGCGTTTAAGAAGGGTGAATGTGGACGCGGTGTATGTCCTCTCCAGTACTGCATTGTTTGTGACCCTGTCTTTCCAGGTGATGCCCAGGCTACATCTCAAACAGCACATATGGAAGTAGTTCAGCCTCTGTTCTTGCTTTGAATGCAGGGTCCATGTCTTGCTGCCATAGAGGAGGGTACTCAGGACACAAGCTGAGTAAACCTGGATTTTTATGTGTTCTGTGAGTCAGCCGTTTGACCAGACTCTCTTTGTCAGTCGATAAAAGGTTGTAGCTGCTTTTACAATATGTCTGTTGATCTCATTCTCAAGCAACAGGTTGTCCGAGATTGTTGACCCCAAGTACACAAAATTATGGACAACTTCCAGTTCGTAGTCAACAGTGCTAATGGAGGGTGGCTGTTCAATGTCTTGACCCATCACCTGTGTCTTTTTCAGGCTGATTGTGAGGCCAAATTCTCTGCAGGCATCAGCGAAGCGGGACATCTGAGATTGTAGTGCCTTCTGGGAGTGAGTGGCAATAGCTGCATCATCAGCAAACAGAAAGTCTCTGAGACATCTGGTCTGCACTTTGGTCTTTGCTCTGAGCCTGGAAAGGTTGAAGAGGTTTCCATCAGATCTTGTGCAGAGATGGATGCCTTCTGTGGCTGTTCCAAAAACGTGCTTGAGCAGGACTGTAAAGAAAATGACAAACAGCATCACCACAAGCACACAACCCTGCTTCACTCTGCTGTGGATGTCAAATGGCTCAGATGTGGAGCTGTCGTAGATGATGGTCCCCTCCATGTCCTCATGGAAGGACTTGACAATGCTGAGCAGGGTTGGAGGGCAGCCAATCTTGGCCAGGATGATGAACAGGCCTTTTCTGCTCGCAAGGTCAAATGCCTTGGTCAGGTCGATGAAGGCCAGATACAGAGGTTTCTTCTGTTCTCTGGACTTTTCTTGTAGTTGCTTGATGGAGAAGACCATGTTGATGGTGGACTGCTCAGCTCTGAACCCACACTGAGATTTGGGGTAGACTCTGTTGGCAAGGACTTGCAGCCTCTACAAAATAACTCTAGCAAAGAGCTTTCCCACAATGCTGAGAAGCAAAATCCCATGATAGTTGTTACAATTGCTCCCGTCTCCCTTGTTCTTGTATAGAGTGACAATATTTGGATCCCTCATGTTTTGAGGCACCATGCCTTCTTGCAAGCAGTGGTAGAGGGAGATCATGTAGTTCTTTGGTGAGGGTGCCCTTGGCACACTTGAGGACCTCTGGAGTAATGCCATCTTTTCCTGGTGCTTTGCCAGACGCAAGTGCTTCCAGTGCTTCACAGAGTTCCTCAAAGGTGGGTTCAGCATCCAGTTCCTCCATAACAGGCAATGAATCAACACAGTTGAGGGCTGCCTCTGTAACAACAGCCTCTCTGGCATACAATTCTGAGTAGTGTTCGACTCAGTGTTCCATCTGTTGAGTCCGGTCCTTGATGACTCAAGTGAGTGGGGCTGTTTTATTCTGCACTGGGCCAATGGCCTGCTTGATCCCGTCATACATCCCTCTGATGTTGCCAGTGTCTGCTCCTGTCTGGATCTGGGAGCAAAGATGGAGCCAATATTCATTGGCACACCTCCTGGCAGCCTGGTGAATTTTACTCTAAGCTGTCCGGAGTGATTGCAAGTTCTTCTCACTGGGGGTAGACTTGTATGCTGCCAGTGCACATCTCCTCAATCAGAGGTAGCAATTGCACAGAGTGTGCTTCGAATCAGTCAGCAGACTTGGTAGTCGTCTTCCCGAATGTTGACATCGCAGTGTTGTAAATGGTATCCCATAGGTGCTCCCATCTCTTGCTGATGTCTGCATCAGGGGGATCAGGTAATGCTTCCTCAAGGGCGTGAATAAATTCTTCCACTTTTGCGGGGTCGCGAGTCTTGGTGGTGTCAGTGCATGGCCTACCCTCCTTCTTGGAGCCATGAAGTCTCTGCAGCTGTAGCTTCACCTTGCTGCACACAAGAGAGTGATCGGTATCACAGTCAGTGCTCTGGTAGGTGCGGGTCAGCTTGACGTTTCGTAGGCTGACACATCTTGTGAGGATGAGGTCAAGCTAGTGCCAGTGTCTGGATCTTGGGTGCTTCCATGATACCTTGTGCTGGGGCTTGGTGTTGAAAAAGGTACTGACAAGGCTAACTAAACCCACTGACGTTTGAATTTGAATCTTAAGCAATCTTTCTGTTCCTGCCATTGGTGGGATGACTGACCCAACAAGGCTGTTTCTGATGGCAAAGCCTACGCCATGTTCTTGAGTCTCATCTGGTGCTTTTCCCTGCCAGAAGGTGAAGTCCTTCTTTCGGAAGCTCCCAGATGAAGATAGTCTTGTTTCCTGCAGGGCATCGATATCTATCCACAGTCTGTGCAGTTTGTTATTGATCACTGCAGTCTTACGAGCATCACTGACTTCTTGCAGGTTGTCTGCGAGTCCAGGAGTCATGGGTCTCACATTTCAGATGCCCAGCCTGAGGGCTGGATGCTTTTTCTTCTCTTTTGTTCTGCCTGGTGTAAGGTTGTCGATCCACCTGTCGGGTTTTTCCCTAAGCCCCACACACTCAGTGGAGCAAGTGGACCATGGCAAGGCAACACCTAACTGACTGGGAATTGCCCAGCTTGAAGTGGGCAGTAGCTGCCCAATGGGATCCTAGAATCCCTCCCGCTGTTGAGAGCAACCCCTGGTGCTTCACTCTATGCCAATCGAGTGCATAGGCTTATCACCGGTAAACTGCTGCTCCCTGTGTTGTGTCAGTGCTGCAAAGCGATGCTGGAGTGTCCTCTCCAGGGCAATGAAATATGGAGACCAAATGTTGCCAGGCAAAACACTTATGGTAGCACTTATGATGAATATGAAGGAAGATCTCACGAAAAAAATAGGTACCCTATGGGTACATGTGGCTACTGCTAATAAATAAAGTTGTTTTCTGATACCATGTCCATACAGTAAATATAGCATATATGTATTTACTTTATGAGGCAGTAGCCACAAAAATGAAGCCTAATCCAAAAATGAACAATTTAAAAATCACAGAAGTAAAATATACCAAGTGTCTGTACATTACAGTATATTATTCTACGCTTACACCTCTTACTGTTTTTGAAACTGAAACCTCCAAACCGAGGCTGACGTACACATGCTGTTGCCATGACCGAAACTCTTATTTCCCGGAAATGGCCCGGTGCTAGAGCTCAGTGGAATGCATTTTCCCTCTGTAATAAGTATAAACATGTCTGAAAGCGATTTCTTTAGTCTAGTCCATTTATTTCAAGGGCGGCACGGTGGTGTAGTGGTTAGCGCTGTTGCCTCACAGCAAGAAGGTCCTGGGTTCGAGCCCCGGGGCCGGCGAGGGCCTTTCTGTGTGGAGTTTGCATGTTCTCCCCGTGTCCGCGTGGGTTTCCTCCGGGTGCTCCGGTTTCCCCCACAGTCCAAAGACATGCAGGTTAGGTTAACTGGTGACTCTAAATTGACCGTAGGTGTGAATGTGAGTGTGAATGGTTGTCTGTGTCTATGTGTCAGCCCTGTGATGACCTGGCGACTTGTCCAGGGTGTACCCCGCCTTTCGCCCATAGTCAGCTGGGATAGGCTCCAGCTTGCCTGCGACCCTGTAGAAGGATAAAGCGGCTAGAGATAATGAGATGAGATGAGATTTATTTCAAATGGTGAACCGAATTGTATACGCTCACCGGCCATTTTAATCAGAATACGTGTATGCGCATATGCAGTGCGCAATCGTTACACTTACACTCTTACAGCACGATGACATAGTGGCTAGCGCTTGTATATGAGGCAGTAGACACAACAAAAATTATTTTGACCTTTTTGGTGACCTTGACTGGATGACCCTCAAAATGTTGGAGGTTCTATTTGAGACCAATGCCCATCTGTCCTGAAAGTTTCATGAAGATTGATCCAGCCGTTTTCCCATAATATTGTTTACAAAAAAAAACAAAGAAACCTGACCAAAAAAAAAAAATACCTCACCCCCTGGTGGACTCCATCCCAGGACAAGGTAACAAGCTTTTGCCCATGCAGCAGGTCCCCCCCTCTCCACTCCACCAATGTGATCCAGGGGAGGGACAGTCACTGATGCATCGTGGCACCAGTGTCATCGCAGGAGTTGCCAGGACGAGGTTGTGAACAACTTCAAATTGCCTTAGGGACTCCAACTCCGGATTTTTTCCTCGGAGTTTACTCCCGAAGCTTTCCCATGAGTGGGCATGGTTGCAAGGCAGCAGAGGTTTGAGATCAGAGTTTTCCTTCTCCTACAGGGATGCAAACAGCACGCCTTTTGGCGGATACCGCCTTTTCCACGGCTGAATCACGCAGATCCGATTTTTTTTGGGGGGGGGCGTTGGAGTGTCTGATTATAATTTCAAAGTAAATTCTGTATTAAAATTACTAAATAAGCAAATCTGTTACAGTCCATGAAACATAGGAAGTATAAGGATGAGAAAAAAATCGGATCTGCGCGATTCAGCCGTGGAAAAGGCGGCATCCGCCAAAAGGCACGCTGTTTGCATCCCTGTCCTAGATGGGCTACCAGTGGACGTTGACGAGCCCCATCTACCTGAAGCAACCGGTTTTAAGGTGCCAATGACCCACCTTCACCCCTTCTCCTGCCAGTAAAAGCAGGTTCCACTGGGCTGAGAAGCTAAGCAACAGGCCAGGAGTTGGACTTCAGTTGTCAGAGGCTATTTGAGACGCCCAACAGCATTTTATAGATAAAAGAGCTTGTCCCTACTGCCACCCCCAGCTGTGACAACCTTGGAACCCCTGTCAACATACTTGGCCAATGAACATGATTCTGATACTGTACAACTTCGACTTCAAAACAACCCGTGCACATACCCCTTTAATATGTCCACTTTTCAAATTTGTACAAGGTTCTTCTTATTTTTTATTCTTATAACTACTTAGAAATATAACTACTTTTATCTTTTTTTTTATTCTTCTATCTTAACTGTTCAATCACCAATCACCAAAGCAAATTCCTTGTATGTGAGAATGCACTTGGCAATTAATTTGATTTTGATTTTTTTTGTTCCACTATATGAAGAAGGCCTCATTGCACCCTTGTCATGTTCAGTATAATCAGCCATGGGAAAGGAGAAGCTCCACATCAGCATTGTGGTCATTGGCCATTATTTTAGATTCATATTCTTTTATTCGATTTATGTAACTACTTTTGTCTCTTTTTTAAATTATTCTATCTTAACTGTTCACGCACCAATCATCAAAGCAAATTCCTTGTATGTGAGAATGCACTTGGCAATTAACTTGATTCTGATTCTTTCTGTTCCATTCTATGAGGAAGGTCACATAGCACCCTTGTCACATTCAGTATAATCAGCCATGGGAAAGGAGAAGCTCCACATCAACATTGTGGTCATTGGCCATGTTGACTCTGGCAAGTCCACTACAACTGGCCACCTCATCTACAAGTGTGGTGGCATCGACAAGAGAACCATCGAGAAGTTTGAGAAGGAAGCTGCCGAGGTAGGGCTGTTACAGGAGTCTTTGACCTTGACTTTAAGAACCTTGAAACAAAACCATTTCAAATGCAGAGGTGGCACTATTTCCCCTGACATGTTCTTACATTATGGTGTAAACTGTTTTAGATGGGTAAGGGATCCTTTAAGTATGCCTGGGTGTTGGATAAGCTGAAGGCGGAGCGGGAGCGTGGTATCACCATTGACATATCCCTGTGGAAATTTGAGACCAGCAAGTACTATGTCACAATCATCGATGCTCCTGGGCATAGAGACTTCATCAAAAACATGATTACTGGCACCTCCCAGGTCAGTCTTTCAGAGCAGTACATTATTAATTATTGCGTTCTGGTTTGCTTGCTTTGTACCACAGCAAACATAATTCACAACAGGGTGGTGTAGCTCAACATAAAGTGAAGGGCCTTTAGATTACTTTCCTGTAATAGCATTTTCCCAAGTGTTTTATTCCTTTTATACCACAAGGTTTTTACCTGATTGCAATCATTTATTTATTAATGAATGAGACTTCATGCCTTTTCACCTGTTTATAGTTATATTTAATATTATGGAATATCTGCAAGACAAATTAGTTTCTGTTATCACTTACATTATAATGGTATAAACTATAATGTAGATGTAAACATCATTCCCTCACAGGCTCTCTATTTTTTTCTCTTTCCTGTAAATAAAGCTACATCCACTACCTAATAATAATTTATAAAAATGCAACAGAAAACACAGCATAAACTCCTCTGTTTGAGCACGCCAATGTTACTTAAACTTAATGACCATTACAAAGTGCTGACACTCGAGACTCATTCATTAAATGTTAATGCTAGTTAAACATTACTTACAGAAAGCTACCATGATTACTAAAACCCATGACATGTGACGTGACATTACTCATGGTCAGTGACCTCCCCGTTCTGTCACGGACCGGAATAATTGTCATGGACATATTATTGCTCACGGTCAGTGACCTCCCCATCCCATCATGGACCAGAATAATTGTCACTGACATATTATCATTCACGGACATTGAACTCTTGTGCCGTCCCATCCCGGGGGATCTTACCTTATCTGTCCTGTCCCGGGGGGGGTCTTACCTTAGCTGTCCTGTCACATGTCATGGTATAGTTTGGATAACATACTATAGTTTTCATTGTCACAGTATACCTGTAGTTTGGATAACATACTCTAGTTAGTTAAGAGTAATTAAAAGAAAGAAATTACAAACAAATTAGTGTGTATGTGTTAATATTTATTTCTTCTTTGGTCTTCCACGTTTGCTCTGACATTTGATCCCCCAGTCCTTCACATGATGGATGATACCACCGTTTACATTTAGTACAAGTGAAATACAATTCACTGTCCTCTGGCATATTGCAGGAACAGTATAACTGCTCCACTGTTGAGCCATATTGCTTTTGGGATCCTATTAATATCTGGGGGTTGTCAAAGAATGGAAATTTAACTAACTTTTTTTCTTTGAAACATTTTATTGGATGTTTCCTCATAACTGCTTTTTCATACATTAAAAAGCTGGTATAATGATGAAATGATGTGAATTAACAGTCCTCGGCGTTGGTTTCAGTCTCTCGTTGAAATCCGTGGAGCTTGTCCTGGATCCTTTGCTGATATTCCCTGCTGTCTCTACGCCGGGATCGATTTACCTTTTCCCAGTTGAAATGGGGCCGTGACATTTCCCTCGATCTGCCTCGGGTCTCGGTGGAATCGGGAACCCCTTCGCTCGTAGATCATCTCCGGCTTGATCCGCGTTATCATATGCAACTGTCCCAGAGTCCAGGAAAACACGCATTTTTGTCATCGGTGTGCGGAATTTGATTCCCTTCTCTTTCAGCACTTTCTTAATCGGCAGATATTCTCTCCTTTTTTCCATAACAGCTGTTGTGTAGTCATGGTCAAAAAACACCTTGTTCCCGTCCACCATGATGGTTTTTTTCCACGCCGCGTTGATGATCTTCTCTTTGGTTGAGTATTTCAGGAATCTAACAATCATTGATCTCGGGGGAACATTGTCAGCTGGTTTGGGTCCGAGTGCTCTGTGTGCACGCTCAATGCCAAGTTCGTTTGGGCCAGTGCCCTCACCCAGCTCAGTTTGAATGAGGTTCTCCATGAAGTAAATCATTGAGGTGCCCTCAGCTCCTTCTTTTATGCCGTAGATCCGTATGTTATTGTGACGGGAATGCCCTTCGAGTTCGGTCAGTTTTGATTTTAATTCAAGTTGAGTTCTCTGCATCTGGGTTAAAGTTTTATCCACTTCCATATTGAATGTCTCAACCTCTCTTACCCGTTGCTCGGCTTCCCCCAGTCTCTGCGACACCACTTCGATTTTGTTCATGGTCTCCTCCATCTTCAGATTAATATCCGATCTCATTTCGCCAAGTTGTTTTTTAATGTTCTCTTGGATGTTGCACTGGAAGTCCGAGAACTGTTTAGAGATGTTAGTCTCCAGCTCGGATGTAGCATTAGCCATAGCTTCATTTATGGCCTTACGGATGGAAGCTAATGAGACCGTCTCACCTAGAATAGCCTCATCACCACAACCTGCGCCTTCCATGTCAGTTTCCTTTTTTTTTGCTTCTTAACGGCATACTGAGGCCACGTTCATCTCCCCCAACATTAGTTTACAAAATTGAACTCTTACGAGAAAGATCTCCTGTATTCCTTGGGGGTTTGCGGCAGTTCGGTCAGGAGCAAAGTTTTCACGCAGCCACTGCCACCCTCGTCCAAAGTCCGGAAGCCACTTCCTCACTATCCATATTGAGAGAAATTTTCACAGCAAGTATATGGACACACCCAGTTTTAGTGGGAAAAGAACAACATTCAGGAGAAACTCTGACAGTCTTGGCACTACCTGCCATGACAGTGAACAGACCCAACTTGGCACTAAAAGAAATCATATCATTTGCAATGATTTCTTTTGCTTGTGTATATTTAACATTTAAGTGTACTGCTGCTGGAATTGGCTCTGATGTGATGAAAGTCTTACCTTTTATAGATTCAAGGATATTTTCCGGTGATGCTGTTTGGAAGTTTGGCATATTGTCTATATCATGTGTTAAATCTTTGAAAGACTCTTTCAAAACAAAATTGCCTATACCCAATTTTCCCCTGCTTATCTCATTTTGATAGTACCTCTGTAACATTTGAATGCTCAATATAAGTGCATCTAGAGGTACTTCACGCTAACCATGAAGGGACTTCAGATGTGTGTTAAAGCCCTCGCTTTGATTAGTTTTAATGGGTGAGTCAGTATCTACAAGTTTACTTACAACCCAGAGACCATATTCTTCCACTCTTGGAAGCAAATGGGTTCTACAGGGTACCCGCGGAGTCTTAAAAGTATTAAAAAAGTATTGAATTTAATTTTCCAGAATTAAGGCCTTAAAAGTATTAAATTTCATCTTGAAAGTCTTAATTTTTTCAACGGAGGTCTTAATTTTCCAAAGAAAGTCTAACATCGTTGCGTAACCTAGATTAAATTCTCTGTGATGAAAATGAAGCAAAATCTAAAATGTTTTGCGCTGCCCTGGCGTTCACACGCAAACAGCGGGAAATTCACGTCGCGCCGTAAAGGGTTCACACGAAACGAGAGCAGCAGGCGCATAGAGCAGAGAGGGTGAGGGGGAGAGAGCATGGGGAAGTGCAGATTCAACCCGAAGTGGCCGCTCGACCCTAAATACGCCTGGGTTAAGGGGGTTCCAAATAATGACCGTGAGGCATTATGCACTTTGTGTAAAAAAAACCTTTCAACTAGGGACAATGGGGCTTACAGCTCTGGATTCTCACATGAAAAGTGGTAAACATTTCGTTTGCAGGGCGGCACGGTGGTGTAGTGGTTAGCGCTGTCGCCTCACAGCAAGAAGGTCCTGGGTTCAAGCCCCGGGGCCGGCGAGGGCCTTTCTGTGTGGAGTTTGCATGTTCTCTCCGTGTGGGTTTCCTCCGGGTGCTCCGGTTTCCCCCACAGTCCAAAGACATGCAGGTTAGGTTAACTGGTGACTCTAAATTGACCGTAGGTGTGAATGTGAGTGTGAATGGTTGTCTGTGTCTATGTGTCAGCCCTGTGATGACCTGGCGACTTGTCCAGGGTGTACCCCGCCTTTCGCCCGTAGTCAGCTGGGATAGGCTCCAGCTTGCCTGCGACCCTGTAGAAGGATAAAGCGGCTAGAGATAATGAGATGAGATGAGATTTCGTTTGCATCCACAATTCAGAAGCAGGCGCTTGTGTAGTGACCACTTTGTTGGAGGTAAGACGAATAAAATTAGCCAGAAAAGGCATTACATTGCTGTTAACATTCTGTGGTGGCGAGTGTGTAACCAAATAGGCTAAAATAACCCATTGTAACCTCTTTGTTCTTCTGTAGTAGCTATTAGCTAACGACATTAGCTAGCATTGTGTTCCTTTGCTGTTGGTAGACTGTAGGACAGATCAGAGGCAGTGTCCTACAAACAGCGCTTAATTTGAGGGGGAGCAAGCCGGAGCGCGCTCCGGAACCTCGGGCGTTGGCTCCGGCAGCTATTTACACTGGATCCGGTGATCCGACACCTCTTTTGACTATGTAACAAAAAAACAAACAAACAAATAATTAAATTAAAAAATGCAAGTTTATTTAGTGTTAATGTCTGATTTTGATATCTGTCTTGTTGGTGATTTCTCTCACGAAACGACATCCACAAAATATCTGCAGATGAACTTAATTTGCAGTGTTATTACAAAACATGCCCAGAAGCGCAGCGCCGCGCCCCTCCCCCCCTCTGCTTTTCCCCGCACCGGAGCCGCTCATCCTCTGCGCTCCGGGACCTGCCACTTTACAAATTAAGCACTGCCTACAAATAAGTGTTCAAAACAATAGGAGCATGTATTTGTCTCTTAAATCCAGGCCGTTCCCTGTAATCTGTAACAACGGTTGGAGAAAGTAATGGCAAATAGTGACTGCACAAACCATAGAAGGTAAACTGTACACAGCGCCAGGGCAGTGTGATGGTATGTCTACTTTTAGATTGTGTTAGCTTATCAATGAACACACTCGTCACTCGACGAGTTTCACGTCTTTACGACGGATACTTAAATGTGTGTTAGGTATTATTGTTGCAGTCTAAGCAGTCATTGTAGCAGCTAGATGAGCGAGAACCGAAAGGGTCTGTGCCATAAACCGTTATTTCTGTACGGCGTTGCTAATGTGTCGTTACTGTTATTTTTCCCTCTGCTCGCCCTGTAAATGCCCTATGTCGCTGGATAGCGAATGTGTTTTCTGCATCTCGCTCCTTTTTCTTGTATGTTCTCCGTTTGTCGCCTTCCTCGCATTCAAACCAATTCGAGCCGAAGTCCACTACATGTCCAAAATGGTGGTCACGTTTACGAAGGTCACGTGACTGAAAAGGGTCTATAGCACAGTACTGTGTGCCAACAACACCCAGTAACGTTAGCAGCACAGCCGAAAATGAGACCTCAACTTCTGCATTGGGGATGCTTCCATTTGTTGCTGGGTGAGTGAGAGAGAGAGAAAGAGATAGTGTTTGAGTGGAATGAATTCTGAATGATTAGGATGTAGGCCATACTGTGATGTCTATGTAGGCTATGGTTTCCCCACCCTGTTTGTTCTCTGAGAGGATTGGCTTACTCTCGTCACCTTTGGGCAAGTTAAAGATGTTCGGTTGATGCTCTTACCTTCCATCTTCTTTTTGTCTTTTGAATGCTTCTCTGGCGTGTGTGTGTGTATGAGGGGTGATTGTCTGGACTTACATGGGAGTGCTCTCCTCTGCATGGTGTCCAGGGGGTGTGAGTAGAATGAATTCTGATTGATTATTTTAATAAATGTAATTTTGTTATTTCAAACACTCGTAAATAGTAATTATTTGAGGTTTAATCTGGTGCTCAATATGATTTATTCTTCCCTAATGAGTGCAACAAAGGTATTAAATTTCACTTGAAATGGCATTAAAAAAGTCTTAAAAAGTCTTAAATTTTGGTTTAACAATCCTGGGGGTACCCTGTTCTAAAATACTCGACAAAAGGTATACTCCACTTTGCATTTTTAACTTGCAGCATAGCTTTAAATACTTCAAAAGATTCACTTGCTAATAGTTCAACATCTGCCCAATATACAGTCCGGTCATCCTTGGCTCCCCCATGTTTGTCTGCCCACCTTTTTATATCATTCATGAGGTGCCTATGACAACCAATAAACACAAACTTTGTTACTGAGTTAATGGCATTGTTAATTGCGTTTTCTTCATCGGTGTAGATATACCATCATGTTTTACACCTGAAAATATTGCTTTGAAGAATATTTTGTGATGTTCACGGAATTTTCTCCCATGAATCAAAACCCCGGCTAATTGAACCGGGTTGTTCTCAAAAGCAATATGGTGAAATAGCATTGGAGAGACATAGAATGCCCCAAGGGAAAAGGTTGTATCATAACTCAGTAATTGCTCTTTTGAATTTAATGCAAGCACAGAGGATAGCTCATTTGTCATTTCAGGTATACCTACAACCACAAATAACTCTGGATAAGTGGCAGTGTATCTAATAAGTCCAGGACTTGAGTATGCAAGCTCATGTACATTTGAAATTGAGTCTCTGGACAGTCCGTTTTGTTCATTCACTTTTGCTTTAACATTTTGCACTTGCTTGATGTTTCTTGGACGCTCATTGAACACATCATGTGGCCTTGCAACTGATTTTGCAACTTCTTCTTTGTATATTTTATGTGGTAATTCAGATCCATCAACTTTCTTTTCAAGGGCAGCTATAACTGATGGCTTAGCACGAAAATACAGCCTGGATTGTTTTGTGGAATTTCCATGGGCTGATGGTTGGGATAAATTTTCATCAATATATAATGTATTAAAATTCTATTACCTTTGGGATACAAGGTAAACACAGATTTGGTAAAATATTTTCATATCCCAGATTGCGTTTTCTCTCCTGTGTCTTTCTCTCGTCTCGCTCGTGTCTCTCTCTCCTGTGTCTTTCTCTCGTGTCTCTCATGTATGTGTCTCTCTCTCCCATGTGTGTCTCTCTGGCTCGTGTCTCTCGTGTGTCTCTTTGGATTACAAATACACTTTGCATATATGTGGTTTAGTCCTGGGCAACTTTGAAGTGCCATTATTCTCCCATCTGTGGCTATCAGCACGCCAGTCATCTTTGAAGGGACCCTCTGGCTTAAGCAGGTATACATCACCACCTCAAATAAAAAAATTAACTTAAATTTAACTTAAAATAATATAAAAGAAATAATATAAAAGAGATAATTGAATAACAAAAGTACCTTTAGGCCTGAATGGCAACTTGGGAGAGCAAAGGTAGGTGTGCAAAATAAGGCAGGTGTCCCGTCCCGTCCCGTCCCGTCCCATATGTCCCGGTTCCATCCCATCCCATATTGCGGGGAGGTCACTGCCCGAGCGATAATATGTCACATCCCGTGCTGTGTCACAGGTTTTAGCAGCGACCGAAACTTACACCATGTCAACAATTATGCATTTTTCTTTGTTAAATAGCAATACATTTTCTCAATTCATTTATCTTATTTTTAAATCATTTGGAGCATCCACTGTACAAGTCCCTATCAATCTATAGCTATTACTATAGAAATAATAGCCTATTAGAACTACCTAGGTTTTAATATACTGGAAACCTATCCTTTAAGTTACACCTGGCACTACCACCAAAGCTGCTGTAATAGAAAGCACACAATGTTTTATGTACACACGGGTTCAGGTTTGAGAATCCATCCAATGCTCTGGGTTAAAAAAAAAAAAGACCATTAGTGTGAATTTGGGTGACTTTAAAAGGTGCAGCTCAAAAATATGTTCCTGGATTTGTAGAGTGCTTCATGTTTTCTGTTTGTGTATTCCAGGCAGACTGTGCTGTCCTGATAGTGGCAGCTGGCGTTGGCGAGTTTGAAGCTGGTATCTCAAAGAACGGTCAAACCAGAGAGCATGCACTCCTGGCGTATACGCTGGGTGTAAAACAGCTCATCGTGGGTGTTAATAAGATGGACTCCACTGAGCCCAACTACAGCCAGAAACGCTATGAGGAAATTGTAAAGGAAGTCAGCACTTACATTAAGAAAATTGGCTACAACCCTGAAACCGTGGCATTTGTCCCCATTTCTGGGTGGAATGGTGATAACATGTTGGAGGCCAGCCCCAATGTATGTGTGACATCATAGCTAACAAGAAAATTGGCCTGTTATTTTGACAATTCCTCTGATTATGCATTGATATTTATGGTAATTATGAGACTAATATTACTAGGTCTGTCTGTCATTTCTGTAGATGACTTGGTTTAAGGGCTGGAAGATCACCCGTAAGGATGGCAGTGCATCAGGAACTACTCTTCTGGAGGCTCTGGATGCCATCCAGCCCCCAACTCGTCCCACTGATAAACCACTCCGTCTGCCTCTGCAGGACGTCTACAAGATTGGAGGTGAGGCTTTGTGCAAGACACCAGGCAAAAATATGTATAGTTATAATTACTACACATCATCTTTCAGTTAAAACAATCCTGGAGCTATATTTAACATTTCATTAGGCATTGGAACTGTACCCGTGGGTCGTGTGGAGACTGGTATTCTGAAGCCAGGGATGGTGGTAACCTTTGCACCTGTTAATGTTACTACTGAGGTGAAGTCTGTGGAGATGCACCATGAGGCTCTGTCTGAGGCCCTGCCAGGGGACAATGTGGGCTTCAATGTCAAAAACGTCTCGGTGAAGGATATCCGCCGTGGGAATGTCGCTGGGGACAGCAAGAATGATCCACCCCAGGAGGCAGCTGGCTTCACTGCTCAAGTACGTTCAATTTCTGCTTCTGCTAATCTCCTTTGAAGCTGTATAAAAGTTACAACAATGTGAACATATTTGCAGTTTTAATACAGTTTCTGAGGATGGTGTAGCGTTTAGCATTATTGAGTTGCAGATGGTCACAATAACTGATGTAATTCTTTGCATCAGGTGATCATCCTGAACCACCCTGGGCAAATCAGTGCTGGTTATGCTCCAGTGCTCGACTGCCACACTGCACATATCGCCTGCAAGTTTGCTGAGCTCAAGGAGAAGATTGACCGCCGCTCTGGAAAGAAACTTGAGGATAATCCTAAGAACCTCAAGTCTGGGGATGCCGCCATTGTGGACATGATCCCTGGGAAACCTATGTGTGTGGAGAGCTTCTCGGAGTATCCGCCTCTTGGTTAGTGCCTGGCCATTTGCACTGTTGTGGCAAGATAATAGTGTTTGAAACACTTCTGGAGCTTGTCATTCAAATCTTGTGTACAAGATTGGGATTTGTTGTGGGGTTTTGATGCTGGTGAACTCATAAGAATTCTGATCAGTTTAATTAGAGAAAATTCTCAGACTGTGTTGTGTTTACTTTACAGGGCGCTTTGCTGTGCGTGACATGCGTCAGACTGTGGCAGTTGGAGTGATCAAGGGAGTTGAGAAGAAGGCTCCAACTGGTGGAAAGGTCACCAAGTCTGCTCAGAAGGCCCAGAAAGCCAAATGAATTTTGTTTTTAACTGCCAACTCCAGTGTCACATACAACAGAACAGAGGTCACCCAACTATATTCGATTGGCTGCTTAAACTCCATAGTCATAGATTGGTTAATCGTTCCAATGCATCGTAAAAGTATCAGAAGGAAAAAAAATATATATATATATATATATACACACACACACACACACACACACACACACACACCCCAAGACTGGTTGTTTGACTTAAATCTATACCACAAGAGTTATTTGTAATGTTAGTTTTATTACTGTTTGGAGTGTGATCTATTTATTTGGGTTATGACCGTTCACACTATTATGCGAAATTACTATTCTTGAGAGGAAATGTTATCAATACCTGTCCTACTCTGGAGTGCAGTTTTAATCTGGTTCTTATACTGTTGTCTTGCTTTTAGTGTTTGTTTGCAGATTAGTGTGTTTTGGGGGTTTGCTGCTCTTAGTAACTTAGATTATATTACTTCTTTGTCTTTTTGACTATTTAAGCTTTAAAGAAATGGGAAAATAATCAACCTTTCCAAATCAGACCATGGTGCACACTTTTCCAGGCACTTAAAGCACTTGGTTTTGCACAGTCACTTATTATTAACTGTAATTGGTTTTAGCTTCTGCACCTTACTGTTCAGACTATTCAGATCAAAAAGGCCATATTAAAGGTTCTGCAATCACATATTTTTGAGTCTCTTTTCTTTGAAATTTTAATTTCTGAATTGTTTCATTTAAATAAGCAGTAATAATTATATAGATATGAAAGGTGACCATAGACCCTGATATGGAATTAATTTTGTGCCATCTCATCTCATTATCTCAAGCCACTTTATCCTTCTACAGGGTTGCAGGCAAGCTGGAGCCTATCCCAGCTGACTACGGGCGAAAGGCGGGGTACACCTTGGACAAGTCGCCAGGTCATCACAGGGCTGACACATAGACACAGACAACCATTCACATTCACACCTACGGTCAATTTAGAGTCGCCAGTTAACCTAACCTGCATGTCTTTGGACTGTGGGGGAAACCAGAGCACCCGGAGGAAACCCACGCGGACACGGGGAGAACATGCAAACTCCACACAGAAAGGCCCTCACCGGCCCCGGGGCTCAAACCCAGGACCTTCTTGCTGTGAGGCGACAGCGCTAACCACTACACCACCGTGCCGCCCCTAATTTTGTGCCAGAAGTTTTCAAATAAAATAATTAACACGTTAAAAAAAAAAAAACCTGCAAATGCCAGTAACAAGAATCAGATCAGCATTCATTTTTCAAAAAGACGACTTCTTATTCACACTCTCATTTTCCTTTAAATTTTTTCTGCAGATTTGCATATTTTTGTTTCTTTATGCTTCTGCAATCTTTTGCTTCTGAGTTTTGACATTTTTACATTTTATGTTCACATAATCTTTGTTGGTCAACCGATTTTGGAGTGGGAGAGGCTCTGACAGTTAGCCACGCCCATCGTGTTAATAACAGTGGCACATCCTCTGACGGCGGAATGAGCTGAATGTTCAGCAGGAGGGAAAACTACTGTCATTGCATTAAAAAAAAAATGAGTAGCTACTAAACTGTTTGTATTTGCATATATTTCTTGATTATACAAGTGTCTTTATTCCATCCTGTCGAGTCGCATTTTAAACCGATAATGTGAGCTCGGCGAGGCTGAAGTTGATTGCATTCAGGTTTTGTGTTCCACCTTCAAAGCTCTAAGTGTTATTACGAGCTCAGGCCTGCAGATGTGGCCATGGAGCACACTAATACCATATACCATTTTCTACACCATTGTCTCCTCTGACTCAAAATGTCCCAAAACTGTGGCAATTTCATTTGAAAATAAGCGTAATGCATTGTAGAAATACTCAGCACTAAGAACATTTAACTGTAGGATTTCTTTTTAAATAATAGGCCTGTAAACATGGCATTTGAAGCAATGGAATGCCTAATTCCTACATCATTATATCATTGTTATAATGACGTTACACTTTTCATATGAAATGGTTTCAAATGGCAAGTTCACAGGGCCATTGTTATTATTTTTAAAAAGCGAAGTAAAATGTTTTATAATGAGTATCTGGGCGGCACGGTGGTGTAGTGGTTAGCGCTGTCGCCTCACAGCAAGAAGGTCCTGGGTTCGAGCCCCGGGGTCGGCGAGGGCCTTTCTGTGTGGAGTTTGCATGTTCTCCCCGTGTCCGCGTGGGTTTCCTCCGGGTGCTCCGGTTTCCCCCACAGTCCAAAGACATGCAGGTTAGGTTAACTGGTGACTCTAAATTGAGCGTAGGTGTGAATGTGAGTGTGAATGGTTGTCTGTGTCTATGTGTCAGCCCTGTGATGACCTGGCGACTTGTCCAGGGTGTACCCCGCCTTTCGCCCGTAGTCAGCTGGGATAGGCTCCAGCTTGCCTGCGACCCTGTAGAAGGATAAAGCGGCTAGAGATAATGAGATGAGAGATGAGATGAGATGAGTATCTGGAATGTATGTATCATTTAGTTTCATGTGAAATTGTCAGAATTTTTAGACATTTTCCTAATAATGAGATAATGGTACATGAATTTGGCAGAAAGTGGAAACAACAAAACCAGAATAAGAAGCTGGTGAATGAGAAGCCAACCTTAGGCTCATCACATAGTCATCTTTTTAAACTACTACTTAACTGGACAGTTGGGAAACATGTAAGAAAAATATGTGCGAATGCATATACAAACAGTTCAGTCAATACCCATATTATCTTTGTCAGCTTTTAAATGCAACTCCAAAACAGCTTTCCTGCTGAACTCAGCTCCATTTTATTCTGCCATAGAGACAGAGCCACTGTGCCAAACTTTCAGAGCACCTCCCACTCCAAAAATCAGTTGACAAAATAGGAGTTAAGATGAACGCTTTCTACCAGCTGAATAAAGACATATGTCCTCTCACCACAAATTAAAACTGGTGCTTATTGTGTGTACTTCTTTCAAAATAGACTGTCAAGTGGGTGAAGAAATTACAGTCTTCAGACATTCAAGTAGATACACATCCACACGCTTTGTATCTGACAAAACAGCTGTTAGATTCTGTAATTCTGTGCATGCAAGTTTTGAGAGTAGAAGACTGAATTAATAATCCCTGTGTGTCACTGACACAGAGCCAAGTTCAGAGATATTTCTCAGTTTATTCTAAATCAAACATGAGTAGATATTCACACAAGGGTGTCATAACTGGTCAATTCGAACAAAAAAATGCATATATTCTTCTACAACTGATTAAGACGTGCATGGAAACAGAGACAGGAGTTCAGAGCACTGCCAAGTTAGAAATTGACCTTGGGTGTAGAAGAAGACACAGTCAGTGCGTTTACATGCACATCCAAATCGAGCTGCTGTCGGTAATCGAGCTAAGGGTCCCAGCAGGGGTGCCAGAGAAATCCAATCCTACATGCACACAAGGAAATCAAGCTATTGTGTGAGCACCCGAGCCACAGGTGGCGCTACACGCCCCATCGTGTTGGTGCACTTCCGGTTGTCGTCATGAAGAAGAGCTATTCAAGAGTATAAACAAAGTTATCAGTTCCGTGTTCACAAGAAGAACGACGACGAGGACAGCAACACATATATATATATATATATATATATATATATATATATATATATATATATGTTCAACTCCTTAAGCTGAATGAGCATGAACTCTATCTTCTCATTGCTCCAGAAGTGCACGTTTCTACTACTGTTGTCATGCCGACCGAGGCTGTTGTGTTTCCCGCTTGTGGTCTTGTCACTCGTCACTTCCGGAAGGGGCAGTGCTGAAGTAAGTAGCTCGACTACGTAGCTCGATAGGGTTTACATGCACTACGGTAAGTAGCTCGGCTACAATCGCATAATCTAGGTCGCATAGCTCGATTACGAGAAATCCAGTTCGGTTCGATTTCAGCCGAGCTAAGGTGTTTCCATGGCATTTAGAAGTTCGATTTCAGTCGAGCTACGGCAGAAATTCGATTTTCTCTATGTGCATGTAAACGCACTGAGTGAGAAGTTTGTGTACTAGTTACCTGTGTTATGAAAGACAGAGAAACAGGTGAGCCCCAAAGATTCATCTTATCAACAGCATTCACATTTTTACAATTGAAGAAGAAGAAACCTTTATTCGTCACATGCACACTTCAAGCACAGTGAAATTCATCCTCTGCATTTAACCCATCTGAAGCAGTGAACACACGCACACACACCCAGAGCAGTGGGCACCTGCAGTATATAATAGTAACGATTTCATGAATTTTTTTTAATGACAAAATTGAGAATATCCGACAAAAAATTCAAACTACTAATTTAAGGTCAGACAATGAAAGTGACCTTGTAGTTAACCATATAACTCTATCAGATCATCAACAGATAATACCTGAAGTAATTGAACCGCTTCTAAAAATAATAAATTCTTCTCTCACGATTGGCTATGTACCCAAATCCTTTAAACTAGCAGTTATCAAACCCCTGATTAAAAAACCTGACCTTGATCCCTGTCAGCTGTCTAATTATAGGCCAATATCAAACCTCCCCTTTATCTCCAAGATCCTTGAAAAAGCTGTGGCACAGCAGTTATGCTCATATTTACATAGGAATAACATCCATGAAATCTATCAGTCAGGATTCAGACCTAATCATAGCACAGAAACAGCTTTGGTTAAAGTAGTAAACGACCTACTGTTGGTGTCTGATCAGGGCTGTGTCTCGCTGCTTGTGTTGCTTGACCTTAGTGCAGCATTTGATACCATTGATCATTCCATTCTTCTGGATAGACTAGAAAATGTTGTGGGAGTTAAGGGAACGGCCCTCTCCTGGCTCAGCTCTTATTTAACTGATCGTTATCAGTATGTTGATATAAATGGTGATATTTCTAGACGTACTGAGGTAAAGTTTGGTGTTCCACAAGGTTCTGTCTTAGGTCCACTGCTTTTTTCTCTATATATGTTACCTCTGGGTGATATTATTCGTAAACACTGTATTAGTTTCCACTGTTATGCTGATGACACACAGTTGTATGTTTCTGCAAAACCTGATGGGAGACACCAGCTTAATAGAATTGAGGGATGTGTGAAGGACATTAGACACTGGATGCTTATTAACTTCCTTCTGCTTAACTCTGACAAGACTGAAGTACTTCTACTAGGACCACATACAGCTAGAAGTAAGTTTCCTGATTACACAGTGACTCTGGATGGCCTTTCTGTTTCTTCACGTGCAGCAGTAAAAGACCTTGGGGCACTGGCGGCTCGTTAATAGGGGCGATTTGGGCGACGCACTCCCAAACAGGGATGGAGATTTTTTTTTATCTACTCCTACTACCACGGCAACAGTAATGTCATTGTCCAATCAGGCTAAGGTCGCGCCTGGTGTAGCCACGCCCTTTTGGGGCGATTTCTGTCAGGTTCAGATCTGCCCCAAAATCTCCCATTGACACTAATGGTACGTACGTTTTTTTTTGAAAATCATGCTCCCAATGCATTTTCTATTAGGTTTTATGTGCTCGCAAAAGCAGCGTGCTTACGTCATACGCCTGTTGCGCCGCGCAAGTGTTGCCAGATTGGACGGTTTTAAGTGCTTTTTGGCGGGTTTTGAACATAATTTTGGGCTGGAAAACGCAACTTGTGCGGGAAATGTGTGAACATTCTATGAAGAAGATGGCGAGTGTTGAGTGCAACAATACGATAGCGTCTCTGAAAGCAGTTCCCTTTAGTCGTCGTGCCAATGAGGAGAAAACGGCAATCAAACAGCTAGGACCTCCTAGACCGAATTTAAACATCAAGCAAGTGTCTACGAAGGGGGGGAAGACCTACTCAAGAGGTTTTAACAAGAACTGGTACCACCAGAAAACTTGGCTAGCTGGCTGTGATGTAGTCAATGCTCGTTTTTGCTACCCTTGCGTTCTCTTCCACCCTGGAAGTAGCACAGCAGACGGTACAGTGATATCTGAATTTACTAGGCAAAAGTTTTGTGTGTGTGTGTGTTACCAATGGCAGTTGTTTTACCAATGGCAGTTTAACATTGCCATGCTTGGAATATTTCAGTAGCCTCAAGTTCTCTCTGACTTGGTGTAAATTAAGCATATTTTCAGTTTTTATATATTGTACAGTATGTGTTCATTGGAGCCAGCAGCACCTTACCTTTTTTCCAACTTGTTAAGCCAAGTTGCACTGACTACAAAACCTTGTGTAACCTTGTGCGTATATAGCTAAATAACTAAAGCCTTTTGTGTTCATTGGCATGCTTGTAATACTTTAAATTTCCTTTTAAGGCATGGCTTTCTGGAGGAATTCTTGGGGAAAAAAACTGCAGAATTTATTTAGAATTATTATTTGTTGTTAAAATGGTGCAATTCCAAAATTAAAAAAACACATAATTAAGATGCACATGTTTGTTTGATGGTTATGCTTTTCTTCATCTTTTTCAAAACTTAAATAAACACTTGTTTTGGATTTATATCCTGCCACTTTAATTGCATTCTTTAGAATGAAGAAATTAGAATATGTTTATAATTAAGAATTTGTGTCTACTTATTATAGAATACTGGAAAAATATGAGAAAATAAATGAGTAATGTAATATTAATTGATTGTGATGCCAAATGTTTTGCTTTGAAGGCTTCACAATGAATCTTCCTTAGTTTTAGCCTGGCAAGCCAGACTAAATGTGAATATTTCCACTCGTAGTCAAAAATATTTTTGGCCGCTAGGCGAGTGGGTCTAGTTTACTAGGCTACCTTAGTTTGCCACCTTTAACTTGTTCAGTGGGCGGCACGGTGGTGTAGTGGTTAGCGCTGTCGCCTCACAGCAAGAAGGTCCTGGGTTCGAGCCCCGGGGCCGGCGAGGGCCTTTCTGTGTGGAGTTTGCATGTTCTCCCCGTGTCCGCGTGGGTTTCCTCCGGGTGCTCCGGTTTCCCCCACAGTCCAAAGACATGCAGGTTAGGTTAACTGGTGACTCTAAATTGAGCGTAGGTGCGAATGTGAGTGTGAATGGTTGTCTGTGTCTATGTGTCAGCCCTGTGATGACCTGGCGACTTGTCCAAGGTGTACCCCGCCTTTCGCCCGTAGTCAGCTGGGATAGGCTCCAGCTTGCCTGCGACCCTGTAGAACAGGATAAAGCGGCTAGAGATAATGAGATGAGATGGGAACTTGTTCAGTGTTGCCACCTAGTAGAGAGAAGAGATATTGTCTATATTGATATCTGAATTTACCAGGCAAAAACAAGTTCGGCCAATTGATTTGCTACCTAGGTCAATTTACTTCAGTCCTGTGGACATTTATGGTCCGTGTAGACATAACGGGGGAAAACTGCCCCCCCTGAAAAAAAATTCAGGAGCCGCCACTGCCTTGGGGTGATTATTGACCCCAGTCTTTCATTCGAAACTCACATTGATAACATTACCCGGATAGCTTTCTTTCATCTCAGAAATATTGCTAAGATAAGAAATTTAATGTCACTACATGACGCGGAAAAACTAGTTCATGCTTTCGTTACCTCCAGGTTGGATTATTGTAATGCCTTACTGTCTGGATGTTCCAATAAGTGCATAAACAAGCTCCAGTTAGTTCAAAATGCAGCAGCAAGAGTCCTTACTAGAACTAGAAAATATGACCACATCACGCCTGTCTTATCCACACTGCATTGGCTCCCAATCAAATTTTGTATTAATTATAAAATACTACTATTGACCTTTAAAGCACTAAATGGTCTCGCACCACAGTACCTGAGTGAATTTCTGCTCCTCTATGACCCGCCATGCCTACTTAGATCAAAATATGCAGGCTATCTGCTGGTACCTTGTATAGTGAAGGCTACATCAGGGGACAGAGCCTTTTCTTACAAAGCCCCACAGTTATGAAACAGCCTTCCAAGTAATGTTCGGGAATCAGACACAGTCTCAGCGTTTAAGTCTAGGCTGAAAACATATCTGTTTAGTCAAGCCTTTTGTTAATGGTGTTTATGAGGTAAAGGTGTAGATCTGGAGGGTCCTCAGACATAGAGTGTTTTGATAAACTGGGATGTATGGATGCTGTCAGTCCCCACTCACTTGCTCACTCGAGTTTGTTGACGGTGTAGTGGCTGGTTGCTTTATGTCCCGGGGCTCCCTCATGCCTGTGTTACCTTCTGACTCTCCCCTTTTAGTTATGCTGTCATAGTTAGTTGCCGGAGTCCCTGCTTGTACTCAGTGCAATATGTATACTGTTCCTACTTATTCAGGTGACATTGGGCATACCTAACAACCTGTGTTTTCTTTCCCTCTCTCCCCCCCCAAATCTATCCCTCTGAGTTACATGGAGTCAACAGGAAATCTTTTGGTGGAGAGGGTGGAGACCTCGACTGGCTATCGTAGCCTGCAGGGAATCGGCCGTCAGACATTCTGTCGCATGTCCCAGACCCGGTGAAATGTAACTGAATTGTCTTGGCCAGCCCTAAGGGTCCCATCTGCATCCCATCATTACTGAGGAGTGTGCTCCCATCACCCAATCAAGCATCCAGCCAGAGCAGGTCATGATATTTTTTAACCATATTAACATCCCATTGTTGTGTATTATGCATGATGTCAAGACTCTCGTCTCTGCGAGCCTACCACACAGACTTAATACTTGTGTCATTTTTAGGGCATACCTAACAACCTGTGTTTTCTCCCCCCCAATCTGTCCCTCTGAGTTACATGTCGGTCCTGGGATCGAGATGCTGACCTCTTCTGCCCCTCGGACCTGCTTGATCCATCCTGGTGCCCTGTGTCTGATTGGAGTCTTATTGCATCGCTCCTGTGGAGGACGGCCCCATGAGGACAGTTGAAAGTTACACCTGGAGGATGCTCTGGACTCTTACAGTAATGCTTTTATGGCTGAGGACTACAGTTGACTTGCTAACTTTAGGACTGCAGTTGTCATGAACAGTTTTGCACTCAAGTTTCCATCAATGAAGAGTTACAACATCAACGAAACTGTCTTCATGTTAAAACTGTTAATGTTATAGTCATGCTGTCTGTTGTTGCCCAAATGAGGATGGGTTCCCTTTTGAGTCTGGTTCCTCTCGAGGTTTCTTCCTCATGTCATCTGAGGGAGTTTTTCCTTGCCACCGTCACCGCAGGCTTGCTCATTGGGGATAGATTAGGGATAAAATTAGCTCATGTTTTAAGTCATTCAAATTCTGTAAAGCTGCTATGCGACAATGTTTATTGTTAAAAGTGCTATACAAATAAACTTGACTTGGGCAGCCCAGAGCGCCCGGGGAGCAGTCAGGGGTTTGGTACCTTGCTCAAGGGCACCTCAGCCCAAGGCTGCCCCACGTCAACCTAACTGCATGTCTTTGGACTGTGGGGGAAACCGGAGCACCCGAAGGAAACCCACGCAGACACGGGGAGAACATGCAAACTCCACACAGAAAGGCCCTCGCCGGCCGCTGGGTTTGAACCCGGAACCTTCTTGCTGTGAGGCGACTGTGCTAATCACTACACCACCGTGCTGCCCTGAGGCCTGCTGTGGAATGGAGAGGAGAGAAAGTTTTGGTTGAAGTTCTGCTTTTTGTTTTGAACTTCTGTTCTTTGCATCATCTCTTATTGCAGTTCTAAAGATTGGTCTTCCTGATTCTGACTAATTTAACTCAGTGGTCAGTGTGTAGCATAATACAGTATGCAATATCATCCCTAATGACTGCACAAATCTCTAGAACAAGGTCGGCAGCTGTGTGTGTGTGTGTGTGTTTCTAACAAAAAACACACGTGAATTCAAAAGTCTGAGAATGAACTAACATTTAGCTGCACAGAAAACCATGAAGAGAAAACAAAAACAGACCCACCATTTGTGAGACAGCCAGCAGAGTCATGCAGGAACAATTCAAAATTCCCATTCAGTGCCTTAAGCAGTGTTTTACACTGAGAATGAAAAGACATTGATGTGGTCTAATAGTCAGGGGGCACTGCTAGAAATTTTGGGCCCTATGAAAGAATATAATATTGTCGCCACCCACATAAAAACCCATGACCCTTCGTTTCTCCAGAGTTAGTGTTATTAGTGTAATTTTCTAACAAAAAACACACATGAATCCAAAGGTCTTGAGTTTGTTAAACACCAGTAATGACCCACTGGATCTGAACACCTCTACTGAATTGATCACAAAAGTCACAGACCTTAGCTGTGTCCGAAATCACTCACTCATTCACTACTCCCTACTCACTATCTAGGGAATTACTATATAGAGGACTATATAGTGAGCTCAATGGTAAAATGAAAAAATGCTTTCGGACACTACTCCACCGCGCCGTTATTTACGTCATTACTGTCGCACAATTAAAACGTGCCAGATCTGGCGGGTTTTTAAATACATGCATATAATTTTGTGATAAATGCATATTATACTGAGCGTATTTCCCACATTAATAAATACAAAGTACTTTGTGTCTGCTGCATCCTTCAGTTCTTTTAAATCAAGGCTGAATACTTTCTTCTTTGACGCTGCCTTTTATTAAATCAAATTTGAGGCTTTTGATTAATTCCTCGCTCTGCACTGTAACTTTTATTCTTGTATTTTATCTCATCTCATCTCTCATCTCATTATCTCTAGCCGCTTTATCCTGTTCTACAGGGTCGCAGGCAAGCTGGAGCCTATCCCAGCTGACTACAGGCGAAAGGCGGGGTACACCCTGGACAAGTCGCCAGGTCATCACAGGGCTGACACATAGACACAGACAACCATTCACACTCACATTCACACCTACGGTCAATTTAGAGTCACCAGTTAACCTAACCTGCATGTCTTTGGGGGAAACCGGAGCACCCGGAGGAAACCCACGCGGACAACATGCAAACTCCACACAGAAAGGCCCTCGCCAGCCACGGGGCTCGAACCCGGAGCTTCTTGCTGTGAGGCAACAGCGCTAACCACTACACCACCGTGCCACCTGTATTTTATCTGTCTTAGTCTATTTTATCTTATTTTCTATTCTTTTACTATTTTTAATTGTACTTGAATGTCCATTTACAATGTGTTTCTTCCTCCGTCCATCAACACACTACAATATTATTGCCACTTTCGCACCACAACTTATAAATTTGTCTCATGCCCATTGTCATTAAGAAAAACAAACTACTGCTGTACTCAATCTAAAATACTTAACGGTCTTTATGAAACCGCTTTTACAGCTTTTCTTTCAGCGCAACCATAATGCATGATGAAATATATTGCTTGGTTAGTGACCATTGGTTGTACACTACTTTTCACGATGTATTGTGGGATACTATGAGTCCCCTATATAGGGTGTAATAATTCTCACTGTACATTCAGACAGCACTACAAACTGGCGACTTCACTATATAGTCCACTATATCATGAGTAGGGAGTGATTTCGGACACAGGGCTTGTTTATACCCTGATATTACTTTTAACCACTAGGTGTGAGTATTTAGTTAGAAACCTACCCAGGCTGTAGCTTGGAGATAAATGAGTAGATAAGTATAAAACTTAGTGTAAGCTGGCCTTGCTGTCGCAAACAGACTTCCAAATTCAGCCTTATGTCTCCTTCATGTACTGACTCATTATATGCAGTTAAATTTCTAGATTGATGATTAACTATGTAACTGATAGATTACATGGTGCGCTGCAAGAAATCCACTGAGGGTTTTTTCTTTCTTTCTTTTTTTTGGCTGTGCCAATTTAACAGGAAACACAGTAATCAGCAATCCAGTGAGAAAAACTCAACATTCATCAACTTATTAAATAAATACTTTAACAATAACAACAAATATAAATGAGAACAATGGCAAAAGATCAAAACATACAAAGAGGTCAAATGGTAGAGTCTAAATCCCTCAATCTCAAATACCTAGTGTCTCAATGTTCAACAGCCCCAAATGAGCGAGATAACCACTGTACATACTCTACATACAGTTTCAGAATGACTTACGGGCTTTGTTGTGCAGCAGAGGGGAACCTTTTTTGAACACTAATAAATTTTACATCAACAAATTAGTCATACCATGCTGCCTGCAAATGGATGTATCAAAAACAGAAAAGGGTATTTCTTTCACATTCCTGTTAAGCTATTCTAATTTCAACAGAGTGCTATTTTATCGACAGAGATTACGTTTATGGGGGCGGCATGGTGGTGTAGTGGTTAGTGCTGTCGCCTCACAGCAAGAAGGTCCGGGTTCGAGCCCCGTGGCCGGTGAGGGCCTTTCTGTGTGGAGTTTGCATGTTCTCCCCGTGTCTGTGTGGGTTTCCTTCGGGTGCTCCGGTTTCCCCCACAGTCCAAAGACATGCAGGTTAGGTTAACTGGTGACTCTAAATTGACCGTAGGTGTGAATGTGAGTGTGAATGGTTGTCTGTGTCTATGTGTCAGCCCTGTGATGACCTGGCGACTTGTCCAGGGTGTACCCCGCCTTTCGCCCGTAGTCAGCTGGGATAGGCTCCAGCTTGCCTGCGACCCTGTAGAACAGGATAAAGCGGCTAGAGATAATGAGATGAGATGAGATGGGTTACCTTAAAAGTGGCAATGACATTATCCCCTTTACATCTTAAGTCAAGCTATCTAACTATCTTTTTAGCCAGTTTTTGTCCATTTCATTACTGGAATGTCTATGAATGTTATCAGAGAAAATTGTACTTGCTTGATAGCTAGCTGCTCACATAGTTAATGCAGGCTAAGTACTAAAAATCGGTCTGCATGAGCCTTACCCCCGAAGCCCTTTATTCATAGACTGCTCTGTAAATACATTATCAACAAAATACTGCTCACCTCCTTTTGTTTCAACTGGGAGGGGGGTTAAGGCAGGGTTTCCTAATCCTGAGGCTGCATCTGTGCATGTTGAAGGCAGCCCTCATTAGTGAACAAGCTAGTTATTAGCATGCATCTTAACCTAGCTGGTGCACTAGCTGTATAGTGGACCTAAAAATTCACTGAGCTCTTTGCAGACCAAAAATTACATTCATTACTCATTTCATTTTCAGTGGCAATCAAGACTACTTATGACATATTTAAGTAAAACAACACTGCATTGTAAATTAAGTTGTTGGCTTGATCATCCAAGCAGTGGTTAAGCCACAATAATAATCTTCTGTAGCATTAACGTTAGCACATTAGATTAATAGCTACCAAAGGAAGGTCAGTGAATAAATGTATAGGCTACCTTTCTTCAGAAAAAACTGGGTGACTGACTGTCAGCCCTTTCTCTCTCTCTCTCAGCTTTCTGCTGCCTCTCTTTACATTTCTGGTAACCCAACTTCTCCATTATAGTGTTAGTCTACTGATGGTCCACAATAAATTCTGCTTCTACCATGCCCAGTTGACATTAGTGCTGGATTGGAAAAAAGCAAACCTAATGTGGGGTCACGCTCTGGCTTTACCTACGCAAGACTGTACCATGTAATGAATAGGGGGAGGGGCGAAATATAACCACCCCCCCAGCACCCCAGCTAATAGTCCATGGCGGCGGCTGGAGAAGTTTCTACTGGTTCCACTTCTAAGGGGGTAAAAGATTATAAAAACACACTTTGTTTATACTCTCCATGTTTAATCAGTTATAATTGGAAGATATATGGTCAAGGACACACTGATACTCACCTAAACAGGCCTATATTTAGCCTCCTCTCACATCAAGGTTGATTTATAAGCACCATTTCTGCATTACTCTGGTCTTTTACGCACAGCCGCAGACACTGAAGTGCGATGAGCAGCAGAGGAAGACCATACAATGTCCAGGACAAGAATCCAGGCAAATCTTTTGCTAAAAGTCCACTGGCTCCATGAAAAAAAGAACGCTCCAAGAAAGGAGGAGAAGGTAGACAATAAATCCACGGATGCCAAAGCGAGCTGCTCTTCAAAACTCCAGGAAAGTCCAGAAGTCCATCCGAGGGGACAGTCAAAGGATGCGAACTGTACCGAAGAGCAACAAATGCCCAAAGCAACCAAAAGTGGCAAGAAGAAAGTAGCGTCCCGCTGCTCAGCAAAGAGAGACAAACATATTGAGGAGAATCTGAGCAAAAATCTTCAGAGTGCTCCTGAAAAGGTAAACAAAAGCCAGAGATCGGTGTCAACCAAAACAACAGACCCCAAAGTGAGCTGCCCTCCAAAGCTCCAGAAAAGTCCAGAAGTCTGTCTGAGGAAATCTCCAAGTGATGTTCAATCTATGGAAGAGACACAAACAACCAAGACAGCAAAAAGTGATGAAAAGAAAACATCCCCCATCTGCTCAGCAAGAAGAGGCCAGCAGTATGGAGGAGAATCCGAATAAAGTCCTTCAAATTGCTCTTGAAAAGTTAAAGGTAAAGAAAAGACAGAGATTGGAATTGGCCAACTGCATAAATGGCATCCAGAATATTACATTATATTGTATTTAGCAGATGCTCTTATCCAGAGCGACGTACAATGAGTGCAAAAGTCAGGTACATGAAGTGCTGAACTTCTAGACAAGAAAGTTCTAATGCCAACTGAACAAGTGACAACAATTTATTGTCGCCAGAGATTTCAACCATGCGAATCTCAGATCAGTGCTCCCTAAATTTCATCAGCATGTGGACTTTGCAACGAGATGGGTGAACACGCTGGATCTTGTTTCCACAAACATACAGACCACTCATCAGATGCTCCAAACTGCTTCTAAGGCAGGTGAAAACCTGGCCAGAAGGAGCCATTTCTTTTTTTTGTCAAGTATGTTTTATTAGAGGTAGATTGCATAATGTAGGAAAGGAAAAAAACAGTCTACATTTTCATTATGAAGAAAGGAAAAAGAAAAAGGAATACAAAAAAATACAACAAATGTATCCCATCTAAATAAACAAAAGTATGTATACCCTGTGTAAAAGTACATAGACTTCAGTTCAGCATTCAACACAATCATCCCTCAGCAACCAATTGGAAAGCTGAGCCTGTTGGGCCTGAACACTCTCCCTCTGCAACTGGATCCTGGATTTCCTGACTGAGAGATCTCAGTTAGTCTGGACTGGGAGCAGAACTTCCAGCACCACCATACTGAGCACTGGGGCCCCCCAGGGCTGTGTGCTCAGCCCACTTCTGTTCACTCTGCTGATTCACGACTGTGCAGCAACTCACAGTTCGAATCACTTCATCAAGTTTGCTGATGACATGACTGTGGTGGGTCTCATCAGTAAGAACGACGAGTCAGCATACAGAGAGGAGGTGCAACAGCTATCAGACTGGTGCAGAGTCAACAACCTGTTCTGAATATGGACAAAACAGAGGAGATGGTTGTTGACTTCAGAAGAACACTGACCACTCTTCACTGTAAATCAATGGCTCACTCGTGGAGAATGTCAAGAGCACCAAATTCCTTGGTGTTCATCTGGCAGAGAACATCACCTGGTCCCTCAACACCAGCTCCATAGTCAAGAAAGCCCAACAGCACCTCTACTTCCTATGGAGGCTAAGGAAAACCCACCTCCCATCACCCATCCTCACAGTATTCTACAGAAGGACTATTGAGAGCATTCTAAGCAGCTGCATCATGGTCTGGTTTGGGAACTGCACAGTCTCTGATTGCAAGATCCTACAGCGGATAGTGAGGACAGCTGAGAAGATCATTGGAGTCTCTCTCCCCTCTATCACAGACATTTACACCACACACTGCATCCGGAAAGCCACCAGCATCGTGGCTGACCCCACACACCCCTCAAACAATCTCTTCACCCTCCTGCTGTCTGGAAAAAGATACCAAAGCATTTGAGCCTTCACAGCCAGACTCTAACAGTTTCTTCCCACGTGTTATAAGACTCCTCAAGTCTGAGGAACTGGACTGATTCTCACGGACTGTTGAACACACCACTCACACTGCAGTCTTTGCACAGTGGACAATAATGCACTATTGCTTTACAATGTTTACAATGTCTCTCACACAACAAGGTTTACATTTATTTATTCCCTTTTCATATACTCAATATGCACACTCAACTCTACACTTTGTTGTTTGTGTCGTTTATCATCCGTTTGTTTGTCTATTGTCTGCAGTGTTGCACTTATTGCACTCTTGCACTTTATGTTGTATTGTAGATTGTAGCCCTGCGATGTTTAATGTAGCACCATAGTCCTGGAGAAACATTGTTTTATTTTAACTGTGTACTGTACCAACTGTAAATGGTTGAAATGACAAATAAAAAAAACCTTAATACTTGGTGTAATATGCTGTTGAAATACCAATACTCAAGCAGCCAAGGAAACAAATCAACCATATAAAGTATAACTAAATACAGAACTCAAAACAGCTCACCCCAGGCTAGACCATACACAGCCCGGGTTGATCAAGACCGACTCGCAGTTATACAGTGGGCAGGGAAGAAGGGGAGAGGTGCAGCCTGAAGAGGTGTCATAAGTCACTGAGCATCTGAAACAGCACGTGGACTGGTGCAAAGATATCAGCGTTCTGAAGACAGGAAGCTACTATGAAAAGTGACCTCATAGACATCTGAAGAACAGTGATAGATCTTTGTGTCTTGTTCCTTAACATGAATGTTGACTGTGAGTAACAGGGTTTTTTTAATAGATCTGCGAGCCTGATGAGTTTGAGGTCATGCTGACTGTTCATGTGGACAGGATGACCCTCCAGCGTTTTTCAGATAACGGTGCTTTCCATAGTGTGGAAATGAAACGGCACACTCAAAGACATCCTTTAGACAAGTTTCTCAAGGAAGATAACACCATCATGGCCAATGAAATGCTCAAAGAATTCCAAGAGAAAGTAAAGGACGCTGTGGAAGCACTACAGTGTAAGAAGTATCCTGTAATGACTAACTGCTGGTGGTGATGAAACTACTGCATATTAAAGGTAGGTGTGTGTGTTGTACATAATGTTACACTAGCGAGGAAGAAGGGCGGCTTTCCAGCTGTAACTCTGCTCGTGCAGGAGAATGGCCGGCACATTTCTATCGATTTTGTTCTTGCTCTGGAAGTCCACTCAAGCTGGCCTGTTTTCACTAACGATGGCTTCAGCACAGAACATTGGCTCAGCAGAAAAGTGAAGATGGCCCAGAGACAGAAACCGTTTTATCTGGGGCCTAAATATGAGGGAAGAGGTAACGCAGAGAAGGATAGAATTATGGCCAAAGGTAAATGAGCCACAATAATTTTTCTTATTATATATTATACACATACAGCATCAGTCAAATGTTTGGACACACCTTAGATTCAATATTTTTTTCTTCATTTTTATTAATTAAAAGACACTTCATGTCAAGTTATGACGGATGTTGTTTCTCTTTACTTAATAATGGATGTATCAAATAGTTGGGTGGTTCTTGACATAATATGGATTACTACAGTTGTGGAATAGGGCTATTTACTCTATTTTTCTGATTTATTCCACTAATTAACTTTTGAAAAGGCACACTTGTTAATTGAAAAACATTCCAGGTGACTAGCTCATGAAGCTCATTAAGATAATACCAGTAGCGTGCTTCCATCAAAGTAAACTGTGGCTGCTTTGAAGAATCTAAAATATGAAACATTTTTTTTTTGTTTACCACATAATTACATTTATGTTCCATATGTGTCAGCCCTGTGATGACCTGGCGACTTGTCCAGGGTGTACCCCGCCTTTCGCCCGTAGTCAGCTGGGATAGGCTCCAGCTTGCCTGCGACCCTGTAGAAGGATAAAGCGGCTAGAGATAATGAATGAGATGAGATGTTATTTCATAGTCTGATGTCTTCAGTATTGTTCTACAGTGTAGAAAATGGTCAAAATACAGAAAAACCCTATGAATGAGTAGGGCTGTCCAAACTTTTGATTGCTATTGTCTCTCTCTCTCTCTCTCTCTCTCTCTCTCTATGTGTGGTTCATAAGTATTTGAACAGTAACACAAATGTTCCTAATTTTGCCTCTGTACACCACCACAAATGATTTGAAATGAAGCCGTCTCAAAGGAGGAAACAAAGCATTTGGTGATTTCAATGGGTTTCAGACTTCAGGTGGTCATTGAAAAGGATTTGCAGCCAAGTATTAAAAATAATACTTATAATTATGCTGGTTTGTCTGATTACTTTTGAGCTGTGACAATGGCAGGACTATGTAAAAAAAACTGCCTGTAATTCCTAAACAGTTCATGCAATATTTTTGTTAAACCCCTTTAATTAAAGCTGAAAGTCTACTAGCGCATCATTCACTCTGCTGAGAGAACAATTAGCTGCAACCTTCCATCTCTTCAGGACCTGTACGAGTCCAGGACCCTGTGGAGAGCAGAAAGGATTGCAGCTGACCCCTCTCACCCCAGACACAAACTTTTTGAATCACTCCTCTCTGGTAGGAGTTTGCGGTCCATTAGAACCAAAACCTCACAGCAAAAGGGCAGCTTTTCCCCATTGCAGCTGGCCTCATCAATAAGGTCAGAAACCCCCACTAACTCTAATCTCACACTTTCAATCTGTGACATTAATGCACTTTGTCTCTGAACTGCGATTTTGCACATTTCATGGTCATGTCATACATCTTCATTCTGTGAACTTTTATTGCACATTCTAGCACACACTGTACAGCTTGGCTTTTTATTTAACCTACTGCACATATTCGATTCTTCTCACACATTCATATCATGACTTCATCTTCATCCTGTGACCTATTTTTGCACATTCTGTGACCTATTTTTGCACAGTCTGTGACCTACATACGTATTTATAATATTTATAATGTATACTGCATATTATAGTGTGATGACCTGGCGACTTGTCCAGGGTGTACCCCGCCTTTCGCCCGTAGTCAGCTGGGATAGGCTCCAGCTTGCCTGCGACCCTGTAGAAGGATAAAGCGGCTAGAGATAATGAGATGAGATGAGATATTATAGTGTTTACAGACAGATACATTATAGATATTTAGATTACAGATAGATATTGTATAATAGATATTTTAGACACTATCATATAGGTATTGTATATTATGTATATAAGAGTTATACTATTTATTGTAGATTGCATATTTATTATATTGTGTAATGTCTATATTGTCCATATTGTACAGTACATATACATACATTTTTCTTATATTACATATATCTTACATATACATATAGTCACACTTTTCTCCCCCTCTCCTGTATTGTTAGAGAGACACCAAGTGCCAGAACCAAATTCCTTGTGTGTGTCAACATATTTGGCCAGTAAATATGATTCTGATAGTGTACAGCTTCGACTTCAAGACAACCCATGCACATACACCTTAAATATGTCCACTTTTCAAAGTTATATATTTTAGATTCTTATTTTTTTTATTTGATTTATATAACTACTTTTGTCTCTTTTAGTTCTTCTATCTTAACTGTTCAATCACCAAAGCAAATTCCTTGTATGTGAGAATGCACTTGGCAATTAACTTGATTCTGGTTCTGACTTTGATTCTGATTCTTTTTGTTTCTATGAGGAAGGTCTCATAGCACCCTTGTCACGTTCAGTATAATCAGCCATGGGAAAGGAGAAGCTCCACATCAACATTGTGGTCATTGGCCATGTTGACTCTGGCAAGTCCACTACAACTGGCCACCTTATCTACAAGTGTGGTGGCATCGACAAGAGAACCATCGAGAAGTTTGAGAAGGAAGCTGCCGAGGTAGGGCTGTTACAGGAGTCTTTGACCTTGACTTTAAGAACCTTGAAACAAAACCATTTCAAATGCAGAGGTGGCACTATTTCCCCTGACATGTTCTTACATTATGGTGTAAACTGTTTTAGATGGGTAAGGGATCCTTTAAGTATGCCTGGGTGTTGGATAAGCTGAAGGCGGAGCGGGAGCGTGGTATCACCATTGACATATCCCTGTGGAAATTTGAGACCAGCAAGTACTATGTCACAATCATCGATGCTCCTGGGCATAGAGACTTCATCAAAAACATGATTACTGGCACCTCCCAGGTCAGTCTTTCAGAGCAGTACATTATTAATTATTGGGTTCTGGTTTGCTTGCTTTGTACCACAGCAAACATAATTCATAACAGGGTGGTGTAGCTCAACATAAAGTGAATGGCCTTTAGATTACTTTCCTATAATAGCATTTTCCCAAGTGTTTTATTCCTTTTATACCACAAGGTTTTTACCTGATTGCAATCATTTATTTATTAATGAATGAGATTTCATGCTTTTTCACCTGTTTATAGTTATATTTAATATTATGGAATATCTGCAAGACAAATTAGTTTCTGTTATCACTTACGCTATAGTGGTATAAACTATAATGTAGCCATAAATATCATTCCCTCACAGGCTCTCTCTTTTTTCTCTTTCCTGAACTTATGTAAATAAAACTACTTCCACTACATAATTTATAAAAATGGAACAGAAAACACAGCATAAACTCCTCTGTCTGAGGACTCCCATGTTATTTAAACTTACTGACCATTACAAAGTACTGACACCCGAGACTCATGCGTTAAATGTTAATGCTTGTTAAACATGTACTTACAGAAAGCTATACACCATATCAACAATTATGCATTTTTCTTTGTTAAATAGCAATACATTCTCAATTTATCTTATCTTTAAATTATTTGGAGCATCCACTGTACAAGTCCCTATCAATCTATAGTTATTACTATATAAATAATAACCTATTAGATTTACCTAGGTTTTAATACACCAGAAACCTATCCTTTAAATTACACCTGGCAGTACCACCAGAGCTGCTGTAACAGAAAGCACACACTTTTATGTACACACAGGTTCAGGTTTGAGAATCCATTCAATGCTCTGGGTTTAAAAAAAAAGTGTGAATTTGGGTGACACTAAAAGATGCAACTCAAAAATATGTTCTTGGATTTGTAGAGTGCTTCATATGTTTTCTGTTTGTGTCTTCCAGGCAGACTGTGCTGTCCTGATAGTGGCAGCTGGCGTTGGCGAGTTTGAAGCTGGTATCTCAAAGAACGGTCAAACCAGAGAGCATGCGCTCCTGGCCTATACGCTGGGTGTAAAACAGCTCATTGTGGGTATCAATAAGATGGACTCCACTGACCCCAAATATAGCCAGAAGCGCTATGAGGAAATTGTAAAGGAAGTCAGCACTTACATTAAGAAAATTGGCTACAACCCTGAAACCGTGGCATTTGTCCCCATTTCTGGGTGGAATGGTGATAACATGTTGGAGGCCAGCCCCAATGTATGTGTGACATCATAGCTAACAAGAAAATTGGCCTGTTATTTTAACAATTCCTCTGATTATGCATTGATATTTATGGTAATTATGAGACTAATACTACTTGGTCTGTCTGTCATTTCTGTAGATGACTTGGTTTAAGGGCTGGAAGATCACCCGTAAGGATGGCAATGCATCAGGAACTACTCTCCTAGAAGCTCTGGATGCCATCCAGCCCCCAACTCGTCCCACCAATAAACCACTCCGTCTGCCTCTGCAAGATGTCTACAAAATTGGAGGTGAGGCTTTGTGCAAGACACCAGGCAAAAATATATATAGTTATAATTACTACATATCATCTTTCAGTTAAAACAATCCTGGAGCTATATTTAAAATTTCATTAGGCATCGGAACTGTACCCGTGGGTCGTGTGGAGACTGGTTTTCTGAAACCAGGGATGGTGGTAACCTTTGCACCTGTTAATATTACTACTGAGGTAAAGTCTGTGGAGATGCACCATGAGGCTCTGTCTGAGGCCCTGCCAGGGAACAATGTGGGCTTCAATGTCAAAAATGTCTCGGTGAAGGATATCCGCCGTGGGAATGTCGCTGGGGACAGCAAGAATGATCCACCCCAGGAGGCAGCTGGCTTCACTGCTCAAGTATGTTCAATTTCTGCTTCTGTTAATCTCATTTGACGCTGTATGAAAGTTATGACAATGTGAACATATTTGCAGTTTTAATGCAGTTTCTGAGGATGGTGTAGCGTTGTAGCATCAGCCACATAAAGTTTTATTAATCAGTAGCGTAAAATAGTATTTATGTCTAAGACACTTATTTATATTTTGTATTAAAATGTCTATGTAAATTAATACATAGAAAGCCTTCACTTAAGAGAAATTTAGGGCGAGCATGAGCCTAGGAAGTCTATAGGGTTCTTCTCTGTCACACGCACACACCTTCTCACTCCCTGTCCTATGGCTATAGTCCCTTTAAATCACGTGCTCGGGTTTTGAATGGAGGCGGAAAGAGGAATGAATGGGGGTAGATGGAAGCAAACATTCTGCCATCCTTCAGAATTCTTCAATGATCCGGAAAAAATTGACTGCTACACGCTTATGGATTACTTTGTTTTTCTTCGCCCTTTTTGAGGAATGTACAGTCGGACTTAAACCCACATCTGAAGAGGTGAGATCGCTCCTTTTTTTTCCCTATTTTTGCTGGCGGGATTGTTTTGTTTTTGGAAAGCGTACGGGCAGTGCGCAGTTTTTGTTATGCTGCTTACGCAAAGGTTGGACTAAAGACTCTGCCTAAAGGCTATTCTCTCACTCTCTTTCACTCTGCACCATCACACAATAAAATATTCACATTGAAAATATTTTGTAAGCGCGTTTCATGCACTAAGTTATAAGATTTGTTGACAACTCGTATCGAGTTCATTACAGCTTTTAGCATTATTGAGTTGCAGATGGTCACAATGACTGATGTAATTCTTTGCATCAGGTGATCATCCTGAACCACCCAGGGCAAATCAGTGCTGGTTATGCTCCAGTGCTGGACTGCCACACTGCACATATCGCCTGCAAGTTTGCTGAGCTCAAGGAGAAGATTGACCGCCGCTCTGGAAAGAAACTCGAGGACAATCCCAAGAACCTCAAGTCTGGGGATGCCGCCATTGTGGACATGATCCCTGGGAAACCTATGTGTGTGGAGAGCTTCTCCGAGTATCCACCTCTTGGTTAGTGCCTGGCCATTTGCACTGTTGTGGCAAGATAATACTGTTTGAAACACTTCCGGAGCTTGTCATTCAAATCTTGTGCACAAGATTGGGATTTGTTGTGGGGTTTTGATGCTGATGAACTCATAAGAATTCTGATCAGTTTAATAAGAGAAAATTCTCAGACTGTGTTGTGTTTTTACAGGGCGCTTTGCTGTACGTGACATGCGTCAGACTGTGGCAGTTGGAGTGATCAAGGGAGTTGAGAAGAAGGCTCCAACTGGTGGAAAGGTCACCAAGTCTGCTCAGAAGGCCCAGAAGGCCCAATGAATTTTGTTTTTGACTGCCAACTCCAGTGTCGCATACAACAGGTCACCCAACTATATCTGATTGGCTGCTGAAACTTCATAGTCATAGATTAATCAATCATTCCAATGCTTTGTAAAAGTATTAGAAACAATACACACACACACACACACACACACACACACACACACACACACACACACACACACACACACAGTGCTCAGTGTAAATGAGTACACCCCCTTTGAAAAGTAACATTTTAAACAATATCTCAATGAACACAAACAATTTCCAAAATGTTGACAAGACAAAGTTTAATATAACATCTGTTTAACTTATAACAGGAAAGTAAGGTTAATAATATAACTTAGATTACACATTTTTTCAGTTTTACTCAAATTAGGGTGGTGCAAAAATGAATACACCCCACAACAAAAACTACTACATCTAGTACTTTCACTATCACCCTGTCACTTTCACCCTGTTCTTCTTCAGAAATCCAACAGTGGCCTTAGACGTGTGTTTAGTCATGTTGGAAAAGTGCATGACGACTAAGGGCACAGAGTGATGGTAGCATCTTCTCTTTCGGTATAGAGCAATACATCTGTGAATTCATGATGCCATCAGTGAAATGCAGCTCCCCGACACCAGCAGCACTCATGCAGCCCCACATAAGGACACTGCCACCACCATGTTTCACTGTAGGCACCATGCATTTTTCTTTGAATTCCTCACCTTTGTGACGCCATACAGTTTTGAAGCCATCAGTTCCCAAAACATTTATCTTGGTCTCATCACTCCAGAGTATAGAGTCCCAATAGTCTTCATCTTTGTCAGCATGGGCCCTGGCAAACTCTTGGCGGGCTTTTTTGTGCCTGGGCTTTAGGAGAGGCTTCTTTCGTGGACGGCATCCATGCATGCCATTCCTCTACAGTGTACGCCATATTGTGTCACGGGAAATAGTCACCCCAGTTTGGCTTTCTACTTCTTTAGATAACTGCAGCGAACTTGCATGCCGATTTTCTTCAACCCTTCTCATCAGAAGACGCTCCTGTCGAGGTGTTAACTTCTGTGGATGACCTGGATGTCTCTGTGAGATGGTTGCAGTTCCACCTTTCTTAAATTTTTGTACCACTTTTGCTACAGTATTCTGACTGATAAGTAAAGCTTTGCTGATCATCTTGTAGCCTTCACCTTTGGGGTGTAAAGAAATTTTCTTTGGGGAATTCTGAAGAGACAAGTTGAGCATCACTCTCCATCCAGCATCCAATCACTAAAAGAGGTCATTGTTGAAGAATGGAAAAAGACTGATGTTGCAAAATGTCACCAACTTGTTCATTCCATGCCTAGAAGACTTGGTGCTGTCATTAAAAATCATGGAGGCCATACAAAGTACTAGATGTAGTAGTTTTTGTTGTGGGGTGTATTCATTTTTGCACCACCCTAATTTGAGTAAAACTGAAAAAAAATGTGTAATCTAAGTTATATTATTAACCTTACTTTCCTGTTATAAGTTAAACAGATGTTATATTAAACTTTGTCTTGTCAACATTTTGGAAATTGTGTTCATTGAGATATTGTTTAAAATGTTACTTTTCAAAGGGGGTGTACTCATTTACGCTGAGCACTATATATATATATATATATATATATATATATATATATATATATATATATCATTATCTCTAGCCGCTTTATCCTGTTCTACAGGGTCGCAGGCAAGCTGGAGCCTATCCCAGCTGACTACGGGTGAAAGGCGGGGTACACCCTGGACAAGTCGCCAGGTCATCACAGGGCTGACACATAGACACAGACAACCATTTACACTCACATTCACACCTACGGTCAATTTAGAGTCACCAGTTAACCTAACCTGCATGTCTTTGGACTGTGGGGGAAACCGGAGCACCCGGAGGAAACCCACACGGACACGGGGAGAACATGCAAACTCCGCACAGAAAGGCCCTCGCCGGCCACAGGGCTCGAACCCAGACCTTCTTGCCGTGAGGCGACAGCACTAACCACTACACCACCATGCCGCCCGCGTATATATATATATATATATATATATATATATATATATATATATATATATATATATATATATATATACATACACACACACACACACACACACATATACACACACACACACACACAAGTATACACACACAAGTATACACACACAAAGACATGGTCTCAAATGCTAAGTTCACAGGGACATTATTTTTTAAAGCTAAGGAAATTTCTTTATAAAGTGTATTTGGAATGTATATAACTTTTAGTTTCATGTGGAATTGTCAGATTTTTAGACATTTTCCTAATAAAGAGATAACGGTACAGGATTGTGTCAGAACGTGGAAACAACAAAACCAGAATAAGAAGCTGGTGAATGAGAAGCCAACCTTAGGCTCATCACATAATCATCTTTTTAAACTACTACTTAACTAGACAGTTGGGAAACATGTATGATAAAGAAAAATATGTGCGAATGCATATACAAACAGTTCAGTCACTGAACTGTTATACGGTATATATGCATTGTAAAGAAATGCATATATTCTTCTACAACTGATTAAGACGTGCATGGAAACAGAGACAGGAATTCAGAGCGCTGCCAAGTTAGAAATTGACCTTGGGTGTAGAAGAAGACACAGAAGTTTGTGTACTAGTTACCTGTTATGAAAGACAGAGAAACAGGTGAGCCCCAAAGATTCATCTTATCAACAGCATTCACATTTTTACAATTGGTGCCCTGAGGCCTGCTGTGGAATGGAGAGGAGAGAAAGTTTTGGTTGAAGTTCTGTTTGTTGTTTTGAACTTCTGTTCTTTGCATCATCTCTTACTGCAGTTCTAAAGATTGGTCTTCCTGATTCTGACTAATTTAACTCAGTGGTCAGTGTGTAGCATAATAAAGCATGCAATACATAGGTGTAGAATTGGATATGGACGATATGGACGTGTCCCTACCAATATCAAACGACAGCTGATATGTCCCTACCAATATTTCTGATTGAAAGAAAAAAATTATATACATCACGCTCTGTGCGCAGTACCCAAATGGTTACTGTCGGTTTCAACTGGGCGAAACACCACGCAAAATTTGCTCATGAATATCCATTCTGGGGGCGTGGTCGCGAAAACAGCAAGCATGTTTGACTACCATGTCAATTAGCAATTGCGGTTGCAGTGCAGTGAGCGGCTGCTAGCTAGCAAACTGTCCTTGAGGAATGGAACGTTAGATTAGCTTGTAAAATGAATCAGTTAACAACAGTTCGTATTCAGTGTGTAAAAACGACAACATACGAATATGACTTTTCTAAGTTTGTGTGGCATGTAAATAACAATCCGACTTGATAGTGACAACAGCTGGTGTTCATTAAGGTCACACAGACATTATTAAATCATATCAAATTGTGCTAATGTTGGCTAATATTGCACCGAGTCTTGCTTGTGAAGTGCCTGCAAACTTTAGCAGCCCGCTAACCCTGAATTTGAAGTGCTTCAGTTAAGACCTGAGAGCCCTGACAGAGTTCGGGTAACATGACACATGTAAACAATAACCCAATGGTGATGTGGACATTGTTCGTGGCCCAGACACCTTTTAATCAAATCAAACATTTTCACGTAATCAGCAAAACAGCCTCCACCTTCTTGATCAGAAATTTTTGGTTCTTCCCGCCTCTCTTTTGAAAACGTCACATACCGAGTACATACATACGCTGAACTGATTGGTTTTCGAGGGGATTCATTTGAAAGCAGTAGGCTGAAAACTTCTCTGTAGAACCCCGTCACTCCCTCCTCTCCCTCCCCTCTCCGCTCAAGAAGGCAACAAAAGGGCAATAATACAACAACCAATCAGAATCAGATACAACAACCAATCAGAATTCAGATACATTCTGCTGCCAAGTAAAATTGTAACCTTTCAATGTGTCAAAATTTTCGAGCCCTCGTCCTGTTTTACCGTTAGATCAATCACATATCAGCTTAAACTAGCGTTCTAAAACTAGTTAAAGATCACACAGAAGAGAGCCCACTCCTCCTGCCAGCCTCAGGGAACGCAGTGTTTAAGGCCCCGTATGTGTTTTACTTCCATTTCTGAGGGGAAACGAACATACACCCTCCTGACAGTCAATGTGTTATTCACTTGTAAAACACATTTGCAAATTGGTAGAATAAGTTAATCACCACATGCAAGATTTGCAATTAATCAAATGAATTGCATATTATTATTATTCATGACTTACTACAGTTCTGAACTTCACATTTTAAAAGTCTGGACTTTGGAGAGATGATGGATCTCTTTTGGTGGAACACAACGGAGCAAAATATTGTGACCCTCTAATGTTGACCTGAAGTTGGCGCAACTGGGGGTTGGCATTGGGTTTTTGTCCCCACCAGTGTTAATACCAAACCTACGCTCTTGATGCAATGCCATCCCAGTGCGTTTACATGCACATAGAGAAAATCGAATTTCTGCCGTTGCTCGACTGAAATCGAAGTTCTAAATGCCATGGAAACACCTTAGCTAGGCTGAAATTGAACCGAACTTGATTTCTTGTAATCGAGCTACACGACCTAGATTATGCGATTTTTGCCGAGCTACTTAGTGCATGTATACCCTATCGAGCTACGTAGTCGAGCTACTTACTTCAGCACTGCCCCTTCCGGAAGTGACGAGTGACGAGACCACAAGCGGGAAACAACAGCCTCGGTCGGCATGACAACGAATCATGACAACGGCATGAATCTTTTGCACTGTTAAAATTTAGCTCACTTACTGTATCACCAAATACATCTGTACAGCTGTTGCATAGCTGTGAATTGTGTACATAAACAAGTCACTGTATTTGTGTGTGTGTGTGTGTATATATATATATATATATATATATGTCCAACATCTAAAGAATGTCAATAAAAACAAAACAATTAAACTTTTTGTGTGTTTATTAAGACATAAGTTAAATTGTATGCAAAAAAAAATATTTTTTGTAAGCAAAAAATGGACTTTAGAAAAATATACAATTGTGCAAAAATAAGTTGTCTTACAAAACAGTGGTCTGCGCAGGACAGTTTGTAGCCATACAGTCTGTTAGAGCAAGCCTAACAGCTTGAGCACGGAACTTGTGAACACAGAACTGCCAGTGTTGCCAGATTGGGCGGTTTCAAGTGCATTTTGGCGGATTTGAACATGTTTTGGGCTGGAAAACGTCAGCAGTATCTGGCAACACTGCTGATAACTTTGTTTATACTCTTGAATAGCTCTTCTTCATGACGACAACCGGAAGTGTACCAACACGATGGGGCGTGTAGCGCCACCTGTGGCTCGGGTGCACAATGTACCTCACACAATAGCTCGATTTCCTTGTGTGCATGTAGGATTGAATTTCTCTGGCACCCCTGCTGGGACCCTTAGCACATTGTGCACCCGAGCCACAGGTGGCGCTACACACCCCATCGTGTTGGTACACTTCCGGTTGTCGTCATGAAGAAGAGCTATTCAAGAGTGTAAACAAAGTTATCAGTTCCGTGTTCTCCATTGCGCGTTTTTCTCCCGTCCATGAATTTTAATATATTCAAGTCCTTAAGCTGAATGAGCATGAACTCTGTCTCCTCATTGCTCCAGAAGTGCACGTTTCTGCTCGCCATTTTCTCTTCTTCGTTTGTTCCTCCTGACCTCTTCTGCTGCTCACTACTACTGTTGTCATGCCGACTGAGGCTGTCATGTTTCCTGCTTGTGGTCTTGTCACAAGCAGGAAATACATTATGACTGACCGCACAAATCTCTAGAATAAGGTCAGCAGCTGTGTGTGCGCGCACATTCGGTTTGTATTTTGATTGTCAAATGACTGTTGAATATTAAAGTAATTTAGCCTGTATTTTGTGGCCAGGTGAGAGGATCCTGCTGGAAAAGTGTCGGTTTGTCTGATGTACAAAAACATACAGAACAAATATCTATCGATAATTCATTACCTTTCTTTGAAATTTACCCTGAGGAGATATGTAAACCCACAGTTTACCCTGAGGAGGATAAACTAGCATTTAGCTACACAGAAAACCGTGAAGAAAAAAAACCCACCGTTTTTCAGACAACCAGCAAAGCCATACATGAACATCTCAAAATTCCCACTCAATGCCTTAAGCAGTGTTTAATGTTTTACACTGAAAAGGAAAAGACATTGGTGTAGTCTAATAATACAGGGCGGAGAAAGGAGGAGCTTCTTCCTGTTCCACTTCTGAGGGGGGAAAAGATTATAAAAAACACATTTCGTTTATACTCTCCATGTTTAATCAATCAGCCATAATTGGAAGATACATGGTTATGGACACACTCAGGCCTTTCAATTACATGAAACCTGTGACGGATCACGTCGTAGACACCCAAATTAAGCAACAAAGTGTAATAAATAAATAAATAAAACCCCGAAGTGTTGATTTAATAAAATTGGCTGCATAAAACAAATCAAGACACCGACTTGGACGAGCGAGACTCGAGTACCAATGACCACAGCAGGATTTCCACGTTAGGTAAATTTTCTTCTTTTATATTGTTTTATGGCGGTCAGCAAACAGCTTTTAGGTGCATTACCGCCACCTTCTGGAGTAGAGTGTGAACCAGAATATTTCACACCATACTGTGTTATTTACCAGCTGGGAGGTCCGTATGGTGAAATACCGTGACCGAGGTCTTGAAAGTACTGACCGAGGCCAGTATTCAAGGCCGAGGTCAGGGTATTTCACTATACGGACCGACCTTAAGCTGGTAAATAATTATGTATTTTTTTCTTTACCAAATTCTAACAGAAAACGAGAGCGCCCGAAAGGGAAAACCAAGCCGAGCCGCCATTTTGAATCTTCATTCACGGCTGTAATGCAAATTGCTTCCTCCTCGGTATATAAGTGCACTTCCATGGCAGGAAAAAAACTACATTTTGCCACCTATGTAGTCCCCCATTTATACAAATAGGAGTCATTCAGGATTCAGCCATGTTTTTGCTCGGTGTTAGCAAATTACAGGTTTTTAGCTTTCTCCTGAAATGTTTTCTTTTATTTCTTCTTCCTCAGGGTAGTAAAACTCGCTTTCGCTGTGAACACTGTTGTTATCGCTATCCATGCTGTAAAATTAATGCTATTGTCCTGAGAAATGCTGGCAAAAATTTATAAGATTTTTGATAATCTTATAAATAAATCTTATAAAAAAATGATAAATGTTGACAAAAAATGCTACTACAGTATGTTTGTTGTTGTGAACGAGCAAGTCGCCAGAGGTCCGTAACTGGGGTCCGTACCCTAGGATACGGACCCGCTCGCCAGCCAATCAGAGCGCAGGACTTGGACCGCGAAAAAAATAATTTACTAATTCTCCTAATAATTCCTGTATCATTTAAAAACAGCCCTATATCCCACGTTATCTGACCTCAACTGCAATATCTCTCTGATACCTAGTGTCATATGATTTAAATCAGGTAAAAGACTGAATAAAAGAGAGCTATTCAGGACATAACTGTGTGTATTTAAGATATAGATACAGTTTGCATCTTAAATCCACACAGGTGTGTAAGTGTGGGTGGAATCAGTGACTTGGAGCTTGGTCCTCTTGTTGATGACAGTCTTAGATGCTGGCCTTTCATTAGTGTGCTATTGTTCTTAAGTTTACTTATTCTGCCTTATTCCAACACGTTTTTTGGATCCACTCCTCCTCCTAGGGCGTTCGAGATAGAGACACCGTTCCAACTCTGAGACGTCTGGCCTGAAGTGGTGTAGTGTGCTTGTATACAGCTTTTGGATCAACGCACCCGTTCTCTTGTTCTTGTCATTTTTCTTTTGTTTTTTTCCCATAGAGAATGAATAGGGCTCATGAATCGAATCGTCCTACTCGGACACGCTCCATCGCAGATGCACCAAACCTCATGTGATACTTCAGGCCAACTCCCCCGACACATACATGCAATCGGTTCTGACCCACACTCATACTTTTCCTTTCTTTTTGCTCATCCCTTTTTCCTCCATAGGCTTGCATTGATTTTTGGCCCCATTGAAAATGAATGGTGTTTCAGGAGAAAAACTTTCACTCTCCATCAATTTTTTTAACCAAGTGACCAAACTTCAAGAAACTTCACTTGATGCCTCAGGCCAAGTCCCCGCACAGATCCATCCCCTCATCTGAGACCTGCACTCGTCTTTTCCTTGGTTTTCACGCATCTCTTTTTACCTCCATAGGCTTCCATTGATTTTTGGCCCCATTCAAATGAATGGAGTTTTGCTCAGTAACACTTCACCACACATCCACCAAACTTCATATGGCAGCTCAGGCCAAATCACCCATCACACACACGATATCGGTTCTGACCAGCACTCGTCTTTGTCTTGCCTTTCATCCGTCCATTTTTTCTCCATTTTGCCGCTAATCAATGGAAGCTTGACTGAGTCATTCCTCCCTTCCCCCATAGGTGATGATGCATTTGGCAAGGATCTGCTCATTTGAGACTTTGACAGCAAATCAACTTCAACTCAATGGCCACTTTATTAGGAATACTTACATGCACACACAATAGCAATTAGCATATAAGCATTCACATGTTACCATGCTAGCTGTTAGCATGTTACCCATTACGATATCATGCCTGCTGTTAGCTCGCGAGTTGTTAGCATGTTCACCATTAGCATGTTATCATGAGAGCTGTTAATATGTTAGGATTAGCATGGTAGCATGCAGAGTTCGCATGTTTGCTGTTAGCGAGTTCGCCTGAGCATGTTAGCATGCTAACTGTTAGCGAGTTAGCTGTTAGCATGTCACCCTCAGCGTGTTAGCATGCTAAAAGTTAACATACTAGCCATTAGCATGTCAGCCTGTTAGCTGTTAGCATGATAACTGTCAGCATATTAGCCTTAAAGTGTTAGAATTTTAACAAATAGCATGTTAATCATTAGCATGTTAGAATGCTAGCTGTTAGCATGTTATCTATTAGCATGTTAGCATTAACATGTTAACATGCTAGCTTTTAGCATGTAAGTATGTTGTTAGCATGTTAGTATGCTAACTGTTAGCATGCTAGTTGTTAACATGTTGGCATTAGCATGTTGGCATGATAGCTTTTAGCATGCTAGCTGTTCTGCTACAGCTCAGCAAGCACACTTTGCATTTTCTCTGCGGAAATGCAGTCTAGTTTAAACTAAGATATTTTACCCAACTACATACTGTGAATTGCGCTGCCGATTCTTGTGATGGGACTGAAAAACCTTTTGTGTCGCAGGTCGGCTACAGGTTTGTCTCTTTGATGGCAACAGTGCAGAACTTGCTTTTTCATTCACAGGCTCCTTTCCTCCAGGCTCTCCTCAGGCCCCAACACATCTTTTAAATAACTATTCTAATTATGTTTGTCATGTACATCAAGAGGGATTAATGCTGTAGACATTTTGCAGTAAAGGTAAAAATAATTCATAGATTTATTCATAACTTTGTAGCTAAAAAAAAAAGCAGCAGCAGGTTTAAAGGGCATATTCTGGACCAATTTCATTTTTTTAAAAAATATGAAAGTATGTCCCTTTACACACTCATCCAGAAGGGTAATTTTGCACAAGGCCATCTTTCTACAGCAGAAAAAAATAAAACATCTGGAAAAATCCCAAGGGAGTCTGGAGCCAGATTCGTGGCGTAACCTGCGAAAGGGCCAGCAGGCTGCGCGAGCTTTGCGCAGTCTCAGTGCACAGCCTGTGTAGACCAAGCACTCCCATTTCTCTCTCATTGTCCGGTCTTTTGGGAAACGATCAGGGGCGTAGCCATCATTTTAGAAGTCAGGGGGACAAATTGTTCAGAGGTCTACTGAGTGAGTTATCATCCTCTTGCATTCAATTGCACCTCTCTTTAGCAGCTAAAGAATCACATAACCACAAACAGCACAGCACCAGGGAACCGACTTTAGTTCTTTAAAATGATATACTATCAAAATCTAAAGTCAAAATCTATAAATCTATAAAGTAAAATTTATAAATAGAATTAAGAATAGTAGTAGTGACATAGCTAGTTATATTCTCCTCTCAACTGTGACCCTGCATAATTATCCCTGTTGGCCTCTGGTCCACTGTCTCCTCTCTCACCCTGCTCTTTCTATTGTGGCAATAAAGATTAAAAAATGTGTGGAAAGCAACATTTTGAAACAGAATTAGGAATACAGTAATAATAATCAGCAAATTCATGTACTTTAAACTTTAACTACCACAAAAATAAATTAAATCTTTACAAAAATAACAGTCAAAGGAACACAAATACATTTATATTCTTATTTTCTACCCAGAAGTGAGTAATCTTAGCCTGGGCCCGTCCATCCTAAGCGTTAGCCAGACTAGAGTAATCTTAGAGTAGCCAAAATAGTAACATTACTCAAGTAAGAGTATTGTTACTTTAGAATAATATTACTCAAGTAAAAGTAAAATGTATTTTGCAACAAAACAACTCTTAAAGTGCCATTCCACCATTGGATGTATTTTTTTGGCATAAAATACAATATATTTTATGACAACATGACTAGACCGAGAAATCTTTTAGCTTCAAAATGATATATCAAACATAATTTTTTGACAACGACAAGTATATTAATTTTGCGACCAAAGTCACCTACCCTTTTAATTTCCACGTGGTAGTGAAACGTGATGTCATCGGCAGGTTCCCCTTCTTGTGTACCACGTCACGTGTGACGTGGCACAGATTATCAGCAATGGCGGATAGAACGCGATTTCCACTTGTCGATCGCTGTGCCGATATTCACCGTCGACCGTCTCCTTTGGGCATCACTTGCTATTTTCCTTCGCTTCTTTTCCGAAGCTGACAATCGCGTTCTATCCGCCATTGCTGATAATCTGTGCCACGTCACATGTGACGTGGTACACAAGAAGGGGAACCTGCCGATGACATCATGTGACGTGGCACAGATTATCAGCAATGGCGGATAGAACGCGATTGTCAGCTTCGGAAAAGAAGCGAAGGAAAATAGCAAGTGATGCCCAAAGGAGACGGTCGACGGTGAATATCGGCACAGCGATCGACAAGTGGAAATCGCGTTCTATCCGCCATTGCTGATAATCTGTGCCACGTCACACGTGACGTGGTACACAAGAAGGGGAACCTGCCGATGACATCACGTTTCACTACCACGTGGAAATTAAAAGGGTAGGTGACTTTGGTCGCAAAATTAATATACTTGTCGTTGTCAAAAAATTATGTTTGATATATCATTTTGAAGCTAAAAGATTTCTCGGTCTAGTCATGTTGTCATAAAATATATTGTATTTTATGCCAAAGAATACATCCAATGGTGGAATGGCACTTTAAGAGTACAATTTATCCAAAAAGTTACTCAAGTAAATGTAATGGAGTAAATGTAACTAGTTACTACCGCCTCTAAGTTAGCTAGTTAGCTTAACTAACTAAATTGACATCTATTTGTCATCTTTTAGCTAAACATTATCTACATTCAACAGCCTTACTCAACTTACACGGTTTGTTTGGAAAAAAAAAAAACTGTCTCAACCTGTGGTGGGCCTGCCTCAGCAGAGGGTGTATTGTGTTAAGTGGCCGAAACACCCGGTGACGCTCAGGTATACAACTGATGATGTGTTCCGCTGTAAAAGCTGTGTAGCACCCACCCGTCCTACAAATGGTGCAAATACTAGGGATATGTAACATCAAGTCCTTTCAATGAATCTTTAGCCTCTTGGCTGGTTTGCTGAACATACAGAAGCACTGCCCAGATCTGAATCACACCAAAGATACTCGTACAATATTTTCTAAAGCGTCTCTGATCGCACACCACAGCAGTGTTTGTTTGCTGCCTCAGCTCCGCCTGCTCATGATGAGTCCAGAGGCGGCTCAGAAAAACGCGTTTCCACATGTTAAAAATGAATTGAGTGGTTGTAATGGCTGTAAAAAGCAGGGGCGTCACTAGGAATTAAGCTTTACTGGGGCACTGCCCCCCGACACATATACAAAATGCCCTCCCTGCCCCCCCGCACAATGCACCTTAACGTTCCTGTCCCCAGCCTATGCAAAGTGGATAATTCTCATGCTCTCGTGGATGAAGTTATGCGAGGAATAGGTCAACGAGACGGAAAACACATCCCAGTCCCCAAAAAATGTATTGTTGGCATTTGGGCTTTTAATGCATGCTGATGCTAAACGTGTCACCTCAATTCTCACGATTCACGAACTTAGCTGGTTAGTTAGGACTGACTAGCACATAGCCTACAACCTTAATCTTACCTCTCTCACCCTCCTCCTCATCTGTCACTGTTTCCCTGCCCCGTCTCTGCTTCGTGAGAAGAATTGTCTGATATCCATCTGGAAAAGTAATTTAATATCGTTTAATTCGATGTAGTTTAATGGGTTTGTTAGAATATGATTTGCTTAGTTTTGCTGCAAAAACTTCACGCTACCTTAACTCATCCAGAGCCCGTTCTCTGACTCATCCAAAGAGTAGACTCATCTCTCCAGTAGGCTAAATGGACTCATGGCACGCCGCACGCACGCTATGTTTACAGTGAGAATCTCCCAGACCAATCAGAAAATTAGTTAGAAAGAAGAGGCGATAGAAGTTTGAAACACACTCTGTCCTACAACTTACAGTAGATAAATGATCTGCCAAAGAAACTAGTTTGTTACGAAAATCTTTCAAAATTTTCTTACTGGGGCACAGCTGATTTTTACTGGGGCACGTGCCCCAGTAAAAAAGGTCTAGTGATGCCCCTGGTAAAAAGTGCGGGGGACAGAGGGCACAAATACGGAAACGATGAGCGCTAATCCCATCAAGATTGGTGTTGCTACACCCTCATATGATACATCTGTTAACCATTTTAATAATTACGCAATAACGTTGAAGAAATTTGCAGACAGTGTTGCCAGATACTGCTGACGTTTTCCAGCCCAAAATATGTTCAAAACCCGCCAAAATGCACTTAAAACCGCCCAAAATGTAAAATGTACTTGATGCCTATCTTGTAAAGTAAAAATATGCAGCTAAAGACCAGTATACTATTTGTAAATCGAACAACAATGCAAACAACTTCTAAATGGCAACATGAGACCATCAGTGCTGGAGGTGAAAAATCTGCTGTCTGGTACTCGGCTCCGTATGGTTGAATCAGATTATAACTTTGCAATCATCTGCTGTGTTCTGAATCCTACATGCACCAATAGGTGATGCACACGCATAATATTATGTAGGCTATGTTAGGCTACGATGCATATCTAACATCTGCATTGCTGAAGTTATTTATTTTTTATTTGTCTTTTATTTATTTATATTTTTATTTATCCTGTTTGTTTTGTTAATTTTATAGGCCTAGTTATTCTGCTTAATTTATTTTTGTCTACATCCATGTATTTTCTTCATCTGTTTTCCTGATTTTTGTGGATTTGTTAGATTGTACCTGTTTTATATACTTCAATTTAAAAAAAAGTTAGGCTACGATGCATGGCTGAATGTAACATAAGAGAAAATGGAGAATAGATTGCGTCATTCTTAGTGCATTCCCACTCCTTTCTGTACTTTTTTTGTATTTTGCCCACTTTGGCATCTTGACTAGCCGTCGTTCACTAACTGCACTCTGTGTCATGTGATGCCCACGAGCTCTGATTGGCTCACAGAAGTGTTTAATATGGATTGGATTGGATGTAGACTAGTGGACGTAGATAGTACATACCGTAGAATGTGCTGCATCAAAGTCCTTCTAAGGCTATATAAGTGTCTCTGGCTGCATTCTCACACAGAACGTTGGTGCGAAATATTTATAAACTTCTGATAAAAACCCACTGAACTAACGTCAAACCCGCCCAATTTTTGCCAACCAGCCCAAGCTAGCCTGGGAAATCCCATGCTGCTTTGCACAATCGTTCCGATCTGAAAAGACATATTTCACTTGTGATATGGTCTGGTGTTAACCAGACTAAAGGCCAATTTATGCTGACAATGCAGTCCTCGCAGACGGTGTCGCAGATAGCGTCTGCGTAGCCCCCCCACCTTCGCAGACGCCCTGCGCGCACCTCCCAAAAATTGTGACCACCGCAGAAGCCTCGCAGACAGCGTCGCAGACAAGAGGGCTCTGATTGGTCCACTCTACATCCGCTGTACACACACTTCCTCTTCCCTACTTTCCCGGTTTGTTTTGTTTTCACGACCGCTATTTTTAAAAACACGAGCGAAGATGGAGCAGCACGAAGAGCGGTTGATCGAGGAAGTGAGGAAGTACGTACATCTATACGACTCCAGTTCTAGTCATTATAAGTAACCGGAGGATAAACACTCCACTAACCACACCCACCAACTACTCCTAGCGATTTCGCGACTTCGCGCCCCCTTGCGTTGTAGCGGTGAATAACATCGCGCACGCCTATTACTCCTCGCTCAACGATAAATTACAACTGTCTGCGAAAAGCTATCTGCGAAAGCCTTGTCGCAAGAGCATGCAGAGGCCTTAAGCCCAAGCCATTTTTTGCCCGCAAAGTAGAATTCAAAACCGCCCAATCTGGCAACACTGTTTGCAGAAAACCACCAGGTCGGTTTTTTTTTTTTTTAATTTGTGAGAGTGTGAGAGAAACCACCAGGTCAGGTTTTTTTTTTTTATTTGTGAGAGTGAGTGTGAGAGAAACCACCAGGTCGTTTTTTTTTTATTTATTTGTGAGAGTGTGAGAGAAACCACCAGGTCGTTTATTTATTTATTTATTTGTGAGTGAGTGAGTGAGTGAGAAACCACCAGGTCGTTTTTTTTTATTTATTTGTGAGAGAGAGTGTGAGTGAAACCACCAGGTCTTTTTTTTTTATTTATTTGTGAGAGTGAGTGAGTGAGTGAGTGAGTGAGAGAGAGTGTGAGAGAGAAACCATCAGGTCGTTTTTTTTTTTTTTTTTTATTTGTGAGAGAGAGTGTGAGAGAAACCACCAGGTCTTTTTTTATTAGTGTGAGAGAAACCACCAGGTCTTTTTTTATTAGTGTGAGAGAGAAACCACCAGGTCGTTTTTTTTTTTGTGTGTGTGTGTGTGTGTGTGTGTGAGAAATCGTTTTCTCATAAACAAACCAGCGCTGATGTAGGATTCAGAAGGAGGAGTCCCGCAGATGACGTCACGAAAATCAATGTTTGTCGGGAAATCCAAATGCCAGGTGTTTCAGAGGCGGACCAATTCGCCTCAAATGGCTCGATTTCAACTGAATTTTTCTGGTATTGCGCAAGGTATAAAAAAAATGCACAGAATGCAGAATGTTACAGATATTTGACCAAAGTTTAATATAAAATAGGAGAATTACATTGATCTTGCTCCTGAATTTACCCGTGATATGCACTTTAAACACAGAGCACGGGGAAAACAGCACTTTGCGCGTGCAGAAAAGCCCACATTACCCTGTATCACGGCGGAAAAAGCCCAAATTCGGAAATGCAGGGTGTAGCCCAAAATCTGTAACTGAAAGGCCTGACACTGGAACTCCCCTGGTTGATTTATAAGCACCATTTCCGCATTACTCCGGTCTTTTACGCACAGCTCCAGACACTGAAGCGCGATGAGCAGCAGAGGAAGACCGCGCAAAGTCCCGGAGGAGAACCCAGGCGCGTCTACAGCTAAAAGTCCACCGGCTCCGCTACAGGAGGAGAAGGTAGACAAGAAATCCACGGGCACCAAAGCGAGCCGCTCTTCAAAAGTCCAGGAAAGTCCAGAAGTCCGTCCGAGGGGACAGTCAAAGGATGCGAACTGTACCGCAGAGCAACAAATGCCCAAAGCAACCAAAAGTGGCGAGAAGAAAGTAGCGTCCCGCTGCTCAGCAAAGAGAGACAAACACACTGAAGAGAATCCGAGCAAAGATCTCCAGAGTGCTCCTGAAAACGTAAAAAAAAGCCAGAGATCGGTGTCAACCAAAACAACAGACCCCAGAACAAAAAGTCCAGAAGTCTGTCTGAGGAGATCTCCAAGTGATGCTCAATCTACAGAAGAGACACGAACGACCAAAACAGCAAACAGTGGGGAAAAGAAAACCTCACTTATCTGCTCAGTGGAAAGAGGCAGCAGTATGAAAGCGAATCCAGGTAAAGTCCTTCAGGCTGCTCTTGAAAAGTTAAAGGTAAAGAAAAGCCAGAGATCAGAATCCGCCAAATGCGTCAACGACATCCAGAATAAAGTCACTGAGCATGTGAAACTGCACCTGGACTGGTGCAAAGATATCAACGTTCTGAAGACAGGAAGCTACTACGAAAACGTTAAAGTAAGTGACCTTGTAGACATCTGAAGAACAGTGATGGATCTTTGTGTCTCGATCCTTAACATGAATGTTGACTGTAACAGGTGTTTTTTTTTTGTTAATAAATATATAATAGATCTGCGAGCCTGACGAGTTTGATGTCATGCTGACTGTTCGTGTGGACAGGGTGACCCTCCAGCCTTTCTCAGATGATGGTGCTTTCTATAGTGTGAAAATGAAACGGCACACTCAAAGACATCCTTTAGACAAGTTTCTCAAGGAAGATAATACCATCATGGCCAGTGAAATGCTCAAAGAATTCCATGAGAAAGTAAAGGACGCTGTGAAAGCACTACAGTGTAAGAAGTATCCTGTAATGACTAACTGCTGGTGGTGATGAAACTGCTACATATTAAAGGTGTGTGTGTGTGTGTGTGTGTTGTAGATAATGTTACACTGGAGAGGAAGAAGGGCGGCTGTCCAGCTGTAACTCTGCACGTGCAGAAGAATGGCCGGCACATTTTTATCGATTTTGTTCTTGCTCTGGAAGTCCACTCAAGCTGGCCCATTTTCACTAACGATGGCTTCAGCATAGAAAATTGGCTTAGCAAAAAAGTGAAGATGGACCAGAGATGGAGAGAGTTTTATTTAGTGCCTAAATATGAAGGAAGAGGCACCGTAGAGAAGGATGGAATTATGGCCAAAGGTAAATGAACCACTATAATTTTTCTTCTAATATATTATACACATACAGTACCAGTCAAATGTTTGGACACACCTTCTATTCACCTTCAGTTTACCACGTAATTACATTTATGTTCCATATGTTAATAGTTTTGATGTCTTCAGTATTCTAGTGTAGAAAATGGTCAAAATACAAAAAAAAAAAAAAACATGAATGAGTAGGTGTGTCCAGACTTTTGATTACTCTCTCTCTCATTCATAAGTATTTGGACAGTAACACAATGTTCTTAATTTTGCCTCTGTACACCACCACAACTGATTTTAAATGAAGCCATCTCAAAGGAGGAAACAAAGCATTTGGTCATTTCAGTGGGTTTCAGACTTCAGGTGGTCATTGACTGAAAAGGATTTACAGCCAAGTATTAAAAATAATACTTGTGCTGGTTTGTCCAATTACTTTTGAGCCTTGAAAATGGCAGGACTATGTAAAAAATACATGGCTGTAATTACTAAACAGTTCATGCAATATTTTTGTTAAACCCCTTAAATTAAAGCTGAAAGTCTACACTTCCATCACATCTCATTTCAAATCCATTGCGTTGTTGTACATTGTAACCTTATTAAATTGTCACTGTCCACATGCCTATGGATAACACACAACTACACACTTATCCACTTTATTCGGAACATCTGTACACCTGCACATTCATGTTATCTAATCAGCCAGTTGTGGCTGCAGCACAGTGGAAAAATCATGCAGAATAGGGGTCAAGATGTTTAATTAATTATGGGGTCATATTAATGTCAAAACTAGAGGGTGATAAAACATAAGGTGAAAAAATAGACCTGCAAGTTTTAGTGTGTGTAAATATCCAACTTGAGTGCAATTGTGAAACATGTATGCTCAAACTGTCTCTTTCCTTTTCGAGTGTCTTTTCTTTCTCAATTTGATAGTTGTCCTTGCGTGCCAAGTGCATTACACCTTCGGCTGCTGTCTGTGCTTGAGTGAAATTTTTACACTTGCGTTTTGACATGGCGGTGGTTTTGACAGTTTGGGGGGCGGGCTCATGCCCTTTCTCTCAGGAATGCTGCACTGTGTTGAAGCAGTGGAGTTGGAGAGGATGAGCTGGGGAAATGCAGTGTATTTTGTGTGAGCAATTTAGTATTGTGTAACCCCTCCACATCTTTGCTAAGAAGGTAGAAATCTGAATCATGTACCTGTCAATTCCTTAAGTCTTCAGATGCAGCCATAACAACGTACTCTACTCCAGACTTGTCTCTCTAGATCATCCGCTCCAACGCAGTGCCATGTTGCTCAGATAAATTGATGTAGACTATAACCAATTACAAAACCAGGAGCCATCAACCAATAGCATTCGCTGCCAGAAATGGCACAATCCTGCCCCAAACTGTCAACATCACCCCTGTGGCAAAACCTGAGTGGAAAAAAATTTCACTCAAGCAGAGAGCAGCTGAAGGTAATCCACTTGGTGCATGAGGACAACTATCAAATCGAGAAGGAAGAGAGTTTGAGCATATATGATATATGATAAATGCGCGCACAATTCTTCTTTCTGTGCTCGCAAGTGGGATATTTACACACATGAAATGTTAAAACTTGCAGGTTTATTTTTCCCCCCTCTGTGTTTTAGCACCTTCTAGTTTTGACATTAATGTGCTGCCATAGTTAACATTCACATCAAATATCGGAATGAAGGAAAAAAATGTGAACTCGGACTTTGATTGTGGCATAGATGTTGCTAGACTGAGTATTTTATAAATTGTTCTCTCCTTTCTGTGTAAATTCTAGACGTGTGCGCGTACACGCGTGAAAATCCCAGATCAGCCATTTATGAAATACTCAAACCCCTCCATCTTTTACCAACATCTACACCACAACTACAGTCACAGGGATCACACTTTTTTTTTTCTTCATTCTGATGTTTGATGTGAACATTAACTGAAGCTCTTGACCTTTTTATTTATTTTTTTAGTTTTGAAGCTTGTAGGACAGTTAAAAGTGAAAAGTCGTGGCTCTTGATGGTAAACTGATGGAAAGATGTAAATTTGGTGTGATGTGGGCAGATGCTTGGAGAATTTCGTTTTCACATGTGGAGAAGTACATCTTGAAAAACCATGGCAACAGTAAAACCTGCTGCGAGGGAGGACAGAAATGCTGCAGGTGAATTTTCACACACACAATCCAATGAAACTGCTACAGGCTCTCTCTTACATGTTGTAACGTGTAATATTTTGGATATGCTTTAAAAATGGTCTTGTTCTAATTGGTGATTAAAAATCTAACAAAGTGTGGTTATGTGCATCAATCAATAAATAAAATGCAGTGCTCCAGTTATTGAATGAGACCAGTGCGTATTAACCAGTCACGAATAATGATTCTCAGTGTCTTAATTTTCCCTTCTTCTGCTAGTTGAATGTCTAAGCTGAAAGTCACTTTTCCTCCTAACTTTCACACTTAAATTTCAACAGACCAGTGAAAAATTCCTCATTTTAACCCATCGGGAGTGCAAGAGACTCAAAGAAACACACACTTCTGCACTTGTGAATATTTTGTGAGTAAATAAGATCATATAGTGTATATACACTGGCTGAAAGTACATGGACACTTGAGTATTGAATATCCCATTCCAAAACCATGTGCATTAATACTGAGGTTTCCCTTCTTGGCTGCTCTAACAGCCTCCACTCTTCTGAGAAAGTTTTACACTAGATTGTGGATCATAGTTCTGGGGGTATGTTCCACAAGATTGTAAGAGGTCAGGCACTAATGTCTAGCAAGATGCCCTTGTGTGAAGTTGCCATTGCAGTTCATCTCAAATGTGTTCATTGGGGTTGAGGTCAGGGCTGTATGCAGGCCACTCGAGTAGTTCATCTCCAACCCTGGCAAACCATGTCTTCATGGATTTCAATTTCTGCACAGGGGCAATGGAACATGTCTGTACTTCTTAAAGTGCATATTCTGGACCAATTTTGTTTTTTTTAAAAATATGAAAGTATGTCCCTTTACGCACTCATCCAGAAGGGTAATTTTGCACAAGGCCATCTGTCTACAGCAGAAAAAAATAAAATAACAAAATGCGTCTGGAAAAATCCCAAGGGACTCTGGAGCCAGATTCGTGACGTTACCTGCGGAAGCGCCAGCAGGCTGCGTGAGCTTTGCACGGTTTCAGTGCACAGCCTGTGTAGACCAAGCGCTCCCATTTCTCTCTCATTGTCCAGTCTTTTGGAAAATGATGAGTACTAATCCCATCAAGATTGTTGCTACACCCTCCTACGATACATCTGTTAACCATTTTAATAATTGCATGATAACGTTGAAGAAATTTGCAGAAAACCACCAGGTCGTTTTCTCATAAACAAACCAGCGCTGACGTAGGATTCAGAGGGAGGTGTCCCACACGTGACATCACGAAAATCAATGTTTGCCGGGAAATCCAAATGCCAAGTTTTTTCAGAGGCGGACCAATTCGCCTCAAATGGCTTGATTTCAACTGAATTTTTCTGGTATTGTGCAAGGTAAAAAAATTGCACGAAATGCAAAATATGACACATTTGACCAAAGTTTTATATAAAATAGAATTACATTGATCTTGCTCCTGCATTTACCTGTGATATGAACTTTAACACTACAGCATACAGAGACATTCTGTATAATTGTGTTTCCAGCTTTGTGGCAACAGTTTGCGGATGAAACATACAGTGTCTTGTAAAAGTATTTATCCACCTTGGTGTTTGTCCTGTTTTGTCCCATTACAAGCTGGAATTAAAATGGATTTTTGGGGGGTTAGCACCATTTGATTTACACAACATGCCTACCACTTTAAAGGTGAAAATTTTTTAATTTTAGGGTGGCACGGTGGTATAGTGGTTAGCACTGTCACCTCACAGCAAGAAAGTTCTGGGTTCGAGCCCAGAGGCCGACGGGGGGCCTTTATGTGTGGAGTTTGCATGTTCTCCCTGTGTCAGCGTGGGTTTCCTCTGGGTGCTCTGGTTTCCCCCACCGTTCAAAGACATGCAGTTAGGTTAACATGGGGCAGCCTTGGGCTGAAGTACCCTTGAGCAAGGTACCTAAACGCCTAGCTGCTCCCTGGGTGCTACAGTATGGCTGCCCACTGCTCTGGGTATGTACGTGTGCTCGCTGCTTCAGATGGGTTAAATGCAGAGAATGAATTTCACTGTGCTTGAGTGTGCATGTGACACAGGCTTCTTCTTTATTGTGACACAGACAATAAGATGAAAACAGGAATCTGGACTGTGCATAGGTATTCAACCCCCCCATCAATACTTTGTAGAGCCATCTTTTGCTGCAATTATAGCTGCAAGTCTCTTGGGGTATGTCTCTATTAGCTTAGCACATCTAGCCACTGGGATTTTTGCCCATTCCTCAAGGCAACACTACTCCAACTCCAAGTTAGATGGATTGTGTTGGTGTACAGCAGTCTTCAAGTTATGCCACAGATTCTCAATTGGATTGAGGTCTGGGCTTTGCTTAGGCCATTCCAAGACATTTTAAATATTTCCTTTGAAACCACTCCAGTGTAGCTTTAACAATATGTTTCAGGTCATTGTCCTGCTGGAATGTGAACCTTCGTCCCAGCCTCAAACCTCTGGCCGACTCAAACAGGTTTTTCTCCAGTATTGCCCTGTATTTAGTGTCAACCAGCTTTCCTGTCCCTGCAGATGAAAAACAGCCCCACAGAATAATGATGCCACCACCATGCTTCACTGTTGGAATGGTGTTCTCCGGGTGTTGGGTTTGCGCCACACATGGTATTTCCCATGATGGCCAAGAAGTTCAATTTTAATCTCATTTGACCAGAGAATGTTCTTCCATGTGTTTGGGGAGTCGATCACATGCTGTTGGGCAAACTCCAAACGTGTTTTCTTTAAGCAATGGCTTTTTTCTGGCCACTCTTCCATAAAGCCCCGCTCTGTGGAGTGTACAGCTTAAAGTGGTCCTACGGACAGATACTCCCATCTCCACTGTGGATCTTTGCAGCTCCTTCAGTGTTATTTTATGTCTTTGTTGCATCTCTGCCCTCCTTGCTTAGTTGGTGAGTTTTGGTGGGCGGCCTTCTATCAGGTTTGTAATGGTGAGATGTTCATTCCATTTAGCTATAATGGATTTAATGGTGCTCCCTAAGATATTCAAAGTTTGGGATTTTTTTTTTTTAAAATAACCCAACCCTGATCCATACTTCACAACTTTTTGTTTTTGACATGTTTGGAGTGCTCCTTGGTTTTCATGTTGCTTGCTTAGTTGTGTTTCAGGGTCCTTCCAGAACAGGTTATGACAGTGACATTATGTAACAGATCATGTGACACTAATTGCACACAGGTAGATCTTAACTAATTGTGACTTATGAAGTGAATCAATTAGACCAGCTCTGATTTAGGGGTTTCATACAAAAGGGAGTGAAGTACCTCTGTCCACTGTTTTTTCATCTTAATTGTTTTATTGTGACAAATGACAATTTTCACCTTTAAAAGTTGTAGGCCTGTTGTGTAACTCAAATGGCGCCAACCCTCCAAAAATCCATTTTAATTCCAGCTTGTAATGTGACAAAACAGGACAAACACCAAGAGGAATGAATACTTTTGCAAGACACTTTCACTTTTTAATTCCCCGATGACAGTAAAAATCATACACTATATGGTTAAAGGCTTATAGACTTCTGACCATAACACAATCAGCTTTAACATGACTGAAATGGAACCTTTAAACCTGCTCCAATGATAGACTAAGGGCGTATTCACACCTACGTTGTTTGGTCCGGACCAAACGAACCAAATTTCCCTTGGTCCGGACCTTTTGGGTTGGTCTGAATACAAACCACCGAACTCTGGTCCAGACCAAACAAGCGGACCGAGACCGAGCTGCAAGGTCGGACTCGGTCCGGACCAAAGGAACTCTGGTGCGGACCTTTTGGAGGTGTGAAAGCAGACCGGACCTAATCTGACAGTTTTGCTTTTTTGTACCTTGGGAGCTTCCGTCATTTGTTGAGCATTATGGGAAACAGAGTCTTGACACTCCACCGCAAAGTGCAAACACTGTTTCGGTTGTCAAGGGAACCTTACAACAGTCGTTCAGTCATTCAGACCAGTGGTAGGCTAGACTACAGAGTACAAAAAATGAGTAGGGGGCAAATGTGGGCCGAGGAAGAAACGCGTACCCTTGTAGATATCTGGGCAGATGTCCACATATCTGAGCTTTTGGAGAGAACACACAAAAATGCCGACGTGTCTGCTGTATTCAGTGAGAAAATGAAGGAGAAGGGGTTCACGCGCTCCCCAGAACAATGTTGGCTAAAAGTGAAGAAACTCCGTCAGACCTACATTAAAATCAGGGACATTCTTTCAAAAAGTGGCGGTACTAAAAAAACGCAAAAAAAATTCATCTATTACGATGGATAAGGTGAATATCCCGACACATACCTCCTCCGTCTTGCGTGAAGAGCCAGAACTGTCACAACATGATGTGCGCTCATCAGCGCTATCCTCCGTAGCCGCCTTGCCCTTTGAAGTCGTCGTTGATAAATTACTTGTACAACAGCATAGTAATCGCACAATTGTGAAAACAGTAAAAACTGGAAAAAACATATAGCTTTGAGATTAAAAAGAATAACAGCACGGAAAGCCTCCATGACTACTTTTGAACTTAACGCTTTGTGCGCGTGTCGTCTCTGACCAATAGCTGAACGACCTCAGGGCGCGTGGCTTTGTTGACAGATTTTGGTCTGCTTACTAAAATGTACAGTGTGAAAGCGAACCGCACCAAAATGAAAAAATAAAAAAAAACATTTGGTTCGGACCAAAGCAAGTGAACTATCGAACTATCCTGGTCTGAATACACCCTAAGTCTCTAGTGTATTTATTTATTTTTTGCCTTCAAAAGAAATAAATCAATGAAACCTGTGCCATTTCACAGAAAGCAGTGTCTGAAACTTCTGAAATACCTGTTGCAACAGCTGAAGGAGAAGCATCCGGAGGATGTGGACAAGCTCTGCTCGTACCATGCTAAGACAACACTGCTTCATGCCTGTGCTACCAGAGTGAAGGACAGCGAGTGGGAAAGCAGCGAACTCTTGCACTGCTTTGAGCAAATTCTCATGGACTTTGAGCAACACCTGAGGTCCTGCCAACTTCCTAACTTCTTCATCCCCTCCCAAAATCTGTTAAGTGGTATTAACAAGAGAAAAGGCAACCTCCTAGCAGACTACATTGAAATGGAACGTAACAACGGGTTTCCTTTACTGTGTTGAGTCCAGATATTCTGAGTCTCCCAAACTTTGCGTCTGTATAGTAGACAGTGGTGGGATTTATGTAATAAAGGGAACATGCCACCAAAAACTTTTCTTGTTGTTTTTGAAATGTCTCTATGGGACTAGGGAACATGCTGGCCTTTTTCAAAGTGGACCATTACCTTCCCAGGCTGTAACATGCATAGAAAATAGAGTCCAGTTTAAAAAAACAACAACTCCCCCCTCATTCTTTATGGTACCACCCCTCATAGCAATCTACATCAAGAAGGCTAGAGTCTTCTATGTAGTTTTTCAGCAAATGATATCTGGAAGAAACAAGAAGAGATGTCAGGGGAAAAAGCGCAAGCATGCTATTCCAGGATGCACAAAAGAAACCAAGTCTGCATACTCTACCAAAGCATCCGGTGACCTCTTGCTGACCCTTGAAAATCCAGGGAAGAGGATGTAAATCTTGCGCTGGGCTGTGTCCATATTCACAGCAGGTCTCCAAAGTAAACAGCCTGTCCTCTTGGTTGTGGCACTAGTTTGCTGTCCAAGCCTTCATTTTCCTCTTCTGGCTCAGGTTCAATACACAAGGCTGTAATCCTTTTGCAGAAGCCATTGCTTACTTTCTTAGTTTAGCTACAACTCCACGTGTTGGCAGTAAGGGCGTGGTAGCCAGTTCTTGTTCACAGATGTTAGCCAATCAGAGCAATGCTAATTACATGTTTAATATTAAAGCACAACTGCAAAATCAGCCCGTCTTATCCTATAGGCTTTTCATACCATACTAATATGGCATAAGAAAAAAAAAAAGCCAAGGTGTCTCTACAATTAAAAATAAAAATCCTCCGGGAATGATCAATTGAAGTGTATGGCCTGTCCTTTGTAAATGTCTTTTCCTAAAAAATGTCTCGTCTCCTGTTCCATTTTTTACACTCACATCCTACTTTCACTACTCCCCATACCAACTTATGATGTACAACACATTTACAAATCTGAAAAGAAAATAATGGTCTCTCTAATGGGGGTGGCTTAAACAAATCCTTTGCCTTTTTGTCCTATAGGTATGTATACTTCAAGTCTACTAAACAGCCCTCGGTATCTTTTCAAAAAACCAAGCAGGTGTGTGATCTTTAGACCTCATGTACATTGTTTATTTGCAAAACACAAAAGGTCTTTAGAAACATTTATTTCAAGATCATTTAAATGAACAAAAATAATTATGCCAGTTTCCACATGTGGATATATAAAACAAGACTCGAAACAATGTTCCTGGCCAACTAAAATTAAAAAAAAAAAAATCCATGTCTTAAAGTTTGAAACAAAAACTTGAGGCTGGTGCCAGATGAACTCAACTGGCCTCTTCTTTCTAGAAGCAGGGGGGGGGGAGAAGAATGTTAAAATCAAGACAATTTTATCCAGATTAAATTGCTGCCTCTTTATGAGAATTCAAGAGAGCTTTATTATGAATGTCCATATACAAGTACACAGTGCATTGAAATACCGTTTCCCCTCAGGCTCCCCATATTGCATTTATAGGGAAAATAGATTATAAAACTATATTTTATATAAATAAAAAAAAACAACTCTATAGCTATTCAAGTACTATAAATAAGGACAAGTGCAAAGTGAGCATTGTGCATGCATGCGCAAATGGATGAGAAACTGTAGCTTCAATTAGTTATATGCATTTATAATTAGAATTAGTTGTAGACTAAATATTGTAAAACTATACCCAAATTGTTTTAATTGCATTTTCAAAAAAAAAAAAAAAAATTATATATTATATTTTATATATATATATAAAAAGCTGGAGCCTATCCCAGCTGACTACGGGCGAAAGGCGGGGTACACCCTGGGCAAGTCGCCAGGTCATCACAGGGCTGACACATAGACACAGACAACCATTCACACCTACGGTCAATTTAGAGTCACCAGTTAACCTAACCTGCATGTCTTTGGACTGTGGGGGAAACCGGAGCACCCGGAGGAAACCCACACGGACACGGGGAGAACATGCAAACTCCACACAGAAAGGCCCTCGCCAGCCACGGGGCTCGAACCCGGACCTTCTTGCTGTGAGGCGACAGCGCTAACCACTACACCACCGTGCCGCCCCCTGGACCATAATCGATTTGTGAAAAATAAAAATTTATAAATAAGACGGATCATTAATAGCCTTGAATAGATTTATGTACAATTTGTTTTTGTAGTGCTTCAAAAAGACTTGAGTAAAAACACGTGGTTTGCTGAATAATGCCTGATTCAGGTAGGTAATATTAACTAGCACAGTGACTATGGCATTTAAAAACAGCAAATTTCAACAGCCTCTACACGCTAAGGCACCACCCAGGAATACCTTTGTGCACTCGCTGATACTGTTCTGGGAACTCAGGTGGGCCGTCCTCATACTCTATAAAAAATAGATGTGTGTGTATTTTGGGTGGGGCAGGAAAGAGGGTGTTTCAGGGCTTTTCAAATATCTTTGAAATTTCCATTCCTAGTTGGAACACAAGAAAGTGTGTTTTGAAGAGATCATCTTCAAAATCAATAAATGAGAAAGCTCAATATACTTCATTCCATTTTCTAACATTTGTTTGACTGAATATTCCCAATAAAGAATACAGGTCAAAAAGCTGAAACTTTGCCAAATGCATTAGCTTGTTAAAACAAGCCGACTAAACAATGCAAGTTTCATTTTTAAGGAAATTCCCCTCCGCAGACACTGTTTGCAGTTCCCGGAATGCTGCTTGCATGGATGTTGTGCAAGAAGGAGAGCATGCAACTGATGATATTTACAGCTAATCACCTGATTTTTAGTTGTTTTCTTATGCATACAATTTGCACACACACAGGAGCATGAGCAAGACAAATATTTTTCTAAAATTACACTTTCCATGAATAGCTAATTTGTGTAAATGGTTATACAAACTATTTTCAAATCAATCAGTTCTTATCCAGCTTGATAAAAACAAAAGTAGGCACTCATAACCATAAACAAAAGACATATTTAAAAACAAACTTGATTGGAAAAAGTATCTGGACATCACAAACAAACATCGTTAGGGTTTTGTTGAAAAACAATTCTCGTTTCTGACAAGTGCAGCTTTGAGACATCTATGGTAAGAATTAATAAGGTTTTCACAGCAGTCCAATTCGGTTTCTGCCCATTCCTCTTTGCAAATTGTCAACTCCAAGGATATGAGGACTCAATTTCAAAATCCTCCACAAATCTTCAGTGGGATTCAAGGCAAGAGATTGGCTCGGCCATGCAAAGGCTTCGGTCTTGTTTCTTTCGATGTGTAGTGCCCCATTACTGTTTGCAGAGAAGCAGGCCCATAAGCAGCCCCATCCTGCTTGCCAGCTAACTAACTCGATATCATCACTTCTTCTGCAATACATTTTATTTAAACTTAAAAAGATGCAGGAAGTTTAAGTTATATCAGGATTTCATGGCATAGGCAAATCTGATTTCTGCTTATTAATTGTTCAGAATGTGAATAAATGCAGACGTGGCATTTGAAGTGTGACAACTGATTTGAGTGGTAAGTGGCTTCATAATTTAAGAAAATAAATAAGGCAGTTTGCATTGATCTTTTCATGATTGTAGAACTTGAATTTTGTTGGAACAACTTGAATTAATTAATTTGTTTTGACTTAATTTAGTTGTACAGGGGTGCTTGAAAGTTTGTCATCCCTTTAGAATTTTCTACATTTCTGCATAAATATGACCTAAAACAACATCAGATTTTCATACAAGTCCTAAAAGTAGATAAAGAGAACCCAGTTAAACAAATGAGACAAATATTATACATGGTCATTTATTTATTGAGAAAAATGATCCAATACTACATATCTGAATGGCAAAAGTATGCGAATCTTTGCTTTCAGTATCTGGTGTGACCCCCTTGTGCAGCAATAACTGCAACTAAACGTTTCCGGTAACTGTTGATCAGTCCTGCACACCGGCTTGGAGGAATTTTAGCCCATTCCTCCGTACAGAACAGCTTCAACTCTGGGATGTTGGTGGGTTTCCTCACATGAACTGCTCGCTTCAGGTCCTTCCACAACATTTCGATTGGATTAAGGTCAGGACTTTGACTTGGCCATTCCAAAACATTAACTTTATTCTCCTTTAATGATTTTTTTGTAGAACAACTTGTGTGCTTAGGGTCGTTGTCTTGCTGCATGACCCACCTTCTCTTGAGATTCAGTTCATGGACAGATGTCCTGACATTTTCCTTTAGAATTCATTGTTCCATCAATGATAGCAAGCCGTCCTGACCCAGATGCAGCAAAACAGGCCCAAACCATGATACTACCACCACCATGTTTCACAGAGGAGAAGGTTCTTATGCTGGAATGCAGTTTTACTTTCTCCAAACATAACACTTCTGATTTAAACCAAAAAGTTCTATTTCAGTCTCATCCGTCCACAAAACATTTTTCCAATAGCCTTCTGGCTTGTCTACGTGATCTTCAGCAAACTGCAGATGAGCAGCAATGTTCTTTTTGGAGAGCAGTGGCTTTCTCTTTGCAACCCTGCCATGCACACCATTGTTCTTCAGTGTTCTCCTGATGGTGGACTCATGAACATTAGCCAATGTGAGAGAGGCCTTCAGTTGCTTAGAAGTTACCCTGGGGTCCTTCGTGACCTCGCGACTATTACACGCCTTGCTGTTGGAGTGATCTTTGTTGGTCGCCCACTCCTGAGGAGGGTAACAATGGTCTTGAATTTCCTCCAGTTGTACACAATCTGTCTGACTGTGGATTGGTGGAGTCCAAACTCTTGAGATGGTTTTGTAACCTTTTCCAGCCTGATGAGCATCAACAACACTTTTTCTGAGGTCCTCAGAAATCTCCTTTGTTCATGCCATGATCCGCTTCCACAAACACGTGTTGTGAAGATCAGACTTTGATAGATCCCTGTTCTTTAAATAAAACGGGGTGCCCACTCACACCTGATTGTCATCCCATTGATTGAAAACACCTGACTAATTTCACCTTCAAATTAACTGCTAATCCTAGAGGTTCACATATTTTTGCCACTCAGATATGTAATATTGGATCATTTTCCTCAATAAATAAATGACCAAGTATAATATTTTTGTCTCATTTGTTTAACTGGGTTCTCTTTATGGGCAATTCCATGTAAATGTCAACCTCACCATGCAAAAATAAAGCAACATGTAATACATCAAAACCACTCCCAGAGAGATCACTTAGGCCTGTATTTTACAGATGTGAATAAGTTGAACCAATTTGTCACAAGAATCGTTCCCTTCGCCTTAATATGTCAGTCTTTCTTTCTTATAATGTAAACCCCAAGCTAAAATCAACTTTGATCATGTACAATTCTATATTATTGCCACAAGCCACAGAAATGTATGCTAAAATCCACAAAACAGCAAAACAATAGCCATCCTAAATATTATTTAAGAACTTTGATAGTTTTAGCTGATATTTAGAGAGTTTTTCAAAGGGTTATGGTGGTTAAATTGCTGATTTTCTAAACATATGCCATGTCTATTTCAGACGCGTCACATCCATAACGGAATTTCGTCACATCCATAACGCTGACTTTTCCTTCCGAAACTCTGCATGAAATACAAAATATTTTAAACCAAGATTTTTTAATATTCACCTTGGACCCCTCTATCAAATGGATATCTCCATTTCGACATTAGGTTTACAATTTCACAGAGTTTGATAAAAATGTACAGTCACCCAAGAAAAGTGATACTTTTTCTGTCACATCCATAACGCATCTTTTATTGGCGTTTTCTGGCATGCCCTAGATGTACTATGGGAATTGTTCTTGTTCCATCACTTCTCCAGTATGGTACAGCCTTAAAATATGCAACACCTGTTTAAATACTGGGAGACAATAAAACATGCACTGGGTCATTTGTTGCCATTTTGAGTTCAAGTGTCACGTCCATAACGCTGGAATTGCTCTTATCTACTTTTAGGACTTGTGTGAAAATCTGATGTTTTAGATCATCTTTATGCAGAAATATAGAGAATTCTAAAGGGTTCACAAACTTTCAAGCACCACTGTATTTACTACAAATCCTGAGCAAATATCACTTAAAATACCTTGAGGTATGGTTAAAACAACCAACCAAGTCCATCATGCTTACCTAGTGTTCATGATAAATTTACATTATAAAAAAAAAAAACAACAAAGTTGAGCAATGTTTAAAAATTAATAAAATTCATTAAAATCATTATCTGGTATGGAGGCCCAGGATATTTTGACATTGCAGATGTTTGACAAAAACAAAAAGGGAGAACACAACTTGCATAAAACAAATATTTCAACTGATTTCAGAAGATTTTCATATACCCATTTGTTGAGTTTTGAAGGTGCTTCTGGATAAGGAAAAAAAAAGTCCAAAGTATGGCATAGAGACTAATCTTGAGGCAATAGATGGGCAAAAGGTTAGGATATAAACAGTATCTAAGGGTTAAATAACAAGCAAGTGTCTGAATAATTGTCTTCCCCTCACTATATTTGCAAAATCAGTGCAAGAAAACAAATGATTCCCCACATACCGGACAGCAAATCCAGTACGTATAAAGATAGACAGACTGACAGCTGCAGACGCCCATGACTAATTTCAGATAGGAAGTTTATCTTATGATGTTATTTTGGAACAAATTTGTTCATTAACCACTTGCAAAACACTTCATCCCTGGTATTTTCTTTGAGTGTCTTACAGGAATACGGTAATTGCTAGGTGACAGAAATTACTACCTTGTCACTTTAAATCACAATATATTAAAAATAACCACCACCCTTTAAAAACAATATAGCATACCTTCCTTCAGAAGCGCCTGTTCAAGCCTCGTCTGAACCCATCTCTTGCTCCTCTTTGAGTCCGTCCACCTCTGGGTTTAGCAGGAAGCATCTCTTTCTCCTTCTGGTGTTTGTCATAGCGCTCTGCCATCAGCACCAGCTCCTCTGGTACCTCCTACAACACAGTGCAACAAAAGATCCTAGCATGGACATTTTGGTCAAAAGTGTGCGCGCACACGTGCAAACCTACCTGTCCAGCTCTTTCTAAAATGTGTATAAGTTCTCTTGCCACCTTCCAGTCTCCTCTCGTGACCAGGGTTACAGAAACCCCAGATCTCCTAGTAATTAAAATGAAAATAGGTGTGTGTGTGTGTGGGGTGTAAAACAAACACACCAGCTTGATATACTCATACACAAGGCAGAGAAATGCTGTTACCCTGCACGGCCAGTTCGCCCAACTCTGTGTACGTACTCCTCAATGTTACGGGGGAAGTCAAAGTTGAAGACATGCGAGATATCATGAACATCTAGTCCCCTAGAGGCCAAATCAGTGGCCACCAGAATACGCACGCGTCCTGCAGACAGCCAAAGGTAAGCATAGTATTTTTTAAAAATTAGCAACATTTTGATTAGCTGTAAGTTACAGTACCAGTCAAAAGTTTGAACACTCCTTTTAAATCAATGGTTTTTCTTTATTTTGATTAATTAAAAAGACACTTCATGTCTTAAAGTAATGACTGATGTCATTTCTCTCTACTTAGTTGAGCGGTTCTTGACATAATATGGATTACTACAGTTGTGGAATAGGGCTATTTACTGTGTTTTTATTATTTATTGTTTGAGCTAAAACTCATTAAAGCAGCAAGAAATTGCACTAATTAACTTTTGACGAGGCACATCTGTTAACTGAAAAGTATTCCAGATGACCTCGTGAAGCTGGTTAGGATAATGACAATAGTGTACAAAGCATCAAGGTAAATGGTGGATACTTTGAAGAATTTAAAATAGGAAACACATTTTGTTTAACACTTTTGTTGACCACATAATTCCATACATGTGTGTTATTTCATAGTTTTGATGTCTTCAGTATTGTTCTGCAATGCAGAAAATAGTCAAAATACAGAAAAACCTATGAGTGAGTAGGTGTCACTGATGGTGTGTAGAGTCGACTACATGAAATGAATAAACGTACCAAATTTCTCATCACTATATCAGCCTGTTGATTAGCAAGATTAAATGATGCTATATATATCAATCAAATCAATCTTGCATGCAGCTATTAACTCCCCTATTTACCACTCTTCTGTTAGGTTAAGGTTAGCACATCTTAAGCTATATGCTGGTTTCATCATACCATCTTTAAAGTCCTGTAGAGCTTCTTCACGGTCACACTGCTCTCTGTCTCCATGCAGGGATTGGACTGCTATCCCCTGCAGACAAAGATCACTGGACAGGTCATCTGCGCTGAATACCACATTGACAGGAGGGAGACAGACAGTCAGAACACACCAAGCAGAGAAGGTGAAAAGTAACAAATTATACAGACAGACAATCACATTGATCATATTGTGAGGATTACAAATGTATTTAATAATCATTCTAATAAAAATAAGTACACACAAACAATTACATCGTGAAAAGTTCAATATTTTCCACCAGTTATTTATGAAAAGTGAAAAGATATCCTTGACTCATTACATGTAAACTAAAATGTTAAGTATTTTTAAATTTTGATAATTATGGCCTATAGCCGGGGGGGGGGGGGGGGGGAACAAAAACACCCACACAACATCCACCCCACCCCACAAAATAGAGCATTTCATTTTGAGTTTGGAGTAAAACAGGTTAAATACCATGCATCTCTCAGTCTAGTTCAGTACACACAACCACAATCATGGGGAAGACTGCTAACTTGACAGTTGTCCAGGAGATAACCATCAATACCCTCCTTGTGGAGGGTGGGCCACAGGTGGTCAGCGCTGAAAAGGCTGGCTGGAAAAGGTGCACAAATAACCAGGATGACCACAGCCTTGAGAGGATTATCAAGAAAAGTCAATTCAAGAACTTGGGAGAGCTTCACAAGGAGTGGACTGAGACTGGTGCCGACGCATCAAGAGCCACCATGCAAAGATGTTTTCAGGAAACGGGCTACAACTGTTGCATTCCTAATATCAAGCCGCTCCTGAACCAGAGACAACGTCAGAAGAGTTTTACCTGGGCTAAGGAGAGAAAGAACTGGACTGTTGCTCAGTGGTCCAAAGTCCACTTTTCAGGTAAAAGTAAATTTTGCATTTCATTTGGAAAGTTATGGTCCTAGAGTCTGGAGGAAGAGTGGAGAAGCACAGAATCCAAGGTGTTTGAAGTCCAGTGTGAAGTCTCCACACAGTCTGTGATGATTTGGGGTGCCATGTCATCTGCTGGTGTTGGTCCACCATGTTTTGTCAATTCCAAAGTCAACACAGCAGTCTACCAGGAGATTTTAGTGCACTTCATGCTTCCATCTGCTGACAAGCTTTTTATGGAGATGTCAATTTCCTTCTCCAGCAGGACTTAGCACCTGCCTACAGTGCCAAAACTACTACCAAATGGTTTGCTGACCATGATATTACTGTGCTTGATTGGTCAGCCAACTCGCTTGACCTGAACCCCATGGAGAACCTATGGGGTATTGTCAAGAGGAAGATGAGAAACACCCAACCCAAAAATACAGACGAGCTGAAGGCCGCCATCAAAGCAACCCAGGCTTCAATAACACCTCAGCAGTGCCACAGGCTGATTGCCTCCATGCCATGCCGCACTGATACAGTAATTCATGGTAAAGGAGCCCCAAGCAAGTATTGAGTGTATAAATGAACATTCTTTTCAGAAGTTGGACATTTCTGTATTGTCAATCCTTTTTTGACTGATTTTAGGAAATATTCTAATAATGCGATCTACTGGATTTCTGATTGTCATGAGCTATAAGCCATAATCAAAATTAAAACAAAAAAAGGCTTAAAATATTTCATTTCACGTGTAATGAATATAGAAAAAAGTTTACCTTTTTGAATAAAAATTACAAAACTTTTCATGATATTCTAATTGTTTGAGACGCACTAGTATAGACACAAAGTCAGCATTGCATATTAGGGCATGTTGCAAGACAATACATTAATTCTCCTGTGCACTTTCTTCAATGCACAAGGAAAACAAGTAGTTTCACTTGGCACAATATTCATTCAAACGGCTTGACAGTAAATGAGATTGAGAGGAAATGGGAGGGAATTTATTTAAAATGAAAGTTAGGCATGGTATCGTACGGGTGCTTTTTTTAAAAAAAAAAGTGGGCGTCGCTTGGAAAATGCTGAGATGGCCGTTTAGCAACAATAACTGTGTGTTCTCTCACGTCCCTTATAACTGAAAGCACTGAATATCGCCTCAGGACAATACCAAACTTGGGAAAGTTTGACTCAATAAACCATTATACCTCAATTCTAATTGGAAACTTACACAATCTTTTTTCCAACAAATATTAACACTTTATCCTCAGGCTCCATATTGTGGATAAAGTCAAAGATATATGCCTTCTTCTCCTCCTCATGCACAACCAAAACTGTCTGTTGCACCGTGTCCACAGCCTAAAAGAGAACACGGCAGATTTGTAAATTGGGGGAATTCAGTGGGGGAGCTTTCATACTTACCAAGAAATGTTTTGAAACCACCAAAAAAAAAACCCCTCTACGAGATTTCTACTAACTACACCCTTATGTATTCCTTGCCATCAATTTAATTGACCTATTCTTTTTAAAACCACCGTTTATTTAAGCCCAAATTACATGGAATTATAACAAAGCACTTTTTGTGAAGGCTTGCTAGTTCCTTTAATCTTCCCATGTTTTACTGCTGAGGCCAACAACTACAAACTACAGGAGCCAGATAATAATCATCCTGTAGAGTGCAATTAACTTGAAATGGCATGGATAAGCACTACTGAGCTATTGAGCGGAACCTCCAGAGGAGTAGCAAATTATGAATCAATAAATAAATAAATTAAATCTCAATAAATGAGTAGAGAAATATCAACGCAGATGCTTCCAGGTAGCCATCAGCATAAAATAATTAACTCCCATACATGCTCTGTGGTATATATAAAAATGCTGAACAGGCTCAGTTGTCCTCAATTTTAGATCAAGATGGCAAGGCGGGTAGAAGAGAAAAAAGAAGGGGGGGGGAACCCTACGGCTACGTTTACATTAGACCGTATCTGTCTCGTTTTCTTCGCGGATGCACTGTCCGTTTACATTAAACCGCCTGGAAACGCCGGGAAACGGGAATCCGCCAGCGTCCACGTATTCAATCCAGATCGTGTCTGGTCCGGTGCTGTGTAAACATTCAGAATACGTGGATACGCGGTGCTGAGCTCTAGCTGGCGTCTCATTGGACAACGTCACTGTGACATCCACCTTCCTGATTCGCTGGCATTGGTCATGTGACGCGACTGCTGAAAAACGGCGCGGACTTCCGCCTTGTATCACCTTTCATTAAAGAGTATAAAAGTATGAAAATACTGCAAATACTGATGCAAATACTGCCCATTGTGTAGTTATGATTGTCTTTAGGCTTGCCATCCTTCCACTTGCAAGTGGTAAGTGATATGCGCTGGGATCTCACACACAGCGGCTCAGTCCCGAATCACTGCTCGTGCGCTATACTCGCGCGCTGTGTGAGCTGCGCAGAGCCGGAGTGCGCACCCTCCAGAGGGCACTCGCTGTTCAGGGTGGAGCGATTTGGAGCGCAGGATGCCTGCGGAGCCGAGCGTATCTGTGTATTGGCGTTGCTGTGCACGCGAATCGTGTATTGGTGTTGCTGTGTGCACACTAATCGTTTTAAAAACGTTAATCTGATGATCCGCTGATACGGTCTAATGTAAACATGGGCTAAGTGGCTTTGAAGGAGGGTTCATTATTGAGGGACAGACAGCAGGAGCTTCAGTAACAGACTGCTCAACTGGCTTTGTTTCAATAGCATGTAGGTAAACACTGCAAAGGTTACACATTTAGGTCAACCACATTTGACTAACAGCAATAAAAAGACATAAAATAAAAAGTAGTATTACATTTGTTAATACATGTTTCCACTGTAGTACGTTGTAATCGGTGTCTGAAATCTGAGATTATCCTGTGCCAATTAGTTCTTAGTAAGAATAAGCTCATTAAAATTGTAATCATGTACGACAGTGCCTGTACACATCCAAATTTATGCCTGTAATCTTGCTAAAATTAACTAGAAGTATTTTCTTGAAAACAACTGTGCAACTATCCAAGTTCAGGTGTAAAACAATAAATGCTCACTTACTGCTAGGTCTAGGGTGCCCACATACACCATCATAGGGTCTTTCAAGTAGGACTTGGCCAAACGTCTCACACCTGTTGGCCAAGTGGCACTAGATTGATGCAACAAAGTTAAACAATTGATGTTTAATGCGGTTAACTAAAAACAGTCCAGAGATCTGACCATGGCAAAATGTTAAAACCAAAATGAATGACTAATGTAACTTTAAACAACGAAATATCTATAGTCATAATATCTATCTCCTTGGACAAATAGATCCCTCATATTAAACATGAGAAACTGATGACTAGCCTCTGACCTGGTCATAACAGTTTGTCGGTCAGGCCGAATGTCCAGAATGATTTTCATGATTTGAGGCTCAAAGCCCATGTCCAACATTCGATCTGCCTCGTCCAATACCTGTTATCAAACACACACAAAAACAAAATCCATGGCACAGAGGCTTTGAGAGCAGACACATGAAAAACAGAGCAGATATTGGCACTGCATAATAGAGTTACTGCTCCTCCCTTTCCAACATGCTCGACGTGGTGCATGACATACATACCAAGTAAGTGATGGAACGTAGGCTTATTAGCTCATTCATTTGCAAATCATTCAGTCGTCCTGGTGTGGCAATCACAATATCAATACCGCTGTTAACCCTCTTGATTTGGGCTCGTCTGTCACCTCCACCATAAACACAGATACTGGGGGGCCAAGAGATGTTAAGCATGTTAACTTTTCACAATTGAAAAGACCTATGGACCCTTTTCACGTGACGTCACGACAAACACGGCCGCCATTTTGGACATGTACTCCCAGTAGTTTACCACAGCCAACATTGAGGAACGGCAGCAAAGAAAGTTTTTACTTTCAGCAAGACTTCCATCATGCCACTATATTGTTGTGCACCTGGATGTAGTAACCATCAACAAACAAGGCAAGGTTTATCATTTTATCGGATCCCGACGGAGAAGATGGATAGCGGCCATTAACAGATTGGCAGCCCTCGGCATACCAACGCTTGTGCAGTGACCACTTTGTTGGAGGTAAGACGAATAAAATTAGCCAGAAAAGGCATTACATTGCTGTTAACATTGTGGCGGCAAATGTGTAACCAAATAGGCTAAAATAACCCATTGTAACCTCTTTGTTCTTCTGTAGTAGCTATTGTTGACTAGCTAATGTCAACAACATAGTAGCTAGTATGTTACTGTAGCAATGTTTACGTTCAGTCATTTAGATGACTGTTAAAACCTTTCAGTCTTAAGTTTTTCCTTTACTGTATTTACTAGTTTACTGTAATTATGATCCGGCAGCTATTTACACCGGATCCAGTATAAATAGCTGCCGGAGCCAACGTCCGAGGTTCCGGAGCGCGCTCCGGCTTGCTCTCCCTCAAATTAAGCAGCGCGTGCCGGCTTGCTCCCCCTCAAATTAAGCAGCGCGCGCCGGCTTGCTCCCGGAGTGCTCCGGCCGAGGTTACCCTCAAATTAAGCAGCGCGCGCTGGCTTGCTCCTGGAGTGCTCCGGTCGAGGTTCCCCTCAAATTAAGCAGCGCGCTCCGGCTTGCTCCGGGGCAAGCCGGAGCGCGCTCCGTAACCTCGGCCGGAGCACTCCTGGAGCAAGCCGGAGCGCGCTCCGGAACCTCGGACATTGGCGTGTATGTGTATGGCGATGGGTTTTTAATGACATAGGTATACAGATCATGTGGGCCGAAGTCAGGTAAAGACGAGGGCTTCGTGTACTTCCGTACGTCAGTGAACAATCCTGGTGGAAGCAGGTAAACGTCGTTCTCTAAGCCTGCTAACCTCAATTTTTGCAAATACCTCTCCCTCTGCTCACCCTGTAAATGCCCTACGTCGCTGGGTAGTGAAGGTGTTTTCTGCATCTCGCTCCTTTTTCTTTTATGTTTTTCGTTTGTCGCCTTCCTCGCATTAAAACTGATTCGAGCCGAAGTCCACTACATGTCCAAAATGGCGGTCGCGTTTACGAAGGTCACGTGACTGAAAAGGGTCTATACTCTATGATGATCTAACATGACTTACAATAAAAGCATGTAATCCCCCCCCATACTGTTCATGGGTAGAGCAGAGGGGGTAATATAGGACACATGAATATTCCATTGTGCTGCCCAGTCCCATGTTTTGGTTGCTTGAAAGCTGGTTAGGCTTTATTAAAAATTAATTAAGGGGGGGCAGCTAATGTAACAGTGTCAAAGACATGTACAAATATACACAAAGAGAAACGAATGCATAGGATTATTATCCTCTTCAAGAAAAGTTTCTATCACATCATGTTTGTGTCCTCAACAAGAATTCAGCAAGTCTTTAGCCAATATTTCAGCTAAGAGATGTGGTGCCCTGTCTTGGATCGCTGATAAAACTAAATTATTTGAGTATGACTAGTGTTTTAATTTTCTCTATACACAGTATGAGTCAAAGTCTGGACACCCGTACTCATTCATATGAGTCTGTATTTTGACTATTTTCTATATTGTAGAACAATACTGGGGCGGCACGGTGGTGTAGTGGTTAGCGCTGTCGCCTCACAGCAAGAAAGTCCGGGTTCGAGCCCCGTGGCCAACGAGGGCCTTTCTGTGTGGAGTTTGCATGTTCTCCCCATGTCCGCGTGGGTTTCCCCCACAGTCCAAAGACATGCAGGTTAGGTTAACTGGTGACTCTAAATTGACCGTAGGTGTGAATGTGAGTGTGAATGGTTGTCTGTGTCTATTGCTGCTTTTCCACTACCAACGCGGCCGAGTTGGGCTGAGCCGTGCCGTGCTGAGTTGGGCTGTTGGAGTTGCATTTCGACTACAACCGTGCTGAACCGTGCTGGCTGGAAGTGGGTGGACACATTGGGTGGAGTTAGCGAAAGTGGGTGGACATCATGTGATGTCGTTAGGCGGTGCAAACAGTGACATCAGTGACCTTTTAAGCGGTAGTCTCACGACCCAGATAGTAAACAATAAACATGGAGGACATGGAGTCGTTAGTGTTGCTGGTCTTGGTGCTGTGGCTTGTTGTCACCGACAACGCCAACAGATACTGGCAAGAGCGTATAGATGAGGCGAGGCGCATAAGGCTTCAGAAATTCTCGTAATTCGTAATTCTTCTTCTTCCGGGTTTACAGATCCCAGCGTGCTCGCGGGGGCGTGTGTGGTGTAGGTATCATGCCGCCATTTTGTCTCTTTAAGAAACTACATTTCCCATCAGCCTACTTCCGCGTTGACCTACGTCACGCCGGGGCGGGATCATCTACGTCATCATACAAGGAAGCATAAAACAATGGGACAACGCTTCCATCTTTGTCTCTCGCGTCCGGATTCCGATGAGTCTAGACGCATAAAGAGACGCTCTCAAACCCGAAGACACTTCTTTCTTGCGAGATTCACCATCCAGCGCGTTCTGTGCCTAACCACTGGCCAAGAGACTTTTC